>NW_017731434.1:1299680-1328930 GCF_001890085.2 Hipposideros armiger
AGCTCCAGGTTGAGCTGTTGTTCAGCATCTTAGCTGTAGAGGGCAGTGTCACTGGCCCTCATATGTGGGATCTGAACCAGGGCCCTCTGGTGTCCCAAGCCAGCTCTTAACCAATGTGCCACTCGCCCAGTCCCAGATATAGCCTTTATTATGTTGAGGTATGCTCCCTCTATGCTCAGTTTATTGAGAGTTTTTAATCATAAATGGATGTTGAAATTTTTCAAGTGATTTTTCTGCATCTATTGAGATGCTAATATGATTTTTATCCCTTGTTTTGTTAATGTGGTATATCACATTCATTTATTTGTGGATATTGAACTATCCTTGTATCTCTGGAATGAATCCCACTTAATCGTGGTATATAATCATTTTAATATATTACTGAATTTGGTTTGCTAATATTTTGTTGAGGATTTTCACATCTGTGTTCATCAAGGATATTGGCCTGCAGTTTTCTTAGCTTGTAGTGTCCTTGTCTGGCTTTGGTATCAAGGTAATGCTGATCTTGTAAAATGAATTTGGAAGTGTTCCTTACTGTTCTACTTTTTGGAAGAGTGAGAAGGATTGACAGTAATTCTTTAAACGTTCAGTAGAATTCACCAGTGAAGTCCTCTGAATCTGGTCTTTTGTTGGGAGGTTTTAATTACTGATTCAATCTCCTTACTAGTAATCAGTTTGTTCAGATATTTCATTTCTTGATGATTCAGTCTTGGTAGGTTTTATATTTCTAGAAATGTATCAATTTCTTTTAGGTTGCCCATTTTGTTGGCATATAATTGTTCATAGTAGTCTCTTATGATCCTTTGTATTTCTGTGATAAGTTGTAATGTCTCTATTCTATCTCGTTTTTGGTAAGTCTAGCTAAAGGTTTGTTTATTTTGAGATTTCAAGTCACTAGCAAAAAGATAGGTTATTAAATAAATGGTATTAAGTTAACTAAAATGCTATTCATAAATATAAAATAAAATTGGATATTTATCTCATACAACAAATGAATACTGAAACACTGAAGACTTTGTATATAAAATATAAAACCAAAAAAAGTAACAGAAGAAAATGCAGGGGTATATTTATATTTGTAATTGGATTTGTTTTTTTCTGCATAGTTCTATTATAGTTCCACACTGTTTTAATGATTGAAATCTGATTTTTTAATAAATATTTTCACTTACTATTGAAAACTTTAAGCATGTTAAAGTAATTTTCTTGTTAAAATTTCAAATTAATATACTTTTACTATAAGAATTAAAACAATTGGGAGGCTTAAAAATATATATCAGAATAGCATAGATGGCTCAGAAACAAATACATAAATTTATTGTATGATAATTGTGGTATCAGGAATCAGAGTGGGAAAGAGCATATTATTTCACAAACTATCCTGAGATAATTGGTTCTGCAACTGGAAAAAATGAAAGTTTGATTTCTACTTTATTCCATATACACAAATAAATTCCAAATATATTATAAATATAAAAAAGAAAACCATAAAGTACTAGAGAAATATAGTCAAATGTTATATTTCTCCTTCCTCCTCAGAAGGAGGAAGGCAAATATAATTATGACACAATATCCAGAAAATAAAAAGGAAAATCAACACAATCAACTCTTGAAAATATAAATATAATTTTTTTTTAAAAGATTTTTATTGGGGGAAGGGAAACAGACAAGTTGCTGTCTTTTTGTTCTTCAGTCCAATTGTGGAAGACGTTGCTTCACTGGCCCAAGTTGGCACCATCATTGCGCTCTTCTCTGGCGAGGCAGATCAATCTCCGGCTTCTGGATGGCCACTCACGGCGGCTGCTGGCCACATATAGTAGCCCATGGCAACCCACTGCAGCAGGGGCTGCAGCCTATGCTGTCGCCGGTGACTCGCAGCAGCCCAGCTCCAGGTTGAGCTGTTGTTCAGCATCTTAGCTGTAGAGGGCAGTGTCACTGGCCCTCATATGTGGGATCCGAACCGGGGCCCTCTGGCGTCCCAAGCCAGCTCAACCATCGTGCCACTCGGGCAGCCCTAAACATAATTTTTAATGGCTCCATTATGTTCCTTTAAATTGATGGGCCATAATTTACTATCATCCACATATTGTTGGATATTTATATAGTTTACAACATATTATTATAAATAATACTTTAATGAACATGTTTGTGTTATGCTAGGTTTGTCATTGAATGATCTTTATGTACTGAAATTTGTGGTATCCAATGTTTGTTGTCAATAAGTGGGTCATGGGCTTAGGTCTGGAAAACATTGTTACAGGGGCCCTTTTAAAAATAGCCTATTGTAAAGAACTAGAGACTTTAGAGATTTGTATTTTTACCACCTGGTGCTCTCTGTCCTTCATAATGTGAAGGTTTTGTTGGCAATGTCTAGGATATTTTTAGTTACTGGAGTTAAAATAAGAATTATACCCTAGAGCGGTTGACCAGTTAGCTCAGTTGGTTAGCACGTGGTACTGATAACTCCAGGGTTGCTGGTTTGATCCCCGTATGGGCCACTGTAAAGAATTACACCCTAGATCCAAAATCAGTCCAGTTGTCCAGGCAACATGACCCTTTGGTAGGAGTCAACTTGTCCACCATAAACAACCTGACACAATTAAGGATTTGCCTCCCATTCAAATTCTGGTTTCTCTTCATTGTCTATAATAATTCTATTTCATGAATGTTGTTAACCTCCTGTTGAATCTACTTTTTAATCTGTGTATCTTGAACAATAAGTCCCACAGTTATGGGTGAACACACAGAAGTGTTTTGAGCCTTGTTTGCCGTTGTCGTTAGTGGTAAGGGGGCTGTGGTTGCTTTGGCTTTTTTGCCCATTTACTACCAGCTTTTATAGAAATTGAACTGGTTATGAAGAACCAGGAGATCTATTAATAACCCCATGTGTGGACAGAAAAGAAATGGACTATTAGGAAGGAGGAAACTTTTCTTAAAGTGTGAGATTTAGGTTTTGTTTTGTTTTAAGGTAAAGAAATAAAACAAAATAAACTTGTTTTCAGAAATGAAAACCTGTTATGATTAACATGATAAAGGAATTTGATGGAACATTTCCTGGTTTGTTTCAGCTACTCAGTCACTGTCTGTAACAGCCAGGTTGCCCTGCAGAGCCTACCACACATTGAAGACTTTCTGGGTGTGCCCCTCACTTGGAAAGGAGGAGTGATTTCTCAGTAGGCACTGTGGCAAACACAAGTCTAACAACTGCAATGCCTAGTTAGCAGCTAATCAGAACTCAGCCTTCCAAAAGCCCCTTTCAGAAGGTAATTTAAAATATAGCTTTTGATAAAGCACTGGTCCAACTCATCCATTATAATTATATTTTCACTAAGCAGAGTCTTCATGCATTCTAATAAAATGCTGCACAATAATGACATCTTATCTTAAGTCATATATTGGGTTGTCAGAAAAGTCATGACATATTTTTTCTGTTTTTCGTTGCAAAAATGCATCATGACTTTTCCGACAACCCAATATTATAGTACGAAACTTTCCAATTGTTTATGAATTATTTCTAGGAAGGGGGTGGGGATGGGGAGGGAAGGTCTCCTTTATGAATTTCAACTTTGTTACGAAGTCTAGTAGGATTAATATAAAGTGATTTCTAGGTTCTAGCTTAAACAGCAAAATCAGAGAAAGAAAAGGTGGCCATACTCACTCATTGGGGGTGCCCTTCTGGCCACAAAAGTGGCCCTGGCTGTCTGTAGGATAAGCCACTCTCCTGGGGTCGCCATGTACCCAGGCTGCAGGAAAAAGAGAGGACAAAAACCCTATCAGCAACAGCTGGCTAAAAGCAGTTTGATTTGAGAAATTAGAATATAACCACTGCAACACACTAACTTCTCCCCTTAGTCACAGAAGATTATTGATTTTCTTCAAAGAGTAATTTCTTAATGAAAAGTAAAATAAAATATGGATGAATCAGTCAGAAAGCACATTTTTCTTACTCTTTCAGGATTCATCTGGGTTGAAGCCAAAACATGAGGTAATGCACTTAGAAAATGACATTTATTAAAATGTGAATTAGAGGGCACACTACAAAAGCTTGGTTGGCTAGAAGTCATTTTTTTCTAGGGCTCAAAACTAAATGACTTCATAGCAGAGCTAATAATTTACAGTAAATAATATGATGTAATTCTTTTGGGTTATACCTAAGTTAAAACCCTTAAAAAAGTCAAAGAATAAAACTGTAATGCCCAATTCAAATTGACTAGTGTTTTATGATTTCATGTGACATTAAAAAAGGCAAACAGTAGCAACCTCAGAAGCAATACATAATAAAGACTTACTGTGCATTTTGCCTGATAATCTCAGAGCTTACTATAAATATCGAGTATCCTCAAACTTTATGAAAATTAAAGACTCAGTTAGTTCTATTTTCTCTGAAGATGCTGAGCTCTACCTCATATAAAATTATCACCCTTATTTTCCAAGAATTACAAACTTGACTTGATGGCTAGACTATAGGATCACAGAAAGTAATACACATTAACTAAATTAGAGAATACTCTCTAATTCTAACTAAAATTTTTTCAGTTTAATTACTATAGATCCTAAAAATCTAGGAAATGCATTGGTCATCTAATACTAGCTTCTACATATGGGAAACATAGCTCTTTGTCCTTTGCTTCCTTTAACATTTGCCCAGCTATCTCCTTACCCACATTTATTGGATTTGACAGTTCATGTTATAATTCGATAACCCTTATGTACACAGCCAGTGTGACCTGGGAAGATTAAAAAAAATCAATTCTGAATGAGAATTTTAATATGGCAGGGAAATTTTTCTCAATAATTTTTCTCATCTATCCAAGCCTTTCCTTTTAGTATCTAAGTACCCAGAAAAGTGACCTTTGTCTAATTCTTTCCCCAATGTCATAGAGGCCAAATCGGTTTCATCTTCTAATACCTTCTTATAAAATCTGACTCATTTGGGCAGCTCTCCACTGCCTTATCTTCCCATTTTTATTTCCCAGAATAAAGAAAATGGACTATAAATATGGCACTTAAAAGACATCTAAGCATTCAACGTGCAATGTCTCTAGATACTATTTTATTAAATTCTGTTTTAGTATCTTCGTTTATCACATTTTGGCTAAACCTAAAAAAGAAATCTAATTTTACCTGACTCTATTTTCTGTAATATGTTTCTTTTAACTTTATCCTGAAACATGTTATTTCTTTTCCATACAATTATTAATTCAGAAATCAGCACCTACAGAAGCATTTGGACTGCTAGGTTTGCTACTAGTATATTTATGACTCTGCATAAGTCACTGGTTTTGAGTCAATTGGCTTTCTAAGTTGTTCCTATGAAATGGGTATAAGAAGGCCCAGCCTCATAAGAATGTTAAGAATATGAAAGAAGATAATGAAAGCACAATGCCTCACATGGTACTTGGCATACAATGTGGACTCAGTCATGTTAGCCCCTGTCTTACCTGGGTTTCATCAAATCCAAACATTGAGACAAGGACTTTGATGCAGGTAGTCAATTTGGGAAGTGATTTCAGGAAGCTTAGGGGGGAGGGAGGAAAGTGAGGGGGCAAAGCAGATGAAGGGCATGTTAATGAGTGGGACAGCAGTGCCTCGTCCTGCGGGGAACCTTCTGAGGAACCATGTAAAAAACATGCCTGTCACTGGGCATGGGCAAACTGCCTGCCATAGCAGCAAGCCGACTCAGAAGGACTGAGGGGAAGAGGGATGAAGCATCAGCAACATCTGCTACAGTTCCCCCCTTTTCATCATCAATCAATTAACCGAAGAATTTGACTTGACAGCTATGTATCCTGTACTAAAAGTCATTCCCAGCATAGTTTGTCAGATTCTTAAGAAACACCTGAAAAAAAAAAAAAAGAAGAGAGAATAAAGCTTGTAGAAGGTTTAGAGAAGAGGTGGGTCCTGAGAAAGACTGGAAAAGGACTAGGATTTGGACAGGTGGCCAGAAGTAGGGAAGACTTATAGATTGAGGAAGAGTACAATAATGAGCTTCCATTTATTAATTGCTTACAATGTGTCTTATACTATATTAAAGGTATCACATCCATTGTCTCACCTGAGTCTCACAGTAACTCTATAATAGAATTTCACAATAACCCTGTCAGGTGAATGTTATTTTTACCTAAATTTTATAGATAACTGCAGCTTAGAGTTTTATTTGCTTCTCAAGATCACACAGCTTTTAAGTGGCATAAACAGGGCTTGAGGTTTGATGTGCTGCTCTCTAAAGCCCATGCTTTCACCACTAGACTATAGTAACTATAATGCTGCCCACTAAAGAATACATTAGGAATGAGCTTGTTAACAGTAGGAAATAACAAGGATCCCACTACATGAGGATCAGCAGCATGTGAACACATGTGGGAGGAAAGGAGATGGCGCAGGTACCTTTGGAGCCTTTGTCATTTGAAAAGAAGAACTTGGTACTTGGTGCGAGAGGGAGAGTGTCTGATTGGGAGGGATATGATGCCAGGGGACGAAAGAGAGGGAGGCAAAGATAGAAGTGTCAGGGGAGAAATTTTCCTTCTTGATCTTGTAGTTTTGGATTGTGGCAGGTGGCTATGTTTACTAAGCTGCGGCCACCCCTCTCCATGCAGCCCCTGGCACAGAAGCTGTACTGCAGATGGTCTGTGTTTGAGCTGGAACATTAGGCCTGTGAGCTGAAAGCTGTAAGGCCCAGTTCAACCAAGTCACCTCAGTCAAGGACACTGAGTTTTCTTTATCTTCTCAATCAAGTCTACCTCTTGCCCACCTCCACTGGAGGAAAATACAGAGAAAAAAACCAAAAAGGTGGAAAAGAAGATGTGCAGCAGCAGCCATTTTGTCTGTTAATAAACTAAAGGACTTATCACATTTTACTCCCTTTCTTGCAGTTTCTCTATTCATGGAACTTCTAGAACTGTGCTGTCCAGTATGGTAGCCACCAGCCACATATGTCTACTGAGCTTTAACACGTGGCTTATCTGAACTGAGACCTGCTGTAACTGCAAATGCATATCAGATTGTAAAGACAGTATAAACAAAAAAGAATGTAACTCTCTAATAATTTTATATTGATTATATTTGAAATGATAATATTTACTTATAGTTAATAAAATATATTATTAAAATTAATTTCACCTTTAAAAAACGTCCCTTAAATAGGGCTACTAGAAAATTTAACATTATACATGTGATACACATGTTTCTCCTGGACAGATGTGTTCTAGAATATTTCCCCACAGGTGTCAAAGGCTCTCACATGAGGTGATGAATAGTGTCATAACATCAAGGGTTTGTATGTCAGTCCTTCTCCAATCCCGTCATACCCAACACATCCTTTTCTATAACAAATATTTACAATGCTCCTTTTATAATCTTGAAATAATACTCACAGATAACATAACTCACTCATACACACAATTCTACAAAAAATTAACAAAATGCCCTAACTATAATGTAAATGAGAAATAAGAACAAAATAATTTATGATTAAACAGTATGCATATCAATATGCAAATGTTCACATGTGACTCACCTAGAAGATATAGTGAAATAAGTCAGGTGCTTGCACCTATTAATAGAATCACTGAATGTGACAGCTATAATTGTAGGAGGATATAGGTGTGCTGTGTAGGAGACTCACATAATTCAAGTGTTGTTGTTAATGATATAATTTTCTAAAATGAACACATTTTAGTAAATTCTAACAAAAATGTACACTCTTCCTTCAAATTCCCTTGGTATTTATTAAAACTATGGAAAAATAACATTTGTAATTTTAAAACAGAAATTCTAGATTAAAATATTTGAAAACATATTGTCAACTGCATGAGTGGAACATGGGACAGTCAGGCAGGAAGTGGAGCAATTTTGGGTTGGATAGAACTGTCCCAGATATTGCAAGACATCTACCTTCCCTGGCTGCCATCCACTAAATGCCAGTAGTACCCCCAAACATTGTGACAATCTAAAAAAATCAACTCAAATTTTCTGAAAGACCCCCTCAGCAGTAGTACTGCTTCAGCTGAGAACTACTGATTTAGATGTTTATTCACACTTTAAAACTCGCACCCTCCACACTAAAAAAAAATAGATTCCACATTGTCTTTTTTTCTTCAAGATTTTTTTTTTGGGAAATATGCTAACATGGAGTTCTTTTATAACGTAATCCCATTTATTTTCATTCAGCTGATCATCTGTGGTGACTTTCAAATATGCCCATAAATTATCTGACATTTTTCCTTTAATAGGTAGTGCTTAATTACCCTTCCTTTGAGTGTGGACTAGACTTAATGACTAGCTTCTAATGAATAGGATGTTGCAGAAATGACATTCGGCGACTACCAAGAGTAAGTCATATAAGGCATTGCACTTCCTCTTTTCTCTCTCTTACATCACTAGCTCTAGGGAAAGCCATCTGACTTGAGACACTCAGACAGTCCTACAGAAAAGCCCACATGATTGTCAGCTATCAGGGAGGCTGAAGCTTCCTGCCAACATCCGTGTGAAGGAGTCATCTTGAGTGCCAATCCTCCACCTTAGTTAAGCCTTCTGGGAACTGAAGCCTTGGCTTACATCTTGACTGCAACCTCATGAAGAATGTGGAGCCAGAGCCACCCAGCTAAGCTGAACCCATTCCTGAACACTGACACTGATACAAGAAATGTTTGTTATTTTTACATTACAAATTTGGGAGTAATTTGCTATGCAGCAATAGATAACTAATCACCATATAGCTTTTCAAGAATATTTTATGCACTTGAGGGGAGCAGTTAAATCATCTTTCTCTTCTTCTACCTAATTATTCATGTCATTTAAATTTTCTTTTCTGTTTGATTTGTTTTGTTATGTTTTCAACTCATAGCTACCATTGTAAAATTTTAGTAATTTTTGTTTCTTTGCCACATCATTTAATACATGGAGCTCTCAACTTGATTTAAAATATTCCTTAGGGCCTAACCAATTATACAGTATTGAATATCTATTTATCTTAATTCTTCAAAGAAGGTTAACATGAAAAATTTATTTGAAAGTATTTGAAAGTCTAGAATATGGTCAAACTCATGTTCATTCATACTGAACTGGCAATTGTCATATTCCTATTTATTTAGTCATTCATTCACTGGGCCTTACTTGTGATAGACACATAAAGACTCTAAAGATCTAGAGATGAACACATTCATATTTGGTATATAACTGTTCCATAATTAACACATTCTTCCCAAGGGAACTATATATCATCCTGATTGGCCAGTGTGGAGGGAAGATGGTTTCTGAAGAATGATAATGGATTCTCTTAAGCAATCAAGTCATGACCTTAATTTCAGCTGCTGTTCAAGTTGTAGTCTCTCTACTAAAACAAATAAAAGCAGCCTCTGCCACCTTGGATGCAGCAGTTTATCTAACAAGAGCTTTCCCATTCCCAATAAATAGAAAGCACCAGGAGCATTTGCTTTCACTCGGCAGGGAGAGTACTGCTTCCTCACTATCTTCCCTCAAGGTTATACGACCTCCTCCTAGCTCTTTGCCACACTTAGTTTGTAGCGTTTTGATACTATCCTTACTCGTCAGGATATCACACCGATTCCTTACATTGATGGCATTATGCAGATAAGATCTGGCGATTATTGAATAGCATGTAATACTGATGCCTTCGCAAGACATATGTATGCTAGTGAATGGAAAACAAGGGTTTCTCATGAAAATACAAAAGTCTTCCAATAAAGACCTGATGAGCCCAGGAGTGATATCTCCTCCAAAGTCAGCGATAAGATGTGGCACCTTGCGTTTTCTGCTATTAAAAAGAGACACAACACTTATTACTTGTCAGATCTGAGTAGGGCTCAGAGAAATAAAATGCTTTTCAGATCATCCAGGCTACTGTACAAGCAGGTCTGCCACTAGGTCTGGCTGGCAGAACGGACTCCATGGTGCTTAAAACATCTGTCAGAGGGCAGGATGCTCTATGGGGTCTGTAGCAAATGCCTATTAGAGAATCACAGTTGGAGGCCCCTGGGGTTTTAGAGAAAATCCATGGCTTTCAGCAAATAACCAAATTTTTCTTGAGAAGTAGCTCCTAGGCCCTGAATGATCGCCCAGTGACATAAGAAGCCCATCATGAACTATATGTTATCTGATCCATCAAGCCTAAAGTTGGCTGTGCCCAGCAACACACCATTATTGAGTGGTAGATTGATTCAATGCTTGAGAAGGTCATAGAGGACAAGGAAGTTTCGTTAGAAGATTGCTCACAATAACAGTGTGTTGACTCCTGAGGTACCACTTTAACACATGCCTATGGCCCATGGAAAGGTCCCTATGATCAGTTGACTGGGAAGGAAAAAAATGAAACCAGATTTATAGATAGCTAGGGAGGATCTGTTGGCACTGATCAGGGGTAATTTTTCCAGTTATCTACTCACTCCCTCCCCCCCATCCATTTGTCTATTCATAGACAGAGGCCAATTGTTTGGCCACATTATCATGGACTGGAAAAGAAAATATTAGATAATCAGTGGAAAAGAAGTTTGAGAAAAAACTAAAAATGACTGATGTCACAATGGACCCAGAATATAAAGATATTTATGTCTCATTTGGTTGATTAGTAAAGACCCTTCTGCAGAGGTGCCTTTTAATAATCTGATAAAAAGCATTTCCTCAATGATTCTCTGAAAAAGTAATCATGACAACAGGGTTGAAGATTATGAATGGGTTTTGATAACATAAACTTTTACTCACAAAGGCTAACCTGGCTCCTAGCAATGCTTATGTGATACATTGTCCGCAGTGAATGGTCAACACTGAACCCAGTCACCCAAAAGTAGCCAGCCAAATGGAACAGAGAATACCATATGGAAGATCCAGTTAAAGCGCTACATGGGAAGCAATGCCTTTCAAGATTGGGTTGCTATTTTCTAGAATACTGCAGGGTCATTGCAGGAAACACATATTGTACTCATACAGGATAACTAAAGACAGTTTAAGAAAGAAAGATCTACAAAAGTATGAGTAGAGCTTCAGGAAACGAAGAAGAGCTGGTGCAGAACCCAGAGGCTAGAAACAATAGAAAGCCATTTTCACTTCTGGGCCTGAAGGGGCAAGGAAAGAAGGGGTTACCTATATCTAGGGAAAGAAGACAAATGGAAAGAACTGACTGACAGGACTTGGAGCCCTAGGTAGAGAGGTGTAGCCAACGTGAGGTGACCCACTGGCCAGCGAGTCAGGGGAATAGATTCCACAAACTCGTTCTCCTATCCTGCAATCTACTGTTGATACCCCTCGCTGAGCAAACCATACTGAAAGCCACAGGACAAGAGAGCCTGTTGATATAATTGTTGTAAATTATATGCCAGTTTCGCAGGGGACAGAGCACAGTAAAGAGAGGGTAGAGAGAGATGGGGAAGAAAGAGGAGTAATAAAAAATACCCAGCCTATATTCTGAACAAGTGACCAGTCTACTCAAGAGTGGAACTTTAGATATATTCAGCAAGAAATTTCAGACTTTATTAAAAACAAACAAACAAACAAAAATAACCCAAGATATAAGGTTTTCAGATTCTCTTTTGTCAGAATTTACTGCCACATGAGACAGCAAAAAAAAAAAAAAAAAAAAAAGAAAAATTCATATTCTAAATTTTGGAGTCTGAAATAGAAGGGGTCAGAGTAGGAGGCAAAAGATAGGACAAAGCATAATTTAAAAACAGATTTGTAAAAAAAAATAGACATAGGACTGAAAGAAAATGGAAAAACAACCAAATAACTAAGAAACTAAATTAGGCTTTTCATCTTTGCTGTTTTCTTTATTAGCAAGGCTGACTATGCTGATTACTTTAATACCCTTTTTCTAATTATTTTAAATAGATATTAGCCTACCACTATTAGCAACCTGTTCAGGGTTTTATTCACATTAGGAGATAGTGGCTTGTTTGTTTTTTAATGGTAAAGAGGTAGTTGGAAATAATGAGGACAGAAATATATTCATCCTTTTCTTCATTCATTCTACAAATATTTTTGAGTGCTTATATGTCAGCATCATGCTAGACCCTGAGTATATAAAGCTTTTCCTTGCTTTTCCAGAGCCTACAGTCCATTGAGGAAAATAGATCTTAATGAACTAATTGATGGGTACTGAGAATGGAAAGAAAACCAGTGTGGTGCATATGCAGGCTGGAGCATGGCTCCAGATACAGATGGAGAGGCAGTATCTTAGGTTTTTTTCTGTAATAAATTACAGGAAGATTGCTTTAGCATAACATTGTTATCAGTGCCAGCCATGCAATGCATAGCAGAGGATCTGTTCAGGTAGGTCCTTCTCTTCCTATTCAAAATTTCCTTGAAAAGCTCAAGGTTATCACACATTCAGTGTCACTCATCTTAGTGTTTATTTTCTTTCTTAATTGTAGCTCCAGAATTGGCAACACTGCCTTGCTTTCTATAAGGAAGCGCTCTCATCATTCTTAAAAATGAAAATGCTACATGTAATATTCATTAGTAATATCTAACAGAAAATACACTTTTTTGAAATATCCATGAAATTCTTTGAGATATTCCTGGTCAACAAAAGCCCCAAGGAGATACTGTCTGACATAATTTTATTTACTCTATAGTATAAGTACTAACTGCAGGAAAAAATCTAACCTGTATTAGTAGGTATGGATTATTATAAAAAATGTGCTCCCCTCTTTAGTGGGTAAATAACAGAGGCTAATTTGGCAAATGCTCACTGAAGTCAACAATGACACTGCAGCAAAGTGACTGCATACTCAGTCTCATAGGGGCAAGACTGCAGACATCAGATTGCTCACGATTTTTTGCTTGCAAAACAATACCTGCTTTTTACTTATTCCCCTAGTGCCATTTTCTGACACTCCTTGTTTTAAGTCTATCTCTGTGTGGTATTGGGGATGAGTGGAGTGGAAGGAGGGAAAGGAAAGCATTAGCGGAGTATCATGGGGTTCTGCCCTGCCCCCTCTCAGTAAACTTCATTACTTAAAGAATCCTCATTCACCATCTTTTAATTTCAGATGCTAACAAAAGGCTATATAGCATGGTGGTTAAGAGCACAGGCTCTAGAGTTAAACTGCTGAGGTTATATTGGTGAATAGAACCAAAAGACCAAGTTACACAGCAATGAATACCAATCTAGATTGATCATCCTTTTCCCTTAATTTTCTCACTGTTTTAGAAATATTATAACTTTAAAAGACCACTTTAAGTAAGGCGTGTGTGTGTGTGTGTGTGTGTGTGTGTGTGTGTGTGTGTGTGTAATAAAGAACAGAGAAGAGAGAAGAGAAATTATTTGTAAAATAATTCATAGCAGATTAGCAAAGATTGGTAAAAGATGAGTGAACACTTTATTCTAGCAAATTTTCCTTTCACTCATATCAAGGAAATGTATGTTCCAGAAGTACCAAGAGCAAGTACTATTATCTAGTATTATCTCTCATTTTCAAACATTTGCAAAGCTTGTTCCTGTGGCGCTCTAGGGTTGAGTCAGAAGTTGCCGCCATTAGAAAGCCCTCTGTCAAGGAGAAAATGTGATTAGACCAACTGCTTGCACTGACACTTAAAAATTAACTGCAAATCTGTTTGGGGCAGCGAAGGCATTCCCTGAACACTTGCTGGTTGGGAATGTTGGCTTTCAAATCATTATTTTGTATCCCTTAAAGGTACATTTTAACTGTTTTAATATGTGAGGAACAGGCCTGCCAAATTGTGCTTATGGCTTTTTAACACAAGCAATTTACAAATGCAATGAAGCAGATAATAGGACACATGATACCGAATGTGAAAATCTGTGTTGATGACACTGCTGCTGTAGAAGCATTTTGGGAAGCAGCCCTGTACCCAGTTGCCTGGATATGAAAAATGCTGTTTTATCATTTCACAGGTGGCCTCTTCCACCCAATGGTGAGTTTAGGGTCGTGTCCTTGAGCACAAATCAGTCCCTCTCATGCTAGCAACATTTCACTTGAATCATCTGCAATGCACGTATTCAGCAAAATGCAACACACAGTAAAAATCACACTCAACACTAAAAAAAACAATCTGTTCAAGTAATAGTCAAAACTAAGTATTTTCTTTATAAAATGAAGACTTCCAAACTAAAAGGAAGTGTAGATGTGCAGTTTAACTTGTAAGCAATTATATGTTTGTCAAGAATGCCAAAGGACATTGAATACTCGTTCTCTATAAATATAATACATTTTTCTTAAAATTTAGTAAAACAATTGGAAAAATAATGGAACCAGAGTTCTTTAAATGTCTTATTTTTTTTTGGAAGAAATGATTTTACTTTGCCAAGACAATGTTTCCAAGCTGTGATCTAATAGGCTCATGTAGTTGCTAAGGAGACTAAGAGCATAGCGTGTGACTTCCTGTTGTAGTAACTCTCCATCACCAGTTTCCCCTTACAGTGAATATTAGGATTATAACACCAAGCTCACAAACTACAACAACAGGATGCTTGGTGGGGCATAACTTAATTTTTAAAAGTTATATTTATTTGCTTATTTATTAATAAGAGAATCTGTTCACTGCTTCTCCATAGAGACAGAATCAAAAAGCCATCTTGGAATTATTTTTGTTCTTCGGGTCACCTGAGGGACTTCTCAGTTATGAAAATACAGTTTCTCCCCTTTTTTTAAATATTCCTTGGGATAGGGAAAATCAAGTTGCTTTAAGAGAAGGAAGGGACAAGAACTCAAACTTTTCTCCCTGAGATTTCAATTTAGAATAGAAGAGATTGAACTCCTATTGGTTGTATATTAAACCTTCCAAATTGAAAAAAGAGAAAAAGAGATTGACCTTGAGCTAGGTCTTTAGGCCAAAAAGAATACAAATACCCCAAAAGGGAACTTGTCATGAAGGCAGGAACTGGGCCAATACCCTAGCAGGGTATTGAAAGTAGGGACTTCATGTTGACACAAGTCACACTTTGGGGAGTAATGGCCAGGCTTTGCATAAAAACTTAAACAGTTATGACTCTGAAAAGTTATGTTAGAAACCACTACAGCAGTGGAAAGATCCAGATGAGCAATCAGCTAAGAAATGATGCCACATGGCATCAACTAAAGTGTCTGAGCTCCAGTAGAACATAGGTCTCTCTCTTCACCTAGAAACTGGAAATATGACTGCCTCCTGTTTGGCATTTTGGGGCAGTTTAGGTCAGGGAAAAGAATGATATGCTGAGTTCCCTAAGCAATGAATGGAAAAGTAGACATGTGACTGTATTATTACCCCAAGACAAAGAACACAGACTTCAATACAAGAAATGACGGGGTCAAGTTTGACCACATTTGATGACTAATTTAACTATTTTATTTATTCTCTACCTTGTTCCATGAAGGGTTTAAGACTGGAATCTGTAAACCCCCTCATTTCTGTACTTGGTACTTTCAGTCCTACTATTTCCAGTTGCCCCAGGATGGCCTTTCTTTAATTCTTCACACTGATCTATAAATTACCAGCACACCAGGGACCTTTACTGGTATGCTTTGGTTCATTTCTCTTTTGGAGAAGCAATCTTAAGCCTCATCAGAGTCAAGGGGAAGGGATGCAGACCCCACCTCTCAATGGAAGGAATGACAAAGAATTTGCAGCCATGTGTTAAAACTACCATAGTCCAGCCTCTGACTACCAATGTTTTACATCCTCTTTGCAATCAAATACACTTAAACTTTCCCACAGTCCTCAGAAGTCACATCCAATTAAACAATCAGGCTCAAGGGCTGGATCTCATCACTTAAGTCAAGTCCAGGTATAGATGAGGCTCCTCAGGGTTGGCTCCTCTCCTAAGGATGGTCTCTTTAGCTAGGAAGTTGAATTCATTAGGTACTTTCCTACTCCCCACATGATCATTGCCAACAGTACTGCCAAATTTGTCACCACTAGTAACAAGGTGCCCTTCCCTCCTGCTTCCAATTCCATGTTCCTCATTTTCCTTTAAACTCTCAAGACAGTCTCCTCAAAGTCGCCTGAGCTTCTGAGCAGCATCTGGGTTCCAAACCAATGCCTAGGTTTCAGGTTTTTTGTTAAACTAGGTACTAAATTTTGCTCTGCTTATCCATTGTTGCCCCACCGCACCCCACATCTACTGGCTTAATACAAAATTTTATTTTGTTCAGGACTTTGGGAGTCAGAAGTTTGGGGAAGGCTCAGCTGGGCCCCTTGGGGGTCTCCCACACAGTCAGATGTGGACTGGGGCTTCCATCATCTGAAAACCCTGTGGGGCTGATAGTAAACATTATCTGTCCCTGGGAACTCAGCCAAGCCTGTTGACCAAGACCCCTACATGTGGCTTCTCCATGTGACTTGGGCTTCTCACAACATGGTGACAGAATTCTAAGCTTGTTTGCATTAATTTACTTTCTTGTTAACTTTCTATTGTCTCAACTAATAGGGATGATTATTCCTAAGGAAAATCAAAAAACAAAACCAAAGCCAAACTTTGGAGCTTAACCCCAAGTGTTTCCTATGTAAATACAACAAGGAAATAACTCACTCAACTGGAAAGCCATTTGAAAAGAAAAAAAATTATTGAATGTTAAAATTGTGCTATTATTGTATACATAATGTCAGCACAAGGATAGCAAGAAACATTTTGCATAATAAATACTCCTATTTTTTTTTTGCTAGTCAGCACAACAATTGAATAGCAACCATCAGTGAAGTAGGACAAAAGAGGGCTATTATCATAAATGTTAGTTTGATCTTTCAAGGAGATTTGATTACCTCCTACCCAGACGCACTTAACCCACTTGAATAGAAGTTCTGCTTTTCATCAGTCAAATGTCAAGTGCTTTTGTGGCATCCTAGCTGGCCATATTTCACAGAAAGGGCAAAAAACAGCTTTTCCTCAGCAGAATTTGTGAGGAACATAACCCTTTCATAGTAAAACTTTTTATGGAAACAACATGGATGAAAGATAAGCCTAAGAAGGTCCTGATCTAACAAAATGGCTGAAGGTGCCAAACTACTCGTAACACATCAGTGAAACTGTCTTAGCCTCATCTTTCCCAAGGTGAAGGTATATGTTCCTTCATGTTAAAAAAGTCTTCATTCTCCTAGTAACCTCTGTCAATGGTTTCCTTTCATTCTTCTTTCAGTCCAACATTGGACATAATCGAAAACTTAAATGTGTCTCATAAGCAGGCTAGGGAGACTATTGGTAGTTTAGGGGTGAAGAATGTATTTTTGGTGTGCCACTCATTTTAATCTGTGTGGCCTCAGGAATAATTCAGAGGAATCACTAAACTAATCCAATACTGAACACAGTTTTGCACTGAGGAACATTTATCCTCTAATTACCTTATGTGAATTAAGGCATTTACACACTGACTTTGGTCATCTTAAGAAAAAGGCAAATTCCTTATCTTGCTCCAGAGGGAATGGTGGTGTGCACTCCCACCTCTTCCATCTACTGTGTCTACTGGAAGGAGAGTAGCCCTGGCTTTCCCAGATCCATATAAGGACAGAAGGACTTTCTCTATGGACTTCAACAGACTGGCACTGAGATATGGAAGAGAGACTTACTCGATTGTGTCAGAAAGCCTTCTAATGAAAAGATTCTGGGCACAGTATGAGATTCTTATGAAGTTCCTGTATGCATTCAAACTGTAATAAACAAAATTATGGGTTGCCATAGAAACAATTTAATATATTACATTTAAAAGCAATTTATTAAAATTCAGAATGACTATGTTATACAGTGGTAGCAAACTAACTACTGTCTAGTGCTATTATGTAGCGTGACTGGTGTAGCCGGATATTATTTCATTTACTTCTCACAATAGCCCTGCAAAGGAGGTAGTGTTTCCATATTTACAGATGAGAAAAATGAGGTTAAGAAAGTAGTCCAAGTCTACCAAATAATATGAGGAAACCCTTGATCTGCTTGACTCCAAATCTTTCTTTTATACAACAACTTTAAATTCCATGGCAAAAAGTAAAAACAAACAAAAATTACATAGACAAGAAAGATGTGTCTCAAACTTAGAGAAACTAAAATTCCATTAGTTGTACCATAAGAAAATGCATTTTATTGTAATATTCAATTTACAGATTGTGTATTGTGCTACAAGTACATTGATGTTGGAAGTTACAATAGTTTAAAGAAATACCAAAGGAACCTTCTAAAGGCCTTAGCATACATTAGCTTTGTGATTTATGCTCCTTTAGTCTTCTTTTCCTCCTTATCATTCTGCCTTGCTTTTATGAATTCTCCAATTCTGAGTAGTTTTTGCCTGGTATTACTGAGCTAATCTTTTGGAAATTATTTTCAATTGCTGTTCTCAAAGAGTTTGTCTGACTGGAAGATAAAACTGAAAAACAGGGAAGAGTATTTTCCATTCCTCCTTAGGTGGACAGAGCCTTTTTTCGGCTAATATGTTCTATCCACATTAAGTCCAAGCATCAGTTACTGGTACTGGATGCTATTATCTACCTTTTATAGCTCCTACCCTGACAATAATATATTCAAGTTTCCCAGATCAACATCCAAAGGACGGGACTTAAGTTTCTGGGGGAAAATGTGATAAATTCACATCAATTGCAAAATCTTTTTACAGAAACTATCCACACCAGCTCCTCTGGTAGTTTTTTAAAAATCCAAATTAAAAAAATCTCTCTGTGATTCCTCTTTATTTTTATTTTCACAGAAAAATCTTTAACCTAACAATAAACAACAGGATATCTCTTTCTGATAGGCAAAAGACAATAGGGCTTCTGATATGTCAACAAGTGATTTGGTGAAATTCTTAATAATTATTCCTTCTTTTTAATTTTTTTATAAAAAGAAAAGTTTACATATTAGCTAAACTGATCCAAGCCCTACGTCTTATTAGTAAACAGTAACATGAACATAATTAGCTGTTTAATAGAAGTTCAAAAGTAAAAATGATGTAAAAACAAATCATAAACTTTTTTCTTCCTCCTTTACAATTGTATTTATTTAAGTAATTTGGGCTTGGCCTTGGAATAAACTACTTTGTGTTTAGTTTTCATTGCATCTGCTACCAGTGAGTATTGGTGAGCCACATTCTCTCCAGAAAACACAAGAATCAATAAGAAGAAGATTTGGGGAAGAAAATGATTAACATTAACAATGTGACATTGACTATGATTAGTTATTCCATTAGCAAATGTTAAAAATCTTCTATACCTGTATTTACTCACCTACAAGTCCTAAAATAATGTAGCCAATAATGAACAGTATGAAGATTATGAAGCACAGAACATCTGTACAACTCCTAAAGACAAAAAAGAATAAAGAATTAAAAGAGGGTCCAAAATGACTCTTTGTTTACTGCATAAAATAGAATGGTGATATGACATTTTTATATCCAACAATTCTGAAAGGTACATCACATGCATTTCTGTAATCAAAGACTTCAGCTGCAAGGAAGTGCTCATAATTCCATGACAACAGAAGCTCCCCCAGAGTCCAGAGTGTTTATTCTTTCTTGTTTTTTTTTTTATTTGTAAAATGCTTTCAGGGGCTAGAGTACGCCAATATTGAGTAACAATTTTTTTATTTGAAATTGTAATTTAAGCTATTTGATTTTATGAGTTTCCTCTGCATGCCTCCCCAGCACGTGTGCGTGAGTGTGTGTGTGTGTGTGTGTGTGTGTGTGTGTGTGTGTGTGTCTGAAAAATCAGCCATTTTTCATTCCTCTCTTTCTCTATTTCCTTTCTATATACACATTTTAAGGGTACTATTATTAAATAAAGGACTCATCATAAACTTTCATTGGGGAGTAGGGCTGCACCTATTCTAATGATTCAAAACTGTAATTTTCCCAGCTATCCTGTAAGCTTAATATCATCTTAGGTTAAGAGAAAATTTGGCTCATAGAGATGCAATGATTTGCTAACGTTCACAAGTCAAGCCAGAATCAAGCAGGGATACTCAAGGTTTTCAACTATAGTATTTTCTATTCCCAGTATTATAGCTTGTTCAGCTTATAAGTGATCTGGAAGGTCAAAGCTAGTTCTTAAAAGTGAGAAACAATACCATCATTTTCTATTTGAAACCTAATGAAGAATCTATTAGTAAGAAAAAGAAACTCAACCTATTTGACAGGATTAAAAGTTACACATGAGAAATATCTAGCTATGCTGTACACATGAAAGTAATATAAAATAATATTGCATGTCAACTGTAATTGAAAAAAATTAAGAATTTAAAAAGAAACAAACAAAAGTTGCACATGAGAATTTTCATAGCAAAAACTTCTTGCTCTTGACGTCAAATGGAGATGCTCCAATTGTTTAGCACAGGCATGTTGGTTACACACTATTTTTCGTGCTGGTAGTAATAATAATAATGAATAAAAATTGCACAGTAACAGACACAGTAATACCTTACACTGATAAAGCCCTGTCACACCTTCACTGTTTTCATGGTGAATTTTCTAAGACTGCCTTTAGGTTGTTAGGGGTAGTAAGGTAAGTTGACTTATGGTCCAAGAGAGAGAAAGTTACAGAAGCAAGAAAACATCTATGTCTCTAATGCCACACCTTTTTCATTTAGCAGTTCTGTTAATATGATTACAAATTTCTGTAAAGATGCAAATCAGTCATATCTAAAACTTCACACATATCCCTATTACTCTACCTCACAATCGGAAACGAATCTTTCATAGAGAAAGTTAATCATGACCAGTTCAGACACAAATGATCATTTGTTTAAATCCAACTTCGAACAGGAATTTTAAATTTCATTTAGATATAATAATAATAATAAAAATAATTAATAATAATAATAATAATAATAGAAGAAAACGGAGCTCAAGTTTTCTTTGGTTAACAATTACTGAAAGCAAAGACCTGCTTGAGGATGGGAAAAGTTTCTGGTTCATGTGCATTCTGAGATTCTACTCAAGATTCGGTTCTCATTCTGTCAGAGAGTTGTTAACTAACGCGATACTTAATAAGAAATGCCTGCAGGCGAGGAACTAAAGGAGAGAAAACTAACACACTGGTGTGCTTTAATTAGAAATCTTGACGTTGATGAAGTCCTTATGTGTAATCATAACTATCAAGAAGAGAGAGAGAGGGATGTGATAAGAAGCACTAGCCAGGTTACATACCTATATTATGTTTATATCTACATATTTACATTGTATATAATCTATACTGTAATGCATATTTATAATGACCTAATGTACATAGTATTATAATGTTATTTGTTTACAATGTTATGTATTAAGCATAGGGAGAGGTAAACATACTAGAAAGACAATGAAAGAAACTTACCAATTTTCAAAAGACAGAGCACAAGGGTAAAAAGCAGAACCTAAGAGGAAATTTTTAAAGCGTAAAATCCACGCTCCCTGGCTACTGGCACTGATGAATGGGTATCAGTTGGAGTTTTGCTTCCATACGGGGTGTTACACTACCATTTCGCTTTTTTTCTGGTGCCAAGGACGCACTACAGCACCAGGGACTACTGGGTGCCCATGCAATTATTCCCCCCAGTAGTCTCTAACCACAGTAGGACAGTATTTCTCAGTAATTCATACGTTGAGGTGTTTGAGATTATTCTGGGACCAGGGAGGATAATGTATTCAAGTTTGTTTTGCTTTTTTGGTATACTGCTTTAGAAAAATAGCACACCATACTCCACGGCCAGACTAGTTAGCTTTATCTTATTTAAACACAGGAGTGTTAAACAAAGTGAAAATTATAAATGGAAAATTCAAGAGTCTCGAAAAGCAGAAAAGTTTTTATACATAAAAACGTTTTCACTTCTGAATTTGTTCTTATAGTAATTTGATTCTCTTTGTTATTTTATAAATTTCCTTTTAAAAATAGGTGTGTGTGTGTGTGTGTGTGTGTGTGTGTGTGTGTGTGTTTACTTGTGTGTGTTATTACCTGTCTGCCATTTTCTCCATTAATTCATCNCTCTTTGTTATTTTATAAATTTCCTTTTAAAAATATGTGTGTGTGTGTGTGTGTGTGTGTGTGTGTGTGTGTGTGTGTGTGTTTACTTTCAGGTAATCACAATTACCTGTCTGCCATTTTCTCCATTAATTCATCTGTTTCTCTCCCTTTCCACAGACATATCCCCTCCAGGAAAAAAAAATACTGCTTGGAAAATTGAATTTGAACAAAATATAAAATATAGCGTGGGCACCATTTTGTGAGTCAGGAACATAACAGAAGCTTCACTCGAGTGTTTAGAAGTTGTAGCACCTTATCATTCATTGTTCCTTTCTTTTGATTACAGAGCATCTGTCACAATCCTAAGTGTTCTATAAGAAATGAGTTATTTTTTTTAAACCAAGGATTAAATTTGGATAATGTAAGACTCCCAAGACAGTTATTGAGGTAGCTGAGTGATACTAGCTCCTGGTTGAAAATCATTCCGATCATATTCGAGCTAGAGCCTGTCATTGCTGTACCTTTTCCTCAGGTATATTCATTTCTACTTTTATAGCAAGCACTAAGAGCCATTGTGCCAAGCAAAAAATGGGTTCCTTCCCACTGGGTACCAGAAAGAATGGTTACATAGAAATATGCCCCCAAACCTCTCCCTCTCCCTCCCCAAATCTTTTTCAAAATAAGCTGCTCACACTCACATTTATCAGAAAGCTACTCAAAACTGTATTCAGATACAGGTGCCTTGGCATAAAAGTATTTTCAAAAGTTAAAGTACAAAAGCACCATTACTACTTTATATCTATTTTTCCAAATTACAGCAAGAATAGGATCCCAAATGATACATATATGCATTTGCAGATTTCCTTTCCCTGCTGTCTCTAACCCACAAATATAGAAAGCCTACAGTCCCCTCAACTTAAAATCTTGGGAGCTTCCTTTGACTCTCCCTTTTCCTTAGCTTATCTTTTATGTTCAGTTGACAAGTTCTCTCTACTCCTTCTCTGATGTGTCTTTCATCCATCCCTTCCTTTCTAGTCCTGCTGCTGGGACTCATTCCAGATTCTCTTATCTCTCTTCAAATTACTGCCATGGTCCTTTAGTTGGGCTCCTGCATGTAGTCTTTGCCTGACCCCATTCATTCTGCACATAACTGATATCACTGATATAGAATGACATCACTTTATTGCTTAAAAATTGCAGTGCCTCTCCACCACCCATTTAAAACTTTCCAAATGACTTAGCTTTATGCTTAAGAACCTTCACCTTCAATCCTAGTTCAAGTATCAGCCTATCTTTCTAGCTTTATCTCCCTCTATTCCAGTCTATGTATTTCAACCAACTGGGACTTTTTCATTCATTGAATACACTATGAACTAGCCCTTGACTGCACTCAGCGCTCTCTGCTCATGGCCCCTTTAGACTCTTCCTCCTGGGATAACTATATGTCTTGATTTCTGTGGAACAGCCAGGGTTTACAACTACTGTGCTGGGGTAACCATTAACAGTGAGCCTTTTTACTCTTGAAAATGTCCCAGGGTGAAGCTCCACCGCATCTACTAAAATCCCATTCTTCCTATGGTAGGATGCCCTTCTTTCGTAGGGCTGAATAATAGTCCATTGTACGTCTACCACGTTTTTTTTTTAACCCATTCATTTGTCAATGGACATTTAGGTTGGTTCTATATCCTGGCTAGTGTGAATGCTGCTACAATGAACATGAGAGAGAAGATATCTATTTGAGATCCTGATTTCAATTCTTTTGGATGTGACAACATGGATGAACCTGGAGGACATTATGTTAAGGTTAATAAGCCAATCACAGAATGACACATACTGCATGATTCAACTTACATGAGATACCTAAAATAGTCAAACTCATAGAAACAGAAAGTAGAATGGTTGGTGCCAATGGGTAGGGGAGGAGCGAATGGGTCAATAGTTATAAGTTTCAATTATACAAGATGAAAAAGTCCTAAAGTTCTGCAGTACAACACTGAGCCTGTAGTTAACAATCCTATATTGAGCGCTTAACATTTTGTTAAGAGGGTAGGTCTCGTGTTAGGTGTTCTTACCACACACACATACACACACACACACACACACACACACACACACACACACACAAAGAAACATGATAATCTGTTCAAATTTAAAAATTAAAAGAAATTTAAAATTCCATTCTTCAAATCAAAATGGCACCTCCTTCACGAAGTTTCCAGTTAGAAGAGATCCCTTTCATCCCTGTAGACTTATAGAAATGTTGTTAGTACATGTTTAGGCAGCTATCTTCTATCTATTATAACCTGAACCCGGGTGGCAAACTAAAGCCCGGGGCCAAATCTGGCCTGCGGCCTGTTTTTGTACAGCTGGAGAGCTAAACGTGATTTTTACATTTTTAAATGGTTTTTAAGAAACAAAATAATACTTTATGACATATGAATTAAACAAACTTCAAACTTCAGTGTCCATAAATATACATCTTTTGGAAAATAGCCATACTCATTCGTGCATATTTGTGAATGGCTGCTTTTGTGCTACAACAGCTAAGTTGAGTAGCTGCAATAGAAACCAGCTGGCCCTGGAAAGCCTAAACTATTTACTACCAGCACCTTTATAGAAAAAGTTTACTGACCTCTGACCTAGAACATAAGTCCTCTATGGCAGCATTTAACCCAGAAATTTACATGCTTTAGGCATACAGCAATCTATATTCCATGAATGATTAGTAAGGTGCACCTCTAATTGATAGGCTAATGCATCATTAAACATTTTCTGGTGAAATTCAGTGTTATGTTTCAAATTTTAGATTTTGGGCAAGGGAAGGGGCCCTATACGGTGAATGTGTTCAAGGGATTCAAGCTTAAGCCACCTGGACATAACTGCCTCCAGGAAAATCACCAAAACAAACAAAAAAAACCAAAAAAACACATTAGATTAAATTCAGATGCAATAAGAGAGTTTTGTCTGCTAAGTGTGTAGTTCAGGTCCACATTAGTTCTTGTTCTCCAACAACTGTCATTTGGTTTCCTTTTCAGGGGCAACTTTTTACTTCCATTCAGAAATCGATTCATCTACTGATTTTCTTTCTTTGTGGCAGATGAAATTCCAATGATATCAACCATCCTGAAAGGCCATTAATATCAAGCATTGGAGCAAGAATGGAAGTCCTAAAAGTCATTATTCTCTGACAGATCATCCATTCGTGCCTAATGAGTCAGTTTAGGGACTGTCCACTGCTGGTAATTCCAGTCAAATTATCACCTGTCATTTGAAAATTCTTTGTGTCACCTGGGTCCATCTGTCTGCAACATGGCTGCATGTATAACTTCCAGTCTAGAAGCATTGCCCCTCTGTGGTTCTGCGGGCACCTGCATGCTGCCATTTAGTCATCTGTTACTGCTCAGATTCTTACGGCAAGTCTGTTCCAGGAAAGAAATAGAACGCCTGCTTCATTTCCTAGAAGCTTTATTAGAAAACAGTGCACTTTGGGGCCACCCTCCAAGCTTTACCGAGATACATGTGGCAAACTACAGAGTGTGGCTTGAATTGGACAGATCATCTGAGCTGATGCTAGCTAGTTAGTGGACTCAAAACATTTTGGGCTGTTTGAGGGTAAAGGTTTATGTAAGTTAGAAATACTGTAACTCTCTTCCTCCACTTTTCACTGTTAGTGATTTTGAGAGAGGAGTATTCTCTAAGAGCGTAAGTTTGAAGGGGTTCATTGTATCTTTCCCTTTTGTTTCTAGCTTCTCTTCTCCTTCTCAGACACATTGTCTAAAAGTTCTCTATTGTTCTGTTCCCACAGCCATGGACCTTTTTGTAATTTTTTTTTATTATGCCATGGACATTTTTCATATGTGTGAAAGCTGAGGTTTTAGAAATTAGTGCATTACATTGGCCATTTCTACAAGTTAAGTAAGAGGTTAAAGGTTATCTTGAAGAATTCCACCACTACTGGAATCAGAAACTTAATAGGAAGGCACACAGGCGCTTTTAATTACATGACCTTGCGCTTTCAAGCGTTCAATCTTAATGCAAGTTTTTCAAGTCTCTTAAAAAATTTTTAAGGATAACTTCAAGGTTACATTTACCTTAGAAGATAATCAGGTATTCAATCATTGAGAAAGGAGCATAAGTTTTGTGGCATTATTAATTTTTAGAATATTTTAAACTGTTGCTGAGAAATAAAATATACCAAATAAGTTCATACCCTAAGAAATTATAGGATATTGATAATGTCTTTCAAATTGATTAGATCCATACAATGATATTTGAGTGTTATACCTGCTTTATTTAGTTCTTCTGAATAATTGGATTTTAAAAGCTTCCCTATCCTCTATGGATAATCTTTTATTCTATTCTGTTTGCATTTAGGTTTCCATTGCCTTGAGAGAATAGCTTTAACTGGTTGTGATTTATATTTTCTATCTGTAAAGGGGAAATAAAACCTTTTTTTAATATAGGGAGTGTTAAGTGATGCCTATATAAATGTCTTGTATGTTTAAAATTGGATTAGGTCATACTAAATTGGTCTTACTATGTTATTCATCATCTTTGTGAAACTTGGTGTAATATTCAAGAATCTGTCAGTGGATTGGAACCACTCTGAATATTGCTAGTAACGTGAGAGCTGGACCATAGTTATTATCCATATTACATCTGGCATTGTGGACCAAAGGTACTGGCACAGGAGAGGTACAAGGAGAGCCAGCTTAGAATTTTAGAACAGCATTGGGACGTTAGTCCAAAGTTATCAGCTAAGTTTACAGGGAATGTGTAAAACTTTGATCTTCTTGGAATAGGTCAGAATCGCTCTTATGTAAAAACACTGAGTAGGTGCTCAGAAATATTTGTTGAAATAATGAAATTCTGAAAATTCTCATGTTTGGAATGGCTACTGAAATTCAGCTATTAAAAAAAACAACAACCAAAACCAAAAAACTCACGTCTCCTAATAATCATATGATAAAAAGTTAATACCTTTAGTAATCAAAGGCATGCATATCACTATTTGCCACCCCAAATTCTAGAATAAAAAGCATTGCCTACTTATAATAGGAGCCTTGGATCTAGTAATTTCCAAGATCACATGTCCTGTGATCTAGTAATTTATACCATGGAAGAATATGAAGGTTAGACAATTAAGTTTATGAACTCACCCTAGAAAAAGTGCTACATACCTCATTGCTGAATATCACTATGGTCACCTTCGAAGTACTCCCCTTGGGAAGCTATGCACTGACACCAATACCTAGTCCACGCTTCAAAGCAATTTTAGAACTCTTTTTCTGGAATGGCCATCAGAGCTGTCATCGTATTACCCTCGATGTCCTGAATGTCATCAAAATGTCTTCCTTTCAATATTTCCTTTATCTTCAGGTAAAGAAAGAAGTCATTGGGGGCCAGATCAGGTGAATAGGGAGGGTGCTCCAATACAGTCATATGTTTCCTGGCTAAAAACTCCCTCACAGACAGTGTCGTGTGAGCTGGTACATTGTCGTGATGCAAGATCCACGAACTGTTGGCGAAAAGTTCAGGTCATCTAACTTTTTCACACAACCTTTTCAGCAGTTCCAAATAGTAAACTTGGGTAACTGTTTGTCAAGTTGGCACAATCATAATGAATAATACCTTTGATATCAAAAAAAGGTTAGCAACTTCGTTGTAACAAATTCGCAAAATTAATTGTCCAACTTTGTATATAGATGTAGCAAGAATTGATTTATAAGAATTTAAAACACTGCACTATTTATAATAACCAAACCTTGGAAACATTACATGAAATTATATGAAAACATGTCCATGATATAGTGAGTAAAAAACAGGTTACTGAACATATTATGTGTAGTATGATCATTATGCGTTTATGTATGTATGTAAATGCTTAACAACATAAAAGAATATATGGAAAATGTTGTTGATCATTATCTCTAGGTGGTTTTATTTTATAAGATTCTGTTTTTCTTTTGGTTTTTCTGTTTTAGTTAAAGCTTTCATAATGGACATAAATTGCATTTATAATAGGAACAAAAATCTAAGACAGACTGCATTTGACAACTACAAATAGATTTGCTGAGTTATCTCATTATAATAATTTCTTTCTGACCCTCTAAACATATGTTAAGAATTGATCTGCTTTTTGACTTTTTTCTTGATCATTATTGACTAAAATTTAAAACATGTTTTTTTTGTAGTCTTTAGACAAAAAGTTACTAAATGTGTGTGAGGGGGAGAGAGATTGTTTTCTCACTAACCTTTGTTATTGCTCAAACATTAATGAATGGGAATGAAATAAAATATGTCTCAATCAATGTCGTATTAAAACATCTTACAAATCACACCTTCATCTAGCAACGATGGACATAACAATCTTACCAGCTTTATAGATATAGACCCCAAGTTCTTGTTTGAGCATTGCATAAAATGAAAACAGAGTTGGCCTTTAAACTTTCATTAATCGAGTCTTTATGATTTGACATTAGGTATTTCTTTTATTTCCTTTATGTATAATTAGTAAATTTGAATAATCAAAACACACCAGTTATTTTCCTGAAAATAATATTTATTCAGTGGTGATCATAGAACTTTGTCTCTGCTTGGAATGTGTATTATTTTCACACCAATATTTAACAGGGTATCCTATAGTCAGTATAGTGCTTTCAGAACATGAGAGAAAATTTTAGTTTTGCAAAGTTAGTTTAGCAATGTAATCACCTCAGTTGTAAAACATTTAAAAACTTATAACTGTTTAAGTGGCCATTAGATAAAACAGTAAATTTAAAATAATTTTGGGTAAGATTATAAAGGAACTGGAAATAGTAGTTACCTCAAGAAGGAGAACAGTGTGTCTGGGGAGAGTTGAGGGAAACGTACTTTTCACTGTATATCTTTTTGTAACTTTTAAATTGTGTACCAAACACATGTATTGCCTAGACAAAAAAAGTTAATTTGTAAAACCAAAAGTTATTGGAGTATTGATTTGTCATCTCTTAGAAACAGAAATAACCTGAGACATAATGTCAACTATTAACCATTAAAATGTATGCAGTAGGGCTGGTGGGACTGAAGACGGGTGCAGCCACTATGGAAATCAGTATGGAGGTATCTCAAAAAACTGGAAATGGAACTACCTTATGACCCAGCAATCCCACTCTTAAGTATTTATCCAAAAAAACCCAAGACATTAATCCAAAAAAATATATGCACCCCTATGTTCATTGTGGCGCTATTCACAATAGCTAAGACTTGGAAAGAACTGAAATGCCCATCGGTAGATGACTGGATTAAGAAACTATGGTACATTTACACAATGGAGTATTACTCAGCTATAAAGAAGAAGGAAATAGTACCATTTGCAACAATATGGATGGAACTAGAGAACATTAT
>NW_017731434.1:1329549-1402364 GCF_001890085.2 Hipposideros armiger
AATTCAACTACAGACTATATACATATAAAGTCATTAGGGATATACTCCAAGTAAAATCCTTTATTGGGATTATAGATCTACCTACTCAACACGTTTAAAAGATTGACTGTTGTCCATTAATGATTTAAGTCACACATGTAGAACACTAGGTTTTGCCAACACAAACATTTTTTACTTATTTGTTTTGGCAGTTTTCAGAGGAAAAAATAAATGCAACATGACATATTTAGCTTATGTGATATCAAGCATTATACTAGTAAGCTGCTGGTAAATCTTTACTGTGAAATGGGAGGTATCTGTTGATTTCAGAAAGAAAATGGACAGATTTGGCAGTGAAATGACATAATAAGTTGCTGAGTTTTCCATAGCAAAGAAGCATGAGCATTCAACACATATCTGCTGAATGAGTGAAAATGTAACCTGAACATTAGCCATTAATAAATTGTAGACATTTTCAAAAATGAACGAAAATGTAGTTGTCCTTTTGTTCTCAAATTGTTCAGCAAAATGGAAAATTACAGCCATTTGTCTACAGCCTAAAGTATCATATAAATTGCTCATTATTTTCTGTAAATATTTGCCAATACATCTTATTCTATGAGCTGTTTATACAATAACAAAACATTACTCATGAGAATAGGGACATCATTATTAATTTTAAAAGGGACTTAAAACTTTTGGGGGTTTGAAGATAAAATTAAATGTTTTCTAAATGTTTATTGATTTGAAATTATTAAATACAGTCTCTGTAAAATCCAGTTTTAATTCGAACCTAATTGTATCAGTTAAGAACATGTTCAGTTGCAAATACCAGAAAATTTATACCAGACACAGTGGCCTAATTAAATTCTAAGGAATTTGTTTCATACAATAAGAGTCTTGCAGTTGGTAGCCCTGAGCTGGTGTGGTGTGTGAGTGATATCATTAGGGACCTGACTCATCTCATCTCCTGGCCCCCTCATGCTTAGTTTGTAGATACTTATCTTCATGCTTGTACCTCATGTCACAAGTTGTTGCTGTCAAGACACCTCAGTTGCTCTCATTAAGCTTTGTCTTTTTATTAAAAAAAGAAGGTCCTTCCCGACAAGCTTCCCCTTTTACTCACTGGCCAGAACTGTGTCTTATGGTCACCTCTATCCAGAAGGTGATGATTAGGAAAATCTTGTACAGTAATACCTTGGTTTGCGAGCATAATTCATTCCAGAAACAAAGTACTCATATTGTAAGACATTGCTCGTTTACCACGTTAAAATGCATTAGAAATGTTTGCTCGTCTTGCGGAACACTCACAAACCATGTTACTCACAATGCAAGGTTTTACTGTATTTGGCTTTTTAGCTTCTATAATAGAGCAGGCAAGAGAGAAGATGGCTTGCAATGGATGTTCAGGGAGACAAATTACAGAATATAACACAGCTATTAGTGAGATTTATTTAAAGAATCATAAAAAAATAAGATTTTCTTATTCTAATAATTTCTAGTCAACCCAAATGGATTATGGCAAAGAATGTGTGTTTTCTTTGCAACTATTATTATTAAATATTAAACATAGTTTAAATGTATTTTATAAGATTGACATAGGAAAACTGAATATTGTATATTCTCACAGAATTCAAGGCAAACTGAGATTCATTTCCCAGAAAAACATATTGCAGAGCTGTTATCAATAACAGTAAAATAGCAAGTTATTAGATCTTATGGTATATCTGAATAATTTTTTATTTCTTATTAATCAACTAAATAATCCTTGACATTAGTGTTCAATGAAACAGAGTTTGAAATTTAAATCCAGCCTTAGTAAATATATACAATTGCAGTAGTCCTAAGCTGAATATTGAAATACAAATCTTTCTTAAGTCAATTTACACCTTTTCAAAATCATTGAACATAAAATGTATCACAAACTATGCTAGTCTTTCATTTCAACATAAGATACTCAGAATAGCATCTTAACAGTAAGTCTGCTAGTCATTAGGCAATCTTATACGTAGTTTCATCCAACATGGTCCCAGGTTTTTCTTTTTTTTTAATGACAAAGTACTGCAATACAATAGACATAATAAGCTTCAGTTCCTACCATTAAGCTCTTTCCTGCTATTCTGAGATGTAAGTTCATGAAGAACCTATATTTTCCAAGGCTTCCCCAGATGTAGGTCAGTCCTCCTAAGGATTTCACAAAACCTCCTTAGTGATTTTTTTCAATGGCTAAGTTTCAATGATTGTCTATTATTTGCAACTATGGTGAGATGTGTGTATGCATGTGTGAGATGAGATGAGAGAGAGAGAGAGAGAGAGAGAGAGAGAGAGAGAGAGAGAGAGAGAGGATGAGGATGAAGGTAAACCAAATCAAGACTGTTGGGGATGGAGGGTGAGGAGATATAAAGCAGAAAAAGAATATAACCCTAGCCCTGAAATACTCTAATTTCATGATTAAAAAAAAAGATGAATGCTCCTAAAAGGTTAATATTAAAAAATAATACAAGTTTAAATAGGAGGTAAAATATAAGTACTATAGGTAGAAAGGATTTAGATGATTAGAGTGGAAAAAGCTCCATGTGAGTTAAAATATGTGAGTCACTTGAATTATAATTATGTGATGGGTTAAAGTTTTGAATTATGGAGGAGATTGTGACTGGCGGAGAAGAGAGGTCCATTATAATCAAAAGGAAGTACAAGAACATGGGTGCAAAACCAAGCATGACTAAGGGGGATAAGAAGGAGAACAGGCTGGCTAAAATTCTTATTGGGTAGAAATTATAAAACAGACTAGATTAGTAAATTGGAACCAAAAGAAATCAACTCATTCTTTTTTTAACTTAATATTAATTTGGTAGCCATTCTATGTCAGGTACGGTGGTACATTGTATAAATACAGTGGTGAACCAGACAGACAATATGCCTACTTCATGGAGCTCGAAAATTAGTGTGGCAAACAGGAAATAAGTAAGTAAAGATCAACAAATACCATGATGACAGATTGCCTGATAAGCACTAGGAAGGAAACAGATGTGATACTATGAAAGAGAATAATAAGCACAGGGTACATAGTGAAGGGCTCTCTAAAGAGAGGGAGGGCATCCTACTGTTTTTATTCAAATTCATAAATTAAAAATAGAATTACTATATGACTCAGCAATTCCACTTTTGGTTATATGTCCAAAGGAAATGATATCTTGAAACAATATCTGTGTCCCATGTTCTTTGGAGCATTATTCACAATAGCCAAGATATGGAAATGACCTACAGACTAGTCAATAGATAAATGGAAGAGGATGAGGTAGATATATAAAGTGGAATATTATTCAGCCATCAGAAAGAAGGAAATCCTGCCATTTGTGACAACATGGATAGACCTTGAGGACATTATGCTTTAGAAATAAGGCAGGGGGCCGGCCAAGTGGCTCAGTTGGTTAAGAGTTGGCTTGGGAGTGCGAGCAGGGCCGTGGGTTTGGATCCCACATGAGCCAGTGATGCTGCGCCCTCTACAGCTAAGATGGTGAACAACAGCTCGACCTGCAGCTGGGCTGCCATGAGTTGCTGGCGATGGTGTAAGCTACAGTGGGGCTGCAGTGGGCTGCTGTAAGCTACTGTGAGTGGCCGGCATGAGCTGCCAAGAGCCGCCAGGAGTGGCCATCCAGTGGCCAGCGACCGATTTGCCTCACCTGGGAAGAGCGCAATGAACATAATACCAACATAGGCCAGTGAAGCGACGTTCTCCACAACTAGACTGAAGAACCAAAGAACAGCAACTTGTCTGTTCCCCTATCCTGATTCCCCAACACTGTTCCCCTTCCCCAATTTCCCAATGATGTTCCCCTACCCCAACTCCCCAATAAAATCTTAAAAAACAAAAAAAGAAAGAAAGAAGTCAGATAAAGAAAGACAAATACTGTATGAAATCACTTACACGTGGAATCTAAAAAAGCCAAACTCATGGAAACTAAGTAGAATGGTGGTTACCAGTCGCTGGGGAGTGAGAGAAATGGAGAGATATTGGCGAAAGTGTACAAACTTCTAGTTAGAAGATGAATAAATTCTGGAGATACAGTACAATGATTATAGTTAACAATACTGTATTATATACTTCAAAATTGCTAAGAGACTAGATCTTAAATATTCTCACCACAAGTAAGAAATGGTAATTATGTGATGGTAATCATTTTGCAGCATATGTGTATCAAATCAACACGTTGTACACCTTAAACATATGTAATTTATATATCAACTATATCTTAATAAAGCTGGAGGGCAGGGGGAATAAAGAGGTGGTGAGAATTGTGTTTCAGGCAGAAAAACAAGTGTAAAGGCTCTGAGGGCAGTAAAGGTTAGACTTGTCCTGGGAGCTGACATGATGGTCAGTGTGAACAAAACATAGAGGAGAAAGGGAGACGGCAGTACAAGAGGAGGCTGGTACAATGGAATGACTAAGCATTGGACTTATCAGGGGAATCCACAGATATAGTATTTTATATACTAAAAGATTAGAAAGTTCACGACTCACTTTGATGTATACTGTCTCATTTGGATCAATACAACAACTCTGTAAAGTCGACATGAAAACTATTACTAACACATTATTTTACAAACTAAGTAACTCCTGACTACAATTTCAGCTCATTTTCTACTGAAAGCTCTTAGATGGAGGAGAAATATACCACAAGCAGCATTTTAGTTAGATTTATTATATTTGGCATCATGATGGAAAACAAATTGGGATGAAGTGTGTGGTGCAAAGGGATGAGAATTATGGAAATGAAGACTGAACCCGGGTGGTGACAAGACAGAAGAGAATGGAACCAGGGCCACCCCCTCTGCTTCATCAGTATCACCTGCCTCCCACACATGTCTGTTTTCCTGGATTGCCAGGATATTGTGAAGATAAATGCCTCAGCATGGACAGGGTTTACAGCTCCACCAAGATGCCTCTGGACTGGAATGGATGTGAATGGATTTCTCTCTCATGGTTTTAAACACAGAGGGGAAAAAGGGACACTCACATATCATTTGAGCACCAAACCTTATATTTATCTCGCCTACAGTCTTCAAAGCACTCTGTTCCACTTTTTTTTATTATATCAACTTGATAAAAATATGTTTTCTGGGAGCTTTTGGAGATCAAAGATCCTGTTGTTCAGTTTTCTGCTATGAATGGGGTTAGCTGACATCTGTCTTTTCTATAATGGACATAAAGGGTTGCTCCACTGTTGGATTTAATCCTCAAGGGCCACATCAAAAGAGAGCTGAACTCTTCCGAATGTAGACGGTCCATTATTAACAATATGTGTGACAATTTATTGAATTGTGTTGTTTCCAGCTCTCGTCAGCTGCATACAAGTGGGGAAAGGCAGGGTAAATGACAAGAGAGGAAAGAGAAAAAGTGACAACTAAAGGCAAGACAAAACCAAGAGAGAAATAAGCGGAAAAGAGATTTAAAGAAGAAAACGCTGAGAGGAAGAAGTAGGGGTCCTGATGAAAGCCAGAAGCAGGGTGATAAAGGTTGAGAAGGAAAAAGGCAAAAGAGAAGAAATCAGAGAAACAAGATTAAAAAAATGCAAAGGAAGAACTATTTATGGTAGAAGAAAAGTAAAACAAATAGAGGCCACACATAATGAAGCTTACTGAAATCTGGGTTTGGGGAAAATCTAAAAGCTAATACACATATTTGATTATAAAAGTCGTATTTTATAAGTTTGTGAAAGGAGATACTAAGGTGGATGATGATGGCTAAACTAATTTAAATTTAATTTCTCTACTTTTACTTTCTAGTTTAAGTGATTCTAACAGTCAAATAATAAAGGTCGTACACTAGCACAAAGCTTAAGGATATCTGATCTTTGTATCTATTGTTCCCCTCCTAAACATGGATAGTTAATTTTTTTAAAAAAAATACAGCTATTATTTGTCAGCTACCAAAAAGCCACTCAACAGACCAATGTATCTCTTTCTCTCTGTCTGTCCCGTTAATAACACACTTGGAGAATCTCCCTAAACTTCACATCTGTGTAGCCTGTTCCCAGAAGGGTCACTGTTAAGACCACCTCGAGTCTAACTCTAATTAGTGCTGGGCAACAGGAAAATGCCAGTATCATCTTTCATACTTTGATGCAAAAACTGTGTAATTTCAGCACGGTTTCTTATCAGAAGCTGGAAGACTTGCAAACTTTCACCCTGACTTCATCTTTTAGTTACTGGATAAATATGCCAAAGTGTATGGAGCAGCAGCCTGTTCTTACATTTTCATTGACTCTGGGGTTGTAGTAGCGGCAATAACAACAGCTGAGCTACTGCGTCAGAACGTAAGAAGGGCCAAAGTGAAATATGCTGAGCCCAAAAAGCACTTGAGTTTACTTTAATTAATGCAGCTGTTTGGAAAGGCAACTGGGACTCCTAAGACTCTCTTCTCAGGCAACCATCAGATAACTCCGAACCATCCCTGACTTTAGATCATCATTTCTGTTGAGCTCAGTGGTAGCTTTGCAGAATTTTGATCCATTAAATCTGATCTTAGATTTACACAGCAACTTAATATGATTGCTTCATCTTAGTTTGTGTTCATTAAGAATTTTCCCAAAAGGATAGCTTTAATTTTAAGTAGTTAAACTGCAGCTTTTAGTCATTCTCCTGTCTCATGCTGCAAACAGAGGGGAAGATACTCAGAATGTAGTCTCTTCTCAGTCTGGGCTCTCTCCTTGAGGTAAAGATTGCCTTGAGAATCACAGCCTGGGAATGTAGATCCTATCTACAGTTAACACCAGGTAAGTCTCTTAATACCCCTCTACCGTAGTTTCCAACACAAAGTTATTCATTCTATCCAAAACACAGAGTGGAGGGGTGGAAGATGAATTATGCAATGTCTGTAAAATATATGGAACTCCCCCTAGAAAGGGAAGGGTGAGTTAAGAGTGCATGTCCATGAATGTGTGTTTAGAAAAGCACAAAGAGAAGCAGAAAACTGGAACTCTGGCATAAACTGAACTATAAATTATTACCACCATTAAATATACATCCATATACAAAAGCTTAAATAAAAAAGCTTTAGGGCTGGAAAGAGTTTGTACCAGTCTAAAAAAGTCATTTTTCTAACATCTGAGGCCTGAAGTCTCTCAATAATATTTAATATTGGTTCTCATTTTACTAGACAGAACATTCCAAAAGATGATTACTTTTAGTGTACCCCTCCCAACCATGAATTTCCCAGGAAACCATAATTATTAACCACTCGATCCTTGAAATTCTCTATCTAGCCTTCCAGAAAAACTGTTTCACGTGAATAACTCTTTCATCTCTTCTGCTTCTTTGCCGTCTCCTTTTTTCTGTCTGCGTATTAATGTTGGCATAATCTCAGGGTTCTCTTCTGATCCACCTCATCTTCCAACTCCGTCTGCTAACCTGAGGTGATCTCATCTCTATCATAGTTTCCAAGGCTCCATCCACCTAGAGCCCTAACCTTTTTTCCTGAATGCCAGCCCCTTATTTTTAAATTCAAATGATCAAAATTGAATTCACTGTGTATGGCTCCCGAAAGGCCAAAGATTTATTCTGCTTTTTTTGTCTATTTCTATCTCCTACCCACTCTTTCATCCAACCTAAAAATCCTGCCATTCTTACTCCTCTCTTATCCTCCACATCTAGTTGATTGACAGTCCTACCAATTCTTCCTCCTACAATGTTCTATTCCTTTTTCTCCAACCTCACTGCCACTGTCTAGGTTGAAGTCTCATCAATCTTTTATCTGAATGATACCACAGCCTCCAAACAGCCTCTTGCTCTCTCTGACCCATCATCCACACTTCATAAAATGTATAACTTGACATATAAATCCATTGGTCAAAACTTTTACGAGTCTTGGTTTCTTACAAAATAAAATCCAGACTTCTTAGTCTGGCCCTAACTAAGCTGTTGGAAAATTACTTTCTATCTTGTATCCACTCTCACTAATAACCTATGTTCTCTCAAATCTTCGTGGCTTTGTATTTGGTTCAACCATATGAAATTGCTCATACTTACCTGGTTTTGACCTAAAAAATGGCAATTTCATATGGCTCAACTAATAATTTTTTTTTTCTCTCTGCCTTAAATGTCCTTTTACTTTTACTACCTGTCAAGACCCAGCTCAAATGTTACTTCCTCCATGAGGCAATCATTGGCTATACTAAGTTAAAAAGCAGGTCTCTTCTCTGTGCCCCCTTACCACTTTGACATGCCTCTGCCACATGTGTTTTAAATATTTGTACATACTTTTCTCTGCCACTAGAATATGGGAAACTTGAGTGAATAACCTAGGACTTAATTATTTTTATATCTTTACTTCTAGTACAATGTCTACTTAGGAGTTAATAAATATTTGTTGAATGAGTGAATGAGTGGGCTTCCTTATGAACTTGATATACAAAGGAGGTGGTAAACTTTTTTGATTAAAAATAGGAGGAGGGTTAGTATTCTGATTTAATATATTGTAGAATGCCTCTTTCCTCTTCATATCACCTTCTCTTTTCTGCTTCTTACTGGATAATGTATTTGTTCTTAACAGATAGATTTAATGTGGCTATGAAAAAAATGATTATACATGCAGAGTACATGATCACAATGAGCCCTGTTATGTGTGTGTAACCCACATAAAGGTAGATGTATGAAGTTCAACCAGCGAAAACCCCAGGAGGCAGCAAGCTCACATAGGCAGCAGCCATAAGGCAAATGATTCCTAAGCAATCCTAAGATTGTTTTCAGTAATATTAAATCCAAAATTGTTTTCTACCCACCAAAATCCATGGGGATCAATGAAACCTCTCCTTGAAAATGCATGGAGGACATTCACAGGCATTGCAAAATGTACAAGAGACATTTTATAGCAGACATTTTTGCAGAGCTTACTTATGCTAAAAGAAGTTGCACCTCCAGCATCTTACAAATTTGTGGAATTAGTGATTCAGCAGAGACAATCCCAAGAACAATAGAAGTAGAAGAGATGAAATATGAACTTCACATATGTCTAGAATATCCTATCTTCCCAATTAGAACTTAGAATATTACATGTTCAAAGTATGATTTTAGGTGGACAGACTGTGAATGCTCCAATTTCTTCAATCACCTCTGATAACAATAAGGTAGACACTAAGCTTGAACTGATCCAGGTACAGGCAGGATGTGCAGGACAAAAGCATTTAGTGGAAGACTCAGGAAGGACCAGGACCACAGCAAGATTTAGGATGAGGAAGGACTTAAAACTCAGACAGAGCTGGTTTTCCCATATGTTAGTGAAAGGAAATTGGGAATTCATACCAGAATCAGAGTGCTCTGATGCCTACATGTAGCTGGTTGCTAAGACTGATGAGACTCATTGGAAAAGTGTACATTGTAAATTCCTTAGTTGGGCTCAGTCACTTATTCTCCATTCATGTTTCTGTGGCTGTCATAAAACCCCTTTCACATAAAATTAAGGATAGATTCTTAAACAAGGGGCTGCACATATCATTTAAAAAACATTATTCAGGGGGGCAGGGGCAGAGTGTCTTAGTCAACTCGGACTGCTATGACAAAATTCCATAGATGGTGTGGCTTAATTCATAGATCTTTATTCCTCATAGTTCTGGGGGTTGGAAAATCTGAGATTATGGTTCCAGCATGGTCTGGTTCTGGAGAAAGCTCTCTCCTGACAAGCAGATAGCTTCCTTCTTGCTGTATCTGAGAGAGAGAGAGAGAGAGAGAGAGAGAGAGAGAGAGAGAGAGAGGATCTTACCCTCATAACCTCCTCTGAACCTAATCACTTACAAAGACTCCACCTCCAAAATATCATTGAGGGGGCAGGGCTTCAACATATGCATCTTGGAGGACATAAACATTCAGTCCATAGCATCAGATAAATAGCATTTCTCATAATATGGTGCCAGTATAGAACTTATTCCACGTTGGGTGTGCCATCCCTGTTTTATATATTAAAACCACTTCCTAAATATAGAGTTGAGGGAGGTCATTTAAACCTGACTTATAGACTGAAAATAAAATTTATGTGTAAACACTTGACTATTGTGAGTATTTAATTTTAAGCAAAACAATCTTGTTTGTTTTATCAAAAAGCACTGATAAATATAAAAATGGAGTTCTATGACATATATATATATATATATATATATATGTATATGTTTTATATAGGGACCTGAAGCTTCCTGTCCTTCAATATCAGAATAAATGAAACCCTGAGAGAGACAAAAAAAAAACCCAAAAATGCCTGATACAAATGCCAGGTTAATTCACATTGTCCTCTGGCTTTCAGGACAGAAGCATCACCCTTGGATAGCTCTTTAATATTCTACTCTAAACTTCATTTTTGGTCCACAGCTTTGGCCAGCATCAGTCCTTGTGACTCCCCTGTTGGACCGTCTCCTTGGTGTTCTTTGCATGTGTCTTGTATGGATAGGTAAACGCTAGAATAAAGTGAAGGGCAAAAACCTGCTTGCTACTCTTCAGCGCCAGTATTTAAAGTTAAGCTAACATTCTTTATTCCAAATATCCAGCCCAAATCTCACTCCTCCACTCACATCTCCCCATACTGTATTTTCAAGACCTTTCTGGATCTGCAAATCTTCCGAGATGTATGCTTAGTTGACAAAAGCACATCAAGACTATCAAATAAGAACGCTCCCATGAAAATCTAGCCAAGCTGACATTTAAATGCTAGGCTGGTAAACAGTGCATTATGTTGATTTTTATTTAGCTCCATATGATTCTGTAGAGACTTCTGTGTGCTTTGGGATACATTAATATTTGTACAAAACAGAAATGTAATCTGTTCTTCCCCTCTCTACATACAATTCCTGGGCAAATACGTGCTCTTTGAATATATGAGTTGCAGATTAGAAATAGCATTTATCCGAGATGCTATATCAACTCAGATAGAAAAACTTACGCACCTAACCCCAGGCTGATAGGTTTCTGGAAATTTGTTAGAAACTTTTGTTAGTTTGTTTTTATTTGCAGCATGGATCTCAATAATACTTCTCAATTGACTCCTTCTCAGAGGTGATACTAAAAGATGAAGAAAATTCTTAGCTTTATTGAAACACTTTTACTATAGATGTATTTAAAGCATTAGCAATTCTTCTAAAAGCAGTGAAAGATGGGATTTGTAGACAGGATCTTAGGTCCAAGACCCAAGATCTGCCCTTCATTTTCCTGAATTTTATTCTGTAGACGCCAGAAGAGGTAAGCTTACAAGGGCATCCCTGCCTCCATGGTAGCTTCTGGGGAAGAGGACAGTGTGTGTTTAACTTTAATAATGGGTTCAGTTTGGACTGTCTTGGGTATGCACATCCTAGCTTTCTTATATTAGCATGGATTATAGGGATGAGAAGGTAAAATAATTATGTATTACAGAAAGCTTAGCAGAATTCCAAAATATAATAGGTAAAATGCCCTGGAAAAGAAAAGATGACCAATAAAAAAACTAACAAACAACTGATAAAGTAAACTACTTTGATGCCAAAAACACTTTAAAGCTTTCTCATATCATCTTCCTACTAAGTTTGTTAAATGCTTGGCCTTTGCACCTGAGTTAGAAAACCTATTCTCCCCCATTTCCCAAATCCCCTTGTCTGCACTGTTTTTTCTCTGACCCTTTTCAAAGGTTTTAGACTCTAGCCTAAACAAGAGATACTACTTATAAACAGGAAAACAAAGTGAATTATTTGTAATTCAAATATGCTGGGAGGTCAGGAATGTATGGCATCTAAGTCTCAAGTGGAATAGGGTTTACATAGAGGTTTATATTTATATTCAGTAAAAGCTATCTACCAAGAGCTGCAAAGAGAAAGAGATTTTTGAAAAAGTAATAGAGGATATTATCAAGCTATATCTGGCTAGAAATAATTCCATAAGATCAATCAAAGAAATTCATAAAAAGAAAAATAACAATAACAGATAAGAGAATTCTTCATGCAAAACCTAGAAATAAACAATATTTTAAGAGCATGATTTTATAATTTATTATTTTTTATAATATATTTACCCTGTAGCAAATATTAAAATTCTAAATCTTTAGAGACAGCATACAACATAACATTAATTTGTGTGGAAAGAAATACCAATATTTTGTGTTCCAAGAGACTTAATTAACCAAAGATATGTGCATTTTTTTTTCTTGTAAGTTGAGTGAAGTCAAATCCATTCCATGTGCCCAAGGATATAAGTTTACCTTTAAATTATAGCCCAAAGGGCTGAATATTATTAGTTGCCACCTTTCCCTATTGGGAGCAGTATTTTAAATGACAAATAGTATTTATTCAATACTACAGATCATTTAATCATATGTGTGTCTTCCGAACTGCTTAATATTAGAGAAGTATGTGACATAAATAATGGTGTTGGTTAGGTGGCCCATACTTAAGGGTTTCTTTGTGTCCAATTACCAGGCAAGCTTTTCAAATGCACTAAAAGATTAACTCACAAATCCCTTAAGAGCCTTCTGGTAGAAGGTTGGGGCAGCACGTACTACTAATACATGACCTTGTTTCAGAAAACCAGGCTGGGAGTCTAAGGGGGTATGCTTATTTATTATTGTTTCATTGCTACAGTAAGGCAAAAACAAAGAGATATATTTACCATAAATATATAGGAGAAAATGCAATTTGAATTTAGTGTCATATTATAATACTAAGGTGCTTATTTATACCTTTATGACATCAGAGAAAGTATTTATTTCTCAGAAATCTCTATATAATAATTACAGGTATCTTAGTTTTAATGGGAAAAGGTCACTTGCTTTTATTCATTAGCATTTTGTCTCCACTGAACATATGCGCCATTCTTAACAAGTTTACTTTTTCCATTTTATCATCCTGAGAACTAATAAATTCTAGCCTTCTATAAATACTAATTTGATAATTAGATTATCTGAAGGGAAAAAGCTGGTGAGAAACAATGCTATATACCTAGCACTGTAGCTCCAAATGTATGACACATGCACTTGTAAAATGATACATTATATAAATATGGATGATATATTAATTTGGTATTAGTGACTTTTTTCTTTTAAATTTTACCAAAGCATTATGTTTTTCATCTTTAAACATTCATATCTTTGTCTTCACTGGATTTCTTAGTTACAAGTCTGATAGTCCAGACCACATCACCTTCACTTCTAAGTTGTCTGAGATAAAAACTTTTTAATCCATTGATGATGTTGCCATAGGAAATTTATTCCAAATTACCCATTTGTGACATTCACAATAAAGCTATGTGTATTACTTTTAAAATTGATCTTTAAAAGGTTTTTGGGGGGCAGCTGTTCAGCTCAGTTGGTTAGAGGGCAGTGTTCACAACAACAAGGTTGCCGGTTCAATTTCCACATGGGCTGCTGAAATGCGCCCTCCACAACTAGATTGAAACAAATACTTGACTTGGAACTGACGTGTCCTGGAATAACACACTGTTCCCAATAAAAATCAAGAAAGAAAGAAAAGAGAAAGAAATAAATAAATAAAGAAAGAAAGAAAGAAAGAAAGAAAGAAAGAAAGAAAGAAAGGAAGGAAGGAAAGAAGGAAGGAAGGAAGGAAGGAAGGAAGGAAGAAAGGAAGAAAGAAAAAGGGAAAAAAGTCATTAAAAGAAATGATTTTAAAATATGGGTTTTTTACAATAATATCCAATATGTCAGACATTTAAGAGTAATAAATCTGGGGCCCGCCAAGTGGCACATTGGTTAAGAGCTGGCTTGGGACGCCAGCTCTGAGCAGCAGGGCCCAGATTAGGATCCCACATTAGGGCCAGTGACACTGCCCTCTACAGCTAAAATGGTGAACAACAGCTCGACTTGGAGCTGGGCTGCTGTGACTCTCTGGCGACGGCATAGGCTGCAGCCCCTGCTGCAGTGAGTTGCCATAAGCTACGATGTGTGGCTGGCAGCCAGCATGAGTGGCCAGCAGCCAGTGTGAGCTGCCAAGAGCTGCCGTGAGTGGCTGTCCAGAGGCCATGACCGATCTGCCTCACCCGGGAAGAGTGCAATGATAATACCAACATGGGCCAGTGAAGCAACGTCCTCCACAACTAGACTGAAGAACAAAAGGACAGCAACTTGTCTGTTCCCCTTCCCCTGATTCCCCGGCGCAGTTTCCATCCCCCAATTCCCCAATAAAAATCTTGAAAAAAAAAAGTAATAAATCTGTATTCTTTGCCCCCTCTCTTCTTTTAACCTAATTTCATCAGGTAGTTTCTGTAACAATCCCAAATTAGCACTGTGATTGTTACTTACTGGTGTGTCTTCCCCAAATATTAATCAATTCTTCTAATTAAGGTAATTGAGAAAACACTCAGTAACTAGGAGACATTCTTAATACTCCAGGAGTATTCAGCACCAAGAAAAATTAGAAACTTGGGGCATTTTTGAGGCAAATCTGGATTTAGAACCATATTCTTAGTCTTATTAATTGCTAATGAAGCATAATACATTGAGGCCATGAGATACCCTCTGAAGTGAACTGTAGCTGTTGGTAGGGAAAGATTCTCCCTATAAGACAGTGTAGAAAGTCTGTGAGTTTGAATTTCAGTTTTCTTCCTAGTTTCTTAGAAGAACAATAGCATTTTTTTAACTCCTCATAAAGTGTTGATCTGCATATCCTCTTTTTAATCAGGGTCCTAGCTATGAGACTTTGAAGACCAAGGATATTCATGGAGGCTATATCTTTTGAAGGTAGATCCATTCCACCCTTTCGATGACACCAGCTTTGCCACTAAGGAGCTGTGTGCCGTTGGAGTTGTGTGCCCTTGGATAGTAACTTGCTATCATCACCAAGTCTCAGCTCCAAATCTGTAAATGGCAGATAGAAATAAACACTTTGTAAAGTTGTCCGGCGATTAAGCTGTCTTGAATATCAAGTGCCTGATAGATACACTTTGCAAAGAAAGAGTCACCTTATATTTGAGTCCTAACAGATGTCGACAAATTTATTGTGCATGTACTATATGCTAGACAATGTACTTGGTATTAAAGATACCATGGTGAACAAGACAGATCCATGGCTCACTGGCGTAGAGCTCAAAGTTTAGAGAAAAGACTTAGTCAAATAATCTCACAAATAAATATGTATGACAGTCCTCCAAGTGACAGTCTAGGCTCTTGACCCCAAACACCCAGAGGTTATCCTGAGCATTTTAGTCACATCCATCAAAATGGGTCCAACTCTACAATGGAGTTGAAGAATAGATGTTTGCTGAAGAGTTCGTAGGGAGGCAGAAGAGGACACACACGGTACAAAATATGCCAGAAATATAAGAACATTCTGCAATGGACAGTTTTGTTCTCCAAAAGCTCCTCCTCTCTGCCAGTCAGTCTCAATTTTCTCTTTTCCCTCTTCCTCCTTCCATTGTATAGATACGGTTTTCCTTTCACCCCCAGCTTGCTTCCCCACTCCCCCAAAAGAAAATCAAACAAAATGATGCGATGAAACTAAAAGTGACAGATTTATTGAAAAATGGTTTCAGAGGAATACAGAAAACAGAACTCTAGCCTCATAACCTGGAGACCTGGTTTAAACCCCAGCTTTGTCACCAAATCATCAGGTAATCTTGGATAAGACTTTCCATTTCTCTAGGTCTCTGCTTCCCACCCCCCAAAAGAATGCTGAACCAAATAAACTGCAATGTTCTTTTCAAAGTGAATGGATAATTATTATGATTCTGTTTCAATAAATGTATTACATGATACTAAATCTCTTAAATTCTATAGTTAAATTCAAGGGATAATTAAATGTATTTGGATAATTCTTCTTACTCCTACTCCTGCTCCCTTAGATTTGGCTCATAACTCAGTTGCTTAACCTGTTAGCATGTATGTTTATCCGTAAGGTTTAGTCTTTCTACAAAATCAGCTAAGCTTACTTTGGGTAGAAAAATAAATGGAGATTGAATTCATATATATATATATATATATATATATATATATATATATGTATGTGTATATGTGTGTGTGTGTGTGTGTGTGTGTGTGTGTGTGTGTATCCCCCCTGTTGTCGTTATTCTTTGGTATTTGACTTGAAATACTTATCTCCCCAATGATAATATTTTTAACCGTGGGGCAGGATAAGAAGTATATATATATATACACACATACATATACATATCATGTCCCAAATTGCCATTTCCATTGTCAATTTTTCATGTTAGGCTAAGAACAGTGAAATTTACTGATGTTTTCCTAAGCCAAGCTTTCCTACTGTGCAAAATGAATAGTTAAGCAGAACATTAGCAGAAGAGTTTCATTTCTAACTCTAGCAGTGAAGACTTCCCACTACTTTGACGCAGAAGGATGCACACTTACAGACAATACATTTATTTAGTGGATGTGCACGTCTTTTGACTAGAAAAAGAAATAACAATCATCTGCAGTACTTTAAATAGCAAACATCTGTTTTCCCTAACATACTTCAAATACTTTGAATTTCCTGATTAGTTGTTATATGAGAACTGTATTTCTGAAAGGCATAATGAGGCAGTTTAAAGATGAGCTTTAAATGATCATCAAAACAAAGTGAAGAAAAATGCTCATGCTCTGGTAAGGATGGTTAAAGCAAATCCACAAGCTCCATAATATGAACAAATAAAAAATAATTCTTTCAACTATTTGCATTTACACCAAAAGTTCTATTAACTATTGCAAGAAAAGGAGGAGGATGTAAATAAGCAGACCACAGATAAATGAAAGCACAGCACTGTAGTCTTACAGCATCGTGATGAAATCCATGATGCTATTAGGCTGTCTTTGCTTGACTAAGACAAACACGAAGATTTTCTAAGTAATGCCATGAAGGATCTTTGTGAGCATAGCACAAATGCACGCATCCATCATGGAGTGGGTTCAAACACATCTACGAACAATTGCTCCAGGCTGGAGGTTGCAGATCGATTTTGGCCACAACAGAGCCTTTCTGAGCAATTTGTAATGCAAAATGGAGGGGGTCATTTACTTTTCTCATAAAAGTTTATAAAAGGTGCATTGAAAAAATATTTCCAGGGGACTTATTTGTTTTATTTTTCATTTGTACTTCTTATCCTGCCCCACAATTAAAACAATTATCATTGGGGAGATAAGTATTTCAAGTCAAATACCAAAGAATAACAACAACAACGGGGGGGGGGGATATGGATTCTATGAAATGTGAAGGTTAAAGAGCTCATACATTTTTTGTAATCAAGTAAATACATATTGACCACCTACTATATACCAGGCTCTGTACTAGGGAATGAGAACCCAGAGAAAGAGGAGATTCAAGGAGCTCATCATCTATTCATGGATAAAAAGAGATAAACAAGAAAACAAAAAAATCCTCAATATGACCAGGGTCATAAATGGAGTATGTACAATGTAAAGTATTTAGAGCGCACAGAAAAGACAGCAATTGATTCTGCCAAAGAGTAACTAGAACTAAGGGTTAGACAGGGGACATGTGGACTTGACCTTCATATGTGAATAGAAGACAGAAAAGGGTATTAAGAACAATATTTCTTCAAATTGTATGGATGTAATAAAATTTTAAGAGTGATATATTTCATTTAAGACCTCTCTTCAAACTCCTATACTGATGAATTGCACTATACAATTCCCAGATACATTGCTAGGGTAAAAACAATATAGAATGCTATGATAACATGTTATTTATATAAAGAAATGGATATGCAGATATATAGATATATATGTATACACACACACATACTTTGAAATGCATGCATGTATTTGAAAGGATACACAGGCATTGATAATACTTTTTATCTATGAGGCAGGATTCTGTGGTACCAGGGACACTATGTCTTTTCTGTACTGTTTGAATTTACCCCATGCATCACCTAATTAAATAAATGAATAGATTCCTGAAAAAAAATCATTTCTATGGCTGTTCCAACTAGTAAATAACATATTCTTTTTTCCCTCTGAGTATTCCCAGGGGTGCAAAAACTATTCAGCATGTGTCATACTGGCTTCTGATTTTTAAGGACATTAAAATCTAAGTCTCAGACCATAAGATTGTGGCAAAAGGATTTCTCACAGTTTGGTACACTCAGACAACAAAAGTTCATTAAAGATACTGAGAGAAAAGACCGTGTTCCTCATTAAGGATGCTGAGACTATGTGTATTCAATATCAAGACAACTATTCAATATGATCAATCCAATGAAAGAACTGGACCAGATCAAAGGGGGTACAACTCAGCCAAATGAGTTGTTTCATCCATAGTTGGGCCCAGCTCCTAATGCAAACTGGGCTCTCTTGCTCTTTTTCTCTTTCTCTGCATATATATTCATTCAGGAAAGCTACTAGAGTTGTAGCCCTGTGCTTAGGACACTATTCCACATGCTGAATGAAGACTCCTTGCTTTTATTCTTGATGCATTTTAAACTTGGAATACTTCATTCTTTTCTTACAAAATACTCATCTTACCCATATTTCCAGGCTCAATACAAAAGCTGTCTCTTATATTAAATCTGATCATTAACATTGTCAGCTCCCCCTTCTACAACTGGAAATCAAACCCTATTGCTCTTACAACCCCAAACATATTGGGTTGGCGGAAAAGTCATGACGTATTTTTCTATGTTTTTTGTTGCAAAAATGAGTCACAACTTTTCTGACAACCCAATAATTTAGCACTTAACAACTCTCTAAAGTTTGTGTGTTAAACTCTTCAATTCAATAGTAAATAATACAGGTGGCACATAAGGTGAGGGAAGTAGACGTGATCTACTGTCCAAAATAGATCACAGAATCAAGAAACAGCACACCAACACTACCATGGTAATAAGCAAGTATAGGGAAACCAAAGGCATTAAATAAATTCATAAACTCAGCACAAATATTATGCACAAACATCAAAACCAGGGTTTTAGGGAGGAAGGTAATGGCAGTGGGATAGGAAATCAAACCTATCCCTGGAAGGAAGAGATGGCGTATCATTCCCTCTTTTACTGAACAGAAGAAAATTAAATTATAGATAATGCATAGTTTAGAGAAGATGGCTTATGTAGTTGTAACTTTGGTCTCCCAAATCTGAAAAAAACAAGTGTGATATCAAATGCACAACTGTAAAATAACAGTGCCTTTTCCACTTATTACAGGGGACAAGCTTTCCCTTCTATGCAAAGGAGACCTATAAGTTAATGCACATTACAAAGGAGTGTTTTCAGGAAGAAAAAATTAAGAAATAAGGCACATGGTAACCATCAATTCTGGTGTGCATTTTTTTTTCATTTTACTTTAAATGCTGAGCAAACATTACTTATTTTCTTTCAATGTTCAGCATGGATTTTAAGCTTTATTTATTTATTCTTTTGACTATGACAGAAAGCATCCTGTGAAGAACAGACAGCAAATTACCAAAAACATAAGAAAAGTAATAATTCACGGGGCTACAACTTTGCCAACATGAAGGAGCTGGTTCTTGAAGACGTTCATCAAATAAATAGGAGACTTTCAGTTTGAAATAAACTCATAACGACCTGAATTCAAAAGTCCAGAGCATGTAAAGTGATACCTATGCTTGTAAATCATGAAACACAGTGGCATCTGAGATCAATTTTCAACAAGTAACTGAAATAAAAATGACAACATGATATGTGTTGGGAAGTTTTTCTCTAATTTTATCATGTCCAGACTTTAAAAACGTATAGCTGTGAAGTGTATTGTTACTTTACCCATTTGGCGCCTGAGTGATGGCTTCACTATTAGAAATGAAAGGCATCTCAAGTAATGCTTAACTGCCCGTTGCATACACTACTTATATAATAATTCCTTCTTGAACTAACCAAGCAAAATGATTATTAAAAAAAACCACTAATGCACAATTTGGGAAAGGTTTAAATTAAATTCCATTATCCAGATAAAATCTGATATATTTCTTCACTAATTTTTCCTCACCGGTCTAACTAGAAAATGTATTTGGCCTCCAAATCCTGAACAGTCATTACATTAAGAAAGGCAATTACAGTTAAGAGCTCACTCAAGAGTGTGAGCTCTGAGCAACAGCGGTTTGATTCCCAGCCCGAGCTGAGCTGCCTCTGAGCTGCCAACAGGTGGCAGGATGGCTCAGCTTAAAAAAAAAAAAAGAAGAAGAAGAAGAAAGGCAATTATAATGGCATGCTAGTGAGTGAAATGCCTTCCCCCAGGCCTTGCCTTTCTGCTTCTCGTTACACTCTTTGCACTCTCTAGTCCTCTGTGGGTGTATTCACACTTGGCAACCTGGTTCCACACTGCTGGTTTCTGAATGATTTAGAAATCCAATAATGGGATGCTGCGACTAGGATTGTCCCCAGAGTCCTCATTTCACATTCTACAGCCCAGTCAGAGTGAGCGCCACACCCCAGGGCCCAAGACCTTAGAAGCTGCCTGCTGCCTTCCACCCCCACGGGCTTGCCAACTGTGTCTGCTTACTGGTCTCCTGCTCCATCTCAACACAAACTACCTCTGCTTTTTCAATAAAAAAAAAAAAAGAAACCACATCTCTCTTCCCATTTCCCCAACAAAAGAATTCACATTTAAAGTATATGTAATTGTTGACTGAGAGCAAGTGAAAAACAAATCCATTAAATAGCAAAACAGCCTGAGCACAACAGTATTTAAAGAATATATTCTTCTCACACAGCTATGTTTTTCTGATACAGGTATATGGTAATGAAGAGAAGTATTAGCTTCTTCAAAAAGAGGGGATATGGGTCCCTTAGAAATAGTTTACTTGCAATCACGGTAAAGGTGAATGGACATATCTGTGCTACATGAACCATCAAGGACACTGTCATCCAAGTACAGAAGATTCAAATGACAATGGACACAATGTCACATATGGTCTATCCCCCGCCACGCCCCAGACATTCATTAGGCAGCTGTGCGCTATGGCAACTGTTACTGCTAAGAGCTTCTGCTGCCCAGGTTCACTAGCTGGAGTTACCTGAAGGCAGAGCATTAGATGATTGTATAGCCCTACTTAGTTCCCTTAACAAATCCCTACAAGAAAAATAAAATCCCAAATCCTTATCATGACTTTCAGGCTATCATCCCAAATGATCTGCTCAGCCTCATTCCCCAAGTTCTTTTGTCCTAGTCTCTGCCCCACCCCCTCTGGAGCACAATGGGACATGCTGTGGTCCACATGGAGATGTGCTACCATGTGTTCCCTTCAAGGAACGACTTGCGGCCCAGCTGTAGCAAGTGTGGTCACAGATTGTCTCTAGCTGCCAGCATCTCCAGGATGTGGCATAGCCGCTTCACCCCAGGTCATGCCCTCCAGGAAAGCTGACAAACCAGGGACTGAGCCAGGTGGGCTTATATAGGTGTTGTGACTTGAGAGTTACCCCAGGCTCCCTGCAGCACGGGCTGAGGTTTTGGGGAGTCTGGCAGCAGACTGATATCTCTCTCTCTGTGTAATCCCACTTCCTTCCCCTTCTTTTCACAGGTGTGATCCCTAATAAAGAGCTTGCACCCCAAACTCTATCTCAGCCACTGCTTCTGGAGAACCCAATCTGTAGCACATGCCCCAGTGACTCTGATTCTCTTCTTCATTCTCTGTCAAAATCATTTTCCTCCTCCAAGTCCAGCTCAAATGATACCTTCAAGACACATTTCTTAATCCTTCCAATCAGGAATAACTATTCATTTTGCTCATTTTACTCTGTCCCCCTGAATTATGCTTGTGCTTACATTTAGCAAGTCATTCTTTTTTTTTTTTTTAAGCTGAGCCATCCTGCCACCTGTTGGCAGCTCAGCGGCAGCTCAGCTTGGGCCAGGAATCGAACCGGCAACACTGTTGCTCAGGGCTCTCACTCTTGACCAAGCTCTTAACCAACTGAGCCACTCAGCCAGGCCAAGTCATTAAATTTTTTTGTATTATAGTTAGTGGTTTAAATTTTAAGTTTATTGAGAGCACAGTCTGTGTCTCAATCATTTCTGTATGCCCCAGGTGATTAACTGATAAGAGTTATGAATGAAGAAATAAACCAGTGCATGATCTGGAATCTGCCTATACCTCTTCTTTTTTCCTTCTCTATTATAACTGAAATGAAAGCTTGCTAATATTTCATATGCAATATTCATACATATGCCCAGCTCCCTCTATTTTTCAGCGATACGTTATATGCAGCCTCTGCTTTCCAATCTAACTAAGCAAATCTGCTTTTCATGGTACATGCTTATCTTGTCTTTAAGCCATCACATAAAAGATGCCTCTTTTGACAGCATGATACTTCCTTCTATTAATATAATAGATATTGTTCAGGACCCTCCTACTATGGGAAATAAATACCCAGTGTATTGCCACCCAACTCCACCTGCCTCAGGGTCTTCTGGTTCACATAATTTAGGTACCTAATATGTGTCAAAAAATTATTATGGTCCATCAGAACAGTGGCTGGTTTTTAGGTGCCCTTAAGTCTGTCTAAGACTAGAATAATATTCTCTATATGGGAAATGCAAATGTATTTCTGGATTAAGAATATAGGTATGCTCACTTCCTTACTTTCCAAAATGATTGCTTTATACTTTCTCCTCTTGGTCCTCAGATGCCTGGGCTGGCCACCATGTCCACTTTCACCACCAGCCCACCCTTATCTGATGACCTTACCTCATAATTCATTGAGAAATTAAAAGTAAGCAGTAAGAATCTCTCTTCTTTCCATCATGAAAACTATTGACACTCAGCATCTCTACCCTATTCCCTACTTACCATTTTACACTATGGATTAGAAATCCCTGTTCCCACCAAAGGCCAGACTATCCAACCAACCCAATTGTGTTTCGGGTTCCATCTTCAGGATTTCATTTCTACAATTTTCTCTTTCTCTTGCATCATCAATGTCCTGGACTGTCTCTAGCACCACACACTACCACATTCTAGTATGTTCTATCTTCAGAAATCTCTACTTTGATCCCAGATTCTCTTCATCCTCCAACTTACTGAAAGATTTGTCTCTAGTTGCCACCTCCAGGCTTTCACCTCAAACTCTCTCTCCTGTCAGACCTGAGCACCAACTTCATCACTCATATTGCTTTTACTGAGGTCACTAATGACTTTCACGTTGCCAAATCCAATGGTCACTTCTTGATTTTTATCCTGCTTGACTTCTCAAAGCAGTCAACACAGTTGTTGTTGTTTTTTTAATTTTATTGGGCAACAATGTGTTTTTTTGTGGAACAATGTGTTTTTTCTAGGACCTGTCAGCTCCAAGTCAAGTTGTTGTCCTTCAATCTTAGTTGTGAAGGGTGCAACTCAGCTCCAAGTCCAGTTACCATTTTCAATCTAGTTGCAGGGAGCGCAGCCCACCATCCTATTTGGGAGTCGAACTGTCAACTTTGTTATCAAGAGCTCATGCTCTAACCAGCTGAGCCATCCAGCTGCCCACCTGCAGCTTAGCTGCAGCTCAGCTCAAGTCGTTGTTTTCAATCCATGTTTCAATCTGCAGCTTACTGGTCCATGTGGGAATTGAACTGGCAGCCCTATTGCTCAGAGCACGTGCTCTAACCAACTGAGCCACCTGTCTTCCCCCTCAACACAGTTTTAAACAACACAACTTTAAAGATAAATAAATAAAAACAAACTCTTCTTGTAACACCCTTCTTTTAGCTTCTACAACATCACATTCTTCTGGCTGTTATCCTAACTGACTGGGTGCTCCTTCTGTCGCCTTTGCTGGCTTCTCCTTCTCCTCTGCTTGACCTCCAAATGTAATCAAATCCAGAGTTTTGTCCTTGGCCCCTTCTCCACCCTCCTAAGTGATCTCATCCAGACACTTGGCTCTAAATATTATTTAAATCTCTATCCCTCACCTTATTCTTCGCTGAGCTCCAGACTCATATATGCATCACCATAAGGGTACCTATTTGACATCTCATACTCCACACAGCCAGCATCTCTGGTGGTGCAGTGGTTAGGATTAGGTGCTGTCAAACTCCACACAGCCAAAACAGAAGTCTTAATCCCTGCACCAGCAAATCTGCTCTTCCCTAATCTTTCCAGTCTTCATATAGGGAATCATCATTTACCCAGTTGTTTAGTCACAAATCTAGCAGTTATCCATGGCTCCTATCTTTTTCTCACCCCTTCTATCAGTAAGTAATGCCACCTCTACCACCAGAACATATCTGGAATCTATTCATATCTCTCCATCTCCACTACCATCGCCCTAGCCTAAGCCACACCTTTGTTTCGATGACTGCAAAAGCTTCTTATTGATCTTTCTGCCCCTGCATTTGGACTCTTAAAAGCCATTCTCCACACAGAAGTCAGAATGAGTTTTAAAAACATATATTAGATTAACTCAGTGTCCTATTAAATTCCTCCAATGGCTTTTCCATCGCACTTACTATAATGTGATTGCAGGGATCTCCTTCCAACCCACTCCCCACTCCGTCCCCGTCCACCATGCTGCAACACACACTGGCCTTCCTTCTGCTCCTTGAGCTTAATACTAAGCTTCTTCCTGCCTTAGAGATGTCACCGTTTGCTGTTCCTCTATCTGAAATGTTACGTCCTCAATCTTTGCATGGCTGGTTCCTACTTATCATTGAAGTCTCATTTCAATTGTCACCTCCATAGAAAGGTCTTTCCTCACCACCATATCTAAATTACTGCTCCCCCCTCACACACCCCCAGCTGGCACTATCACATCACCCTGTTTTATTTTGTTTCCTTGTACTTATCATCTTATAAAACTGTCATGTTCATTTCTCAGATGTTGTCTGGCCTCTTCCCAGAAAGGATGTTGTCTATCTTGCTCATCACTGTATCTCTAATGCCCAGAGGAGACAGGGCATGTAATAGGTGATCGATAAATATTTGTTGAATGAGAGTAAATGAATATTAATCTTTGGAATAGCAGCCACATCCCACATCCGTCACTGAGAGCCAGATCCTTTGTTCTCTCTTCCACGACTGTACTTTCCACATTGAACTGTAAAGTCTTTTCAGTTGTCTGTCTCTTATATTATTTGTTAATTCCCTGGGGCCAATGATATCCTACCTTTGTATTATTACCAACTAGCATAATTCTTACAGTGCAAAGTGTACCATAAATATTGGCTTAAGGAATTAAGTAAAACAATGATGGGGCGGAAGCAGTGTAACACAGAACCTATGGGTAAACATGGGAGTGACCCTCAAAGAAGGCTGAATAATGGCCGCAGCACTATCACGTGTGGGGCAAAACATTCATCACATAGAAGTGAAGATTCACTTACAGGTTTGAACTTAAAGCACTTGCTGAGATGCTATCCAAATCCTGCATCACTTTCAGATGACATTAGTGAGATATGGAGTTCAAATCCCTAAATGCGATGCTCAGCTGATAGGAAAGCAGTACCAGAGTTCTCTGAATGATTTGCGTTGCTAGGACTTGTGGAATACACCTCACACTACTGTTCAATTCAATCAGGTTTCATGAAGTGCCCACAGAGGGCATGACACTGTACACAGTGTGGACCCGAGTATGCTGTGTCAAATCAGGTCAAAGATTTACAGGCCCCAGTGCAAAAAAGTTCAGCCTGTTCTGTTTATCTCATTCTTTGTATGTCAGAGCAAAGTCATTAAAATGTTATGACCTTTTGCTTGACCTGTGATCCAAGTCTGGAAAAATAAAGTTCAAATAGCTACAACCGGCACCTGTGATAAAGGACATGGAGATGGCATTTATTTGTTTCTTTATTTTTAACAGAAAAGCTCACCTGAAAGAGGATGCAAATGAAACAGATGAATCTTGACATTTTTAAGCGCAACCCTGGAAGAAGTAAACCCATTCTCTATGAACAGAATGCCATCCAAGGAATATGTGCTCTAACTAGTGGTAAATTGGGGGGGAGAGAGTGTGTAAAAAAGTCAGCCCTCATCATTAAGTACTCGCACATATACTGAATACAGACCTTTGCCCTCCAATTGCAAACCAGATGACAAGACAATACATGAGTACCAAAAGCTGGAGAGACGTCACAAGTAGCATGTGCAGCATGTCACCCACAGCAAAAGCTACAAGATTTCAGCAGAGGGAAGGCACTCAGAGTCTGGGGTAAGAGGGGGCAGACCCTGAGCAGGGCCATGGAGCAAGGAGGATTACCACTTGATCCCCAAACTTGAGAGAATAAAACACAATATACTGCTTTCTGAGTTATACTGTGAAATCAACACATAATTAAAGCAGAGATGTACATAGCCACCTGAGTGAGACTGTAACATTTCCAGTTCACCAAGCCTTGACTTTAAACCTCTTGAATTTATTAATGTATCTAAAGAGAAGTGCAAATGATGATGAAACAGCTCTGCCCATCCAAGCATTCTCCAGGTTAGGGCACCAGGCCAAACCAATATGAGGATTCAATGTGAGGATCCTGCTCCGTTGATAGGCAGCACAGACCAGCCAAGCCTGATGCCATTACACATTCCACTTATGTCATTTCTTTGTTCTGACCATATACTCATCAAGCAGCCTTGTGATAATTAGGTTTCCCTTGTAGCTTGCCTAAAGGGTGATCAGGCCAACAGGAACACCAGGCTTTCTCAACTAAATTTCTCAGTGTAAATTACTGCTTTGGCACCCTGGTTTTACATATTCACTTCTTGTGAGCTTTGTTAGTGCCAGTCGTCATCCTTGAGTTGGAGTAATTCTAGGGCACTGACCAAAATCAATTTTCAGTCCCTGTAGAAATGTTCATGACTGGTTTGGCTCAAAAGAGAGTTCATTCGAGGGTTTAGAAACCCCAGGAAGAGTAGTTTAGGAAAATGTTGTGAAGATAACTTTGTGTAGGGATTTTGTTATCATATTAAGGAGTTAATTTTTAGGCAGTGGAACTCACTGGTGAAATCTGAATAGGGAGTGTGACATGATCAAAACCGTTACTAATGGGTCTGCTACGTGCAACTCCACTTAGCAGAACTCATGGTCAATTGAGGAGCTAACCAAGCAAACAATCACAACACACTGTTATAAGTGCACAGAGCACTCAGAACATCAAGGAAGGTACCCGCAGTTCACTCTAGGGATGATCAGGAAATACCACTCAGAAGAGAAAACTTAGAAACATTTTAAAATTAGACTCTAATATTACTTCAAAATTTCCCCTTTTTTTGGATACTTTTTTTTTAGTTAAAAGAAAGATATCAATATTTCAAAGAGCTTCAAAGGTATATTTCTTTCTACTAAGTATTCTTACCTGGATATGCCACAGGCATCCCAAACTCAACATTTCAAAACCTAAACTCATGGTTCTTTCTGCTCTTCATAACCGTTCCTGCTCCTCCTCATGTGTTCCCTACCTTGGTGACTGTAATCATAATCCATCTTATTAGGCACAGTTATGCTACATTCTCTCTTCTGCCCCCAACATACAATCAGTCCTAAGGCCTTGGAGATTTTTGCCTTATTACCTCTTAGATTTCTTCTCTCCTAGGACCACTGCCTTAGTCCAAGTTTTAACCATTTCTCAGCTGGATAACTAATTGGTTTCATACATGGTGTCCTGCCTTCATTCCGACTAACTTCTGTTTTTTCCAGTATATTTTCAGTTTTGAAGTCAGGACGATAGTTTATTAAGTCATTCCACAAATATATATCGTGTCAGGGACTTTTCTAAGCCTGGGGGATACAATGATGAACAAAAAAGACAAGGATCTATCTTCTCATTGACATGATATTCTGGACAGACGTTAACTGTGTAAGCAAAGAAATGAAAAAAGCACTTTTCAGTAGTGATACATACTGTAAAGTAAATATAATTAAATGGTATGATAGAGAGTGTCTAGGGGACTGAGTTGTCATGAAGGCTCTTGGATAATAACAGTTAAGAGCTGGATGATAAGAGGGAGCGAGCCATGTGAAGCTCTTGGGGCACAGCATTTCAGGCAGAGGAATAACAAATACAAAGTCCCCAAGATGGAAACAAGTTTAGAATGTTGAAGAAATGGGAAAAAGACAAGCAAGACTATAATGAGAAGGGAAGACAGAGAAAGTGGGTTGGGTATGAGGTCAGTGAATTACCCAGAAGGCAGTCTCGTAGGACCCAGTGAGTTTGAGTTTTAATCTAAAGGCTATGGGCAGTTATTAAAAATAGGTTAAGTAGAAGAATGGCATGAAAGAATTTATTATTTAAAAGCTCACTTGGGGTTTTGTGTGGAGAATGGATTCAAGAAAACCAGGATTGAAAGAAGGGGTATCATTCTAGAATTCAGTACAAAAATATAGGCAGGATATATAGCTCCCTGGATAAGGGTAATAGTAAGAAAGATGAAGAAGTAGTTGGCTTGGGGATATATTGTGGAGCTAAAGCCAATAAGACTTAATGATAGAATGAATATGGCAGATGGGAAAAGCAAATATCTGCAACCTGAATAAAACAGAGTGGATATTGGTTTCATTTTCTGAAATGGCAAACACTAGGGGAAGGAAGTTTTAGAGCTCTGGGGTCAGAATACCAATCAAGAGTTCTGTTTGGACAGATTACGTTTGAATAAGTATTATGGATCCAAAGAAAGAAGTCAAATAGGCAGTTAAATACAGAAATAGGGATGTCAATGGAAGGGGCATTGGTAGTGATGTAAACTTGGGAATCACTGACATATAGATAATATTTAAGTTACTGGCATAGCCTAAAAGTAGACTAGAGAGAGAGGAGAGTAGAAGCCAGGAAGCAAGTCCTGTGGCACTCCAACCTTTGGAGATCACTCAGGGGCTGGGAGCCAGAAAAAGAGATTGAAAACGAGAGGCCAGTGAGGTGGAAAAAGCTTCAGGCAAGCACAATATCAAAGAAACCAAGAGAAAAGAGCATTTCAAAAAAGAGAGAATGGCCACCTTTGTCAGATGCCACCATAAGATTAAAACAAAAAATGTCACCCACAGTACTCGGCAATATGGAAGTCATTGGTGACCTTGATAGCAGTTTGAGGAGAGTGGTGAGGAATAAATGCGTATTGGAGAGAACGTGAGGAAAGAAAGGAGAAATAACAAATAGACACAACTGAAGCAAATATAACTACGTAACTACCCAGATTAAAAGCAAAACAAAAAGAGGGTTACCATTCATTTCATGCCCTTTAGAATAAAGTTCAAACTCCTTACCTAAGGATACAATGCTCTTATCTTGGCTCATGCTACCTAAGGAATTTTATTTCCCAACCTTACTCTCCCTCCTCCTACATGAGTACTTGCAAAGCATGACTCATGCGGTCTCTTCCTTCGCACACCTGGCTTTCTCTGGGTCACTCTTTGCCCTTTCCTACATGAAGCAAAACTCTTACAGGTCCTTCAGTACCTTTCAAACATGATCCTATCATGCAAGCAGAACCATCCTGCCACATGATTTACTCTCTCCTTAGGGTTTTCATTGCAACCTGCACCCCTACGTAGTGTTTACCTCGCCACATTGCAGCCTGGTGTGACTGCAACTCTGCTCTCCTCTCGTCCTCCAACACAAACATACACAACAGGACAAGGACACATGTTTAAGCTTGGGATCACGTCTAGGAGGTAGGTGTCCCTGGTTCTTGCCCTAAGATTTTGTACAGAGTATTACTCTCTAAGTGCTTGCTAAACAGAAGTTTCTAAAATGCTAAATCGATTGTCAGTGTCTTACTTAGAATTCTTCAATGTTGGGTGACCAGTTAACTCAATTGGTTAGAGCATGGTGCTAATAATACCAAGGCTGCTGGTTCAATCCCCGCATGGGCCACTGTGAGCTATGCCCTCTCCTTAAAAGAGTCAACTATGCCATTGTAGCATGAAAGCAATGTGTAACCAATAACCATGCTGTTCCCCAATAAAATAAAATTAAAAATTAAAAAAAAAACCCTCTCCAATGTCTCCTCAGAGCCTATAGAATAAAATATCAAACATATTGACATACTGTATAGACCCTTGGTGATTTTGCTCATTCTTGCCTCTCCAGTATCATGTCTCCCCACCTCCTATCACTCATACATGCACATACTCTGGGTTCTGCTTACACTGGACCACTTCCAGGACAATTGTTCTCAAGCCTCTGTACTTTGATGCGTGCTGCTGACCTTCCTTGGAATATAGTAAAAAACCAGCTGAAGGGTCCCCTCTTTTCTGAACTTTTTCCAGACCCTTCTTTCCTTACTCCTAGCAATGCTAGACACACTCTCCTTTGTTTCCAGAGCCCATCAATAACTATATTATCACACTTACCACATTACCATATTTCCCCATGTATAAGACGCATCCTTTTTCGAAAAATTTGGGGTCTAAAAACTGGGTGCGTCTCTTACAGTGGCTGTAGATTTGTTTACTTGTATTTCCCGCTGAGGACAAGGCAATATATGAAGATAGTGATTCGTCATCAGACACAGATGAGAACAAGCTAATGGCTGGGAGTTTTGACAGTGATGAGGAGTTCTATGAATTTTATGATGAATAAAACTTGAGTTCAATAACTTTATGTAATACATTTTTTTTCAAATTTCAGGCCCCAATGTTAAGGTGCATCTTATACATGGGTGCATCTTATACATGGGGAAATATGATAATCCTTTTATTATCTGCCTTTCCTATTAAACTGCAAGCCCCCTTGGGCCTCACCTTTGGATATTTAAGTCTCCTCTACAGTGACAAGAAGCACACCAATTATTTCAACAAGAAGCAAGTATGAGAACTGCAAAGCTTTAGGAGACCACCTTGTGTTCTCACGATCATTTGAGATGTCCACTTGATCATGACCCTTCAGAATTCGCAAGGGCATGTGGTGAGCATCAGCACGTGTGTATTGTTTAGCTCAGAAGCTGAACTCTTCCATCTGTGCTTCGGCATTAAAGGTTGATCCCCAGAGTCATAGAATTTCAAGACCGAAAAAGAACTCTGAGGTCATTTAGCCCAACTCCTCGATATGAACGAACCCCCTCTACAGCATTCATAGTCAATGCCTCTTCATTCTTCCCTGGGACCCCTTCATGATAGTAAACAGCATTCTCCCCAATGCTTAAGGTACAAATAAATGCATCTTATCACATTTTAGACAGGTTTTCCACCTCCTATAATAATAGTTATTTTCAGCACTGTGAAACGTACCACTTTTATTAGTATGAGTCATATGTCCTTCATCTATTTTGTGTATAAGAAAGGGAAGAAAAAGGCAATTATGGAACATGTAAGGCTTTCATTTCTATTTACCTGTCTATTTATATGCTGCCTCTTTCCAGAAAGGATCTTAAATGAAATGACTTAAAACACCTGGATGCAATAGAGTTGTTAAAATACAAATAGAAATTCAAAGTCCTGCAAAGAAATTCTTTACTCAAAGGCTAATGCAGTTGCTGGCACTGAAATTAAATTTATCCATGGGCTTTCTACAAGTCAGTATAAAAGGAGATATATCGTGGATTACACAATTCTCCTTATCCGATGGAAGAAAGTATTCTAATTCTCCGTTAAATGATAGTTTTTCTGAGTTCCAAATTACAAGAGGAATTTCTCATGTAGCATCTTATAAGAGAGATTTATTTCTTAGTTTTTCATGTGCCTTCATTTTGCCCTTTAACGTATTACCAAGAATAGTGCTGAACACCCCCTTAAATATTTACAAACCTTACAACCTCAGTCCAAAAGCAACTAATTTTTATTTTTATTTATTTTATTTTATTTTAATTTTTATTTTTTTAATCGGGGAATTGGGGGATGGGAACAGTGCTGGGGAATTGGGGGAAGGGGAACAGACAAGTTGCTTTCGTTTTTGTTCTTCAGTCTAGTTGTGGAGGACATTTCTTCACTGGCCCAAGTTGGCACCATCATTGTGCTCTTCCTGGGCAAGGCACATCAGTCACTGGCTTCTGGACAGCTGCTCAAACTGGCTGCTGGCTACACACGGTAGCCCATGGCAACCCACTGCAGCAGAGGCTGCAGCCTACACCGTTTCTGATGATGCACGGCAACCTGGCTCCAGGTTGAGCTGTTGTTCAGCATCTTAGCTGTAAAGGGCAGTGTCACTGGCCCTCATATGTGGGATCCGAACCGGTTCCCTCTGGCGTCCCGAGCCAGCTCTTAACCACTGCGCCACTTGGCCAGCCCACAGCAACTAATTTTAAAAAAAAATTCTGTTGCATATAGGGGAGAAAACATGGGCACTGGATAACTACTTTTCCAAAAGGGGCTGGAAAACACCTTAAATTATCAAAACTATTTTTTTTTTGGTCAACATGATGAGACAATAGCTTCCATATACCCAATTCTTAGTATATGGGAACAAATAAGAAACTGAGTTCATCACTCCTGTGGCATTACCATCGTTCCTTCACCTCTTCTGGAAACAACTACAGTTGGGTGATCACTAGGCACAAAATTATGTCCTTGTGAGTGGAGAGAGAGTGCAGAACATGGTGGACGACAAGCAGAGAGTGCTGTGAGGGTCTGCCTGAATATCAGATAAGACTGGCTTTCTAAGGAGGAAAGTGACATTACGTAAGCAAAAGGTGTTATGAAAGCTGGCCTTGCTGCTAAAGGTAATGTGAAGAATCTGGGGTTCCTCACTGCTCCTTAAACAGCCCAATTATTTTCCCAGAAAGGGCATTATAGAACCCTACAGCCTAAAAAGTTACAAATGGGCCCACTGTGTCTTCCTATAGCTGAGCCCCAGTGGTTTTACAACACCTTCCCATGTTCTTGGATTGAAGAGTGGGGGAGGTATGGCCACGCAATGACCATTTCACCTCTGAAGGCCTTTGTGGTGCCTAGGGCATCATAAAAGGTCCAAGGTAAAAAATAAATTACTTTCTTCACAGTGATTATCACAGTTGTTTAGACTTTAGGCTTTAAATAAAGTCTAAGTGAGTGAATACAGAGAAATCGCATCTCCTTCCCCACACATAAGCCAGCTACGCCTAACTCTGCTTCCTTCTGTTTGGCTAGAAAAGGCACATCTGTAATCTGTATTTCATCTGTTCAAATGTGGCAGCTCATTTTTTTCTTCTTCCCCTTCTCCTTCTTCTCCTACTTCTCCTTCCTCCTCCTCCTCCTCCTCTTATTGTCATCATCATCATTATCATCATCATCATCATCACTACTGTTGAAGAATCTAGATTATATCTATAGTTCCTTTGAAGCTAATAAGCTAAATTCAATTGTCAAAAATTAGTTATTATAAAATGAATGCAAGTACAGCAAAAGTAACCTCCATATTGAAAGAGGCCGTTTGTACACTGGATGACAAAATGTATTCATGGCATTACCATGGAGAGAATGAGAGAGATTTCAGAATTATTCTAAAGAAGGCATCTATACACCTTTGAATGAGTAACCCCAAACAAATGACTTGGATTTTACAGAATTAGAATACATTGAATACACATTTGTTTAAAGCTAGGATAGCAGAGGGACACAACAGTAAATGCTAATGTACATGGTGATGGTTGGCAAATGCAAATGAGCGTGCTGCTCATTATCACACATCACAGTTTATTATGACACACGACTGCCGGAAATCAATGTCAAAGCTAAGCAAAACCCAGCCACCAACAGCATAATTTTCTCTTCAGTTTTAGCTCTTCTACCCTGCAAACCCCCTTTTTGATTAGTAGGAAGCCTAGGAATCAAGGGTAAACAAATAATAATAAAAGAGGCCTATGAGTTATTGGATCATTTTTAAATGCTATGCAACCTTGGGGGAGAAGCACCAGTTGAGACAAGTACATATTTCCCCAGAGTATTTTAAAATATGCTAAAGCATACATGAGGCATTGGTGTATGGTTGCTCTGCTTTTGGAAGCTGAGTAGCATGAATACCTGGTGAGGAGGAAGTTGGCATAGCAACTCTGCCTTCGCGTTGGTGAATCACAGAGTAAACAGGTGCCTGAAACAACTACTCGAATGTGTGCACTTCTCCACAAAGTAGTTAAAGCTTGTAAAGCTTTTTAATATTTTTTTTTGGCTTGTCTTTTTGAGAAATACAAACTTAAACAGCTCATTTGCTCAACAGGAAAGGATATTCATGGCTCATGGATAGATTTATTCTCTGTACTTTCCCTGTATAAATAAGGTGACATTTAGGCTAAAAATTAGTCATTTTCCCTTCATGGGAGACACAATTGTCCATTGACTGGAAAATGGTACCAAAAAACAAGCTTTCTGTGTTTGTTAAAAAATATAGCCACAAGGAAAGAATTGCTTACCTGTTGACGACAGGTCCCTTGAAATCTGGATCAAATGTCCTTGGATCACCTGCATTTAAAACAAAGAGCTTTTTAAGGACATAAGACAACGACATGACAAATCAATACATATAAAATATTAATAAAGAGAAATCTACATCTTGGCTAGTCCATTGCTCAGTGCAGTGTTGAATTCATTCTTTGGTCCAGTGAGATTTCATTATGTCTTGGTTACAATTATGTCTTGGTTACAGCTGTCAATCCTTCCTCTCTCCAGCTAGAAGCAAGACTAAAAGGAGTTGTTAATGACTATATTCTATGCACCCTGTGCACATATCCTCTTACTGGTCTGAGTAGCAACATTATAGAGTACATACTGCATAGCGAAATTTGAAGCCCTACCAGTCTGCAAATCAATTTTACCACCCACCATGGCAAGTATCGCTCAGTAGTTGTGAGGTGCACAGTATAACAGAGATGCCTGCTTATCCCCATTCTCCCTTTCCTCTCAGTAGATCAGGCTTTCCTTCAAGAAGTTGGAATATTAGTCACTATTGGTCTCTGCCATGTTGGCTGTATGGAATATACAAATCATTATTACATAAACATCATTTTTATTGATTTTTTTTTTTTTAGATCTATTACCAGACTTTATGCCATCTGGGGAGATGCCCTAGTCTTCATTGTTGCATCATGATTGCAATATATTACCCTCATCTTTAAACAACACAAGGTACACATTGAATGGCTTTGTTTCCTTCACATGTACTATATGGGCAGACTCAGTAATAAGTTCTGTAAAATCATTTCTGGCCAAAGATCTGAATTTTGCAATCCCCAACCCGTGACTTTTCTCCTCCAACCTGACCACTACCACCCTTTTCTTTAGGATTTTGTCCCTGTACGAAGGCCTGGTACTGAATTAAGGACAGAATTTCAAAAGGGATTGGAAAAAGTCCCTTATGTGTCTGCAATCTAGCTTTGCCTATACTCTATGGGGAAATTAAGCTAAGAACTCAAAGGCCTCTTTAATGTAATCACAGGCTGATGGTAGAACAACAGGAAGGGAAGGACAGGCTTACAACAGAAATCTAAGAGCCAGTCATTTAGCGAATATTCAGAAAGCACCTACTGTATGCTGAGAACTCTGAGGGGATACAGAAGATAGGTAACATGGGTTCCCTCTCTTGGAGACCTTACACCTGGTGGGGCAAGAGCCACATATTGACTCATTCAACAAATACCTCTTGAGAATCTTTATACACTAGGTCCTGTGTCGGGCCCCATGAACAATGAATATACCATATAAAACAATTAATAAAGTACTAAATTGGGCTGGCCGAGTGGCGTGTTGATTAAGAGCTGGCTTGGGACACCAGAGGGCCCCAGTTCCATTCCCACATATGAGGGCCAGTGACACTGCCCTCTACAGCTAAGATGCTGAACAACAGCTCAACCTGGAGCTGGGCTGCCATGAGTCGCCAGTGATGGGCAGATGGGTTGCCATGGGCTACCGTGTGTAGCCAACAGCCAATGTGAGCAGCCAGCAGCCAGTGTGAGCGGCCGTCCAGAGGCTGGCGACTGATCTGCCTCGCCCAGGAAGAGCACAATGATGGTGCCAACTTGGGCCAGTGAAGCAACGTCCTCCACAACTAGACTGAAGAACAAAACGACAGCAACTTGTCTGTTCCCCTTTCCCCAATTCCCGAATAAAAATCTTAAAAAAAAAAGTACTAAATTGTGTGGTATTGGCCTCAAGTGTTATAAAAATTCCAAGAAAGTGGGTTTCATCAAGGACTAGAGCAGTCAAGAGGATTCAATAGATAAGATTTTTGTGAAAGACTAGAGTAAAACAAAAAGGAAAGGAGAAACATTCTGGGTAGGTGAAGCTAGAACTCTGTTAAATCCAGTGACTATCGATCACCTGTTACACGCTGTGCATTGAAAGAAGCATTGAGGGGAATAGAAGGTTCATTGAAACACAGTTTCTACTTCAACAAGTTAACAAGCTGGAGAACAGGGAGAGAAATAAGAAAAGTACACAAATCACTATAATACAAGGCAGAATATCACATTATAAGAGGGGTACAAAGAAAGTGTTCGGAGAGTTCTCAGGAAGGAAACATCATATTTAGTAAAGATCAGTCAGGAAAGGTTTCCCAGAGCCATGATAGTTTGAGATGGACAGGTAAAGTTTAGACCTGTAGAGATGAATGAAGTCACAGAGAGGAAGGAATATCATGTTTGTATGGATGGAAAGCTCAGCCTGATTGAAGGATTGGATAATGGAAAAGGAGGAGGAAAAAATAAAGCTGAACAGATAGTATGGGATCAGACTACAGAAAGCACAAATAACCAGGGATGGAAGTTATTTTATACACTCTAGGCCATAGGGAGCCACAGAAGGATTCTGACCAAATGGATGACGTGGTAGAAGCAGTGCTTAAGGAAGAGCAATCTAGCAGCAGTATGCAAGTTGTATCACAAAGTGCAAAATCCAGGAGACCAACTGAGAACAACTGGGAGTCTATTGCAGTAATAGAAGTGAAGTAATGTGAGCCACTGCCCAAGTGGTGATGGAAGGAATAGAAAGAGAGATTCAAGGTTCATCACAGTGCTCGTGTGGCTCGCGGGTCAGGAGTAATGGCTCTAGATTCAGACTGCTTGTTCTCTGTCGCTTTCTATCAGAATGACCCTAAACAGATCATGTCACTCCTCCGAGTCTCAGTTTCCATATTTGTAAATGAGGATAATAATAGTACCTGTGCCATAAGTTGTTATGATGATTAAATGAATTAATACCTGTGAAAGTGCTTAGAACAGTGGCTGGCACTTAGCAAGCCCCCAATAAATGTTCATTATTAGTCATGCAATTACATGAAAAGATAAATATAGAACTTGATGCCTGGTGAGACTTGGAGTATAAAAGAGAGATGTCAAATACAACTCTAAATCAAGAGACTATAAACCTAGAAATTATGATTCTCAATCACTTCTGGTCTTTTGGTTTAAGGAAAGGTTAATACTATCAAAACAATTGAGAATGTTAATAGGTAGAAGAAATTATAAAGTCATTATAAGAAAAAGAGCATGAGATTTATTTTGCTCTTTTTGAGTTTGAAGTGACATCGAATTGAAAGTCCAGCATTCAACTGCAGTTAAGAAACTGGATGGGCCGGCCGAGTGGCTCAGTTGGTTAAGAGCTCGCTCAAGAGTTTGAGCTCTGAGCAACAGCGGTTCGAGTCCAGCCCGAGCTGAGCAGCCGCTGAGCTGCCAACAGGTAGCAGGATGGCTCAGCTTAAAAAAAAAAAAAAAAAAAAAAGAAACTGGAGCTTCGGGGCTGGCTGAGTGGCGCAATGGTTAAGAACTCGCTTGGGATGCCAGAGGACCCCGGTTTGGATCCCACATATGAGGGCCAGTGACACTGCCCTCCGCAGCTGAGATGCTGAACAACAGCTCAATCTGGAGCTGGGCTGCCATGAGTTGCCGGCGACGGCGTGGGCTGCAGTCCCTGTGGCAGTGGATTGCCATGGGCTACCGTGTGTGGCCAGCAGCCAGCGTGAGCGGCCAGCAGCCGCAGTGAGCGGCCGTCCAGAAGCCGGCGACTGATCTGCCTCGCCCAAGAAGAGCGCAATGATGGTGCCAACTTGGGCCAGTGAAGCAACATCCTCCACAACTAGATTGAAGAACAAAACGACAGCAACTTGTCTGTTCCCCTTCCTCCAACTCCCCAGCACTGTTCCCATCCCCCCAATTCCCCAATAAAAAATCTTTAAAAAAAAAAAAGAAACTGGAGCTTCGGGTCAAGTCTTGAGGTACATATTCGGAAGTCATAAAGTTTATGTCATGAAAAGCAATGAGCTCCGTAAAGAAGAACAGAATGTCAGGATCTATCAGGTATATAGAGAAATGTTTTCATAATGACAATAACGATCATGCTTAACATGTTTTTAGCATTAAGTGCTAAGCACTGCACTAAGTGCTTTTTTGCATCATTTTATTTACTTTGTTTGAACAGTAACCTTATTATGTAAGTGGATTGAAAACTAGCATAACCCTCATCCTACATGTGTAAAAACCAAGGCATGGAGAGACTAAGAAACATGCCCATCGTCACACAGCTGATAGATGATGATCCACCTGAGATCCACACTCTGCCAGTCTCACTGCAGCAAAACAAATCCCCTTGGTCACACCTTCCCACGCCAACATAGGTTCCTACTTTAAGGGGAAGTGTATAAAATGTTTCCTGTTTGAGACTGTCTGTATAGTCTTCAATGTCAAGTTCTCTGACACATTGTCAGCTTCTCTTTTTTAACTGCTTGTCTGACTCTGCCCCCCAACAACAAATACGTTTCAGTGTGTCTAACCCCCCCTTTCTCTGGGAACTGACCGCTCTCACCCACAGGGGTTCGCCTCCAGCCATGTCTTTCTCGTGTGGCTATTCCCTATCAGTGACTGGACCTGGTTTGGACACGAGACCCATGCTGGGCCAGTCACTCCTGGCCACTCCATTCCAGGAATTTAGAATTAGAATGGACGGTGAGTTAGTGAGTGGGAGATTAGAACTGCAAAATATAAAGCCTGAAGAGCAGAGAAGCAGAGAAAGCTGGCTTTCAGAAAGGAATTACTGCAGCAAATGTACAAAGAGAAGCAGAGATGGGAGACCTGGTGGATCTGAACTTCCTGTTCCAGTCCCCACCTGAGGCCCAGGGTTGAGTTTCATGATACCTTGTATCCTTATACTGAAGTCCCCTTCCTTGCTTTTTTTGCTAGTTCACTTCAGTTCAGGGCATCCAAAGAGTCCCACCAATATATGCACTTGCTTAGCTTGACTGATATTTCAACAATTCATTTAACCACATTTATTATATTCTTGCAATAAACAGGTGGTGAGGATTCAGACCAGAAGGGCGTGTCAGGAGATATTTAAAGTGCTCAAAGAAAGGAATCTATAACCTGGAACACTTTATCCAGAAAGGTTATCATTTAGAATTGAAGGAGAGAGAAAGAGTTTCTCAGACAAGCGAAAACTAAAGGAGTTCACAAGCACTAAACCAGCTTTACAGGAAATGTTAACAGATCTTCTTTATGCAGAAAGTAAAAGGCCATAACCAGAAATAAGAAAACACAGAGTAAAAAAAAATCTCACTAGTAAAGGCAAATATACAATAATCACAGTGAATTAAGCACTTCAAAAGTTGATAGGAAGGTTAAAAGACAACAGTAGCAAAATTCACTATAACTAATAAGTAATCAGGAGATACACAAAACAAAAAGATATAAAACATGACGTCAAAAACATAAACAGGGGAGAGAGGAGTAAAAATGTGCTTTTAGAATGCAATTGAACTTAAGTGCCTATCAGCTTAAAACAGATTGCTATAGATGGATACATATGAACCACACAGTAACCATAAACCAAAACTATACAAAAAATACACAAAAAGCAAAGAGAAAAGAATCCAATCAAAATATTAAAGAAAACCAACAAATTAAGGATGAATTCTTGAGACTAACTCTGCTTTCACGAATCTCACATATGATTAAGAAATACCAAGGGTGCCAAAAAAATGTACACAAGTGGACACTTTGGTCAACGTTGCTCAAGCAGTAGTTTGCCGTAATCAGAAGTGTCTGGACGCTGATGGTAACCACTTTGAGCACCTCTTGTAATTGCAGAAGTCAAACATGATTTGTATTCATTTTTGTTATCAGTATATGTTGAGTATTACAATTTAAATATAGTTTCCCTTTCTTAAAATGTGTATACATTTTTTTGGCACCCTCTGTATAATTTCAAAACTGTGTGGTAGCCATGACAGAGACACGATGGGGGTGCCATGGGGCACAGAGGGATTCACGAACAGGTAAGTGTCTCCTGACTGACTCTAAACTTGGCTTCCACTTTCTACCAACCTGCCAGCCCCTGTGCCCTAGGACTCGGATCTTCCACTACGATGTGGAATGTTAATGCTGGTATTCTTGCTGGGCCAGATTTCAGCTCCCCAAACTGGCTGAACAGCTGACATACCTCAAAAACTTTGGGGGGCAGGTACATGTTTCCAGCCCTTCCACACCACCAAATACAACAATTCTGTATGTCTGGGGCACACCTGGAAATGTGTATTTTTAAAAAGTCCCATCCAATAATTCTGCTGTACAGTCAGACTTAGAGAGCACTAGATGACTTGATTTATTCTGAATTTCATTCTTAAGCTCTATCTCAGTTCATACATGGCCCTTCATTCTGGCTGTACATAACAGAGAAAACCTGACTGATTAAGAGGAAAGCAGGTCATCGTGATATATATGAGCTTTGGGAAACACCACAATTAAGGGTAAGAGGTGTGGTGAAACAGTTATAGGAAGAGAAACAGGTAAGGGACATTCAGGAAAGCCAAAATATTTCAAGAAAGAAGGAGGATTATAAATTCCACAGAGAAATGATTATTAAGTGAATATTTATGTGTACCAGGGACGGCTATAAAGGCTTTACACATGGATAGGCCGCTTTGCACAATTCCACAAAGAACAATGTGAATCGTACCCCCTTGAGCTGTGCGACACAATAATGGTGGTATACTTATAATGTCATGTAATGCTCCTGATAATTCTGTGATGTATACCATTATTATCATTCCATTTTACAGGTGAGGAAGTTGAGGCACTCAAGGGTAAGCAAGTTTGCCCTAGCCCACTCAGCTAACAAGAGGTGGCTGTGTAATTGGGAGGCCGATGGTCTGACCCTACAGCCTGTGTTGGGCCAATTGGCAGTAAATTTCTCATGAGCGATCTTAGAGAAATTCCACAGATGAGTCCAGGGACGGGAGGTAGGTTGAAAGGGGTTGGAATCTTTTATTGATCCTGTAATTACTCACTTTTTACATTAAAGATAGGCAAAACTGGTTTAAAAGTATCTAGGCTGGCTTTCAATTTTGCTGTGATTTGTACTCACCAAGTGAAAAAGCAGATTGCAGTGTAAATGAAATGCTATTGTCAAATCTGTCTGAAAAGGTGACACATTCTGATTGTAAATCCCGGCTGCCTTATATTTCAGTTGGAAATACACTAAAACCACAATCAAATGATAAGATTTAGCTGATTCCATCCAGTAATGACAGCTGGAAAGTGATGACTTCAGCCTGCCCCGTTTGCTAGCTGAACTTGTATTGTCATGCAAATTTTTTATTTCCTGAAATCAATACAGGGCATCACTTTTTCAGAGGCCCTCATGTGCTCTAATTGCATCTCTGGAATAAACAGACTGAGGAGCCAGCTAAATGAAAAAAGCCACAATGTTTCACTATCACATAGCTTAGCTAGTTGAATACAGTTCATATTTCTCACTTAAAGAAAAAGAAAAAAATTAAAATTAGATAATCATATGAAAAGCTTCTTAAGTTCACATGACTCTTTGATCACCAAAATTATTATGACAATAGAATCACTAAAAATATTCATAATAAACAGTTACACATCTGTTATTGTAGTTAACAGCTGGTGCTGCACTCATACACTATAATTCTTCTTACTAGAATAATTCATAAAGATTAAGAAAAACAGTCCAGGTAATTAATTCAATTCATGGGTGCAGATTTCATATGACTCTTTTGAATGCAAATGGCAAGATAAAGCAGCCAGTCATGCTTGAAAGACTCTTTTCTTCATAAGCAGCCTGTTTCTCAAAGGAAATGACAATATAACTACCATTGATTAGTTATAAAAAGCAGAAATCTGGAACATTTAATTTTATTCCTTCAGTATATTCCCCCTCAGAGAACCTAGTGTGATTTAGAGAGCCAAAAGGGAACTAAGGTGGGGCAAACAAGTATTTAAAACAGCACCATTAAAAGCAACCAAGTCAGATAACTTTCGAATAAGCTTCGAAAAAATGATGTCGTACAAAAAATTAAGTCTTGCTTTTAATATTCAGCAACAGCCAGTAGAGAATTGTGAATAAATACTTGTTTTACTCTATTTTTCAAATGTGTTTATGGTTTTGTGTTTATAAATGAGGGCCTGTCACTTCATCCAAGGAAAGGGCTCCCTTTCCTCCAAGTCTTAACAAAGGGTAAGGAACCACGTTCTTTGCCATTTGTTACAGGGTAATGTCCCTACTTCTCAGCCCAGCACACACTGCCTTTCATGATCTGGCCTATCTCACCAGCCTCATCTCCTAACATCCCTCACTTCAAACTTGAAATTCTAGCAATTCTGTACTGCTATGGTATCCCTCCAAAATCAGGTGTTTTGCATCATAGTGCCCTTTGAATAATATGACTTTCCCCTCTTCCTTCCCTTGGCAATGGCTAAAGGAAGCCTACAGTTCTCTTTACAAACTTCCAACTCATCCTTGAGGAAAGAATAAGGACCAAGATGTGCTACTGGCTACTCCGCCAGTGGGTGGAGCCCACTTGACTGGAGGCCAATGTTGAGAAATTTCATATAATCCAACCCACAGTAGCTAATTCCATTGATCTCTGAGACATACGTACTTCTATTATTTGCACTGTTGCACTTAGTACACTGTACCACGAGGCCTTTTTACATGCTGTGGTAGACAAATATCCATGTCCTAACCACCCAAACTTGTGAATACACAGTTTGAAAGACTTGCACAGCAAGAGTCTCTGCAGATGTGATTAAGTTGAGAACCATGAGATAGGGAGATTATCCTGGATTATCTAGATAAACCCAATCACAAGAGTCCTTCAATGGAGACAGAACAGTCAAAGGAGATACACTGATGTAAACAAGATCAGAATGATGCAGTGTGAGAAACTGTGGTCATTGCTGGCTTTCCAGATGGACGGGACTCATGGGTCAAAGAATGTGACCACCTCTAGAAGGTGGAAAAAGTAAGAAAATGAATTATCCCCTAGAGCCTCTTGAAGGAAATGCAGTCCTGCCCATTCCTTGATTTAGACTATTGAGACTAATTTTGGACTTCTGACCTCCAGAATTGTAAGATGATAAATTTGTGTGATTTTAAGCCTCCACATTTCTGGTAATTCACTACAGCAGCAAGAGGAAGCTAATACACATCACTATTTCTCTTACTGGATTCATAGCCCTGTTAGGGCAGGACCTAGTTCCTGGTTATTGTTCTACTGCTATTACCTACTTGGGTGCCTGGTATACACATAACAGGCACTCAATAAACATTTATAGAGTAAATCTAGAAAGAATGTCAGTGTATTTTTGAACTCTCATGCCTTTAATTGAGGTTATGAAAATACAAATAGGAGAGCAATCCTGACAATGTCCAGCTAATCATTTGAAGTAGATTTCAACTTGGATTAAAGGCAACTTAATAGACTCTTATAATTGCATCGATGTGTAAAATTATCCACCTTATCACAAACACTTACTCAGCATCTATTTGTATGTCAAGACCAGTAGGAGAGAACAAAGGAAGTAAGGGAGACAGTATCCCATACTGGTAAATTAAAATTGAGTACTAAATACCTGATATCAAATGTTGTCTCTGCCACCTACAAGCTTTGTGATCTTGGAAGAGTTACTTTTTTTCTCTCTGAACTTCCATTTTCTCATCTATAAAATGACAGATAGTAGCGTAGGGGTTCAGAACGAGTCACCCCAAGATGTGCCTCTGTGATATGTAGATTATTTTGAGCTAAAGGCAACCGAGACCCTTAGGGCTTCAAGAGAAACTTCTGCCTCTCCTTAACTACCTAGAAGAATTCAAATTAGGAAACTTGCCCATAATAAGAGATTATCAAGGATAACCTTTTTGACCCATCTGGCAGGGCAAACTACTGAATTACTAATTACTGAACATCTACTCTCTTTCTTGGCCTATGGTGACCTTCCTCCTTACTGAAGCACTAAGGTGCCTTATCTCATCCTTGGCTCAGAAAGCCATCTATACCTCATTTTAATTTTTGCCCTTGAACCTTTCATATGTGTGAGGTCTCTGACTCTCTCCTGATATATGGGGTTCCCATAGTATGCATGCAATTAAATTTCATGATTTTTTTTTTCTTGTCAATCTGCCTCATGTAGATCTACTTATAGGGCTAGCTGAAAGAACTTGAAGGCTAGAGGAAAACTTCTGCTTCCCCTGCAGAAGCAAAAAATAAAAATGAAAAATGGAGGAGACAATTTCTGCCTTCAGGGTGATCATGAGAAGCAGCAACGTATAATATGTAAATTACCGCCACAACCAAAGTAGATGAGTGTAGAAGCAATGCAAACTGACTTTAGTTGAATTTTCACATTGGTTATAAGTGACACCATTAATTCTTAGAAAGGTTTCAAGTTGAGTGTGACCTTTTTGATCTCACAGAATGCGAATCAAAGTTTTTTTGGAGGAGAGGAATTTTGAGGATACTTAAGGAATGTGTCTTGTGGGAAAGCTAGCAAAAGCATGTGCTCAGCCATCGCAAAGACTGTGCCTGGGAGAGGAGACAAGGGAGCAGTTAGGGAATGAAGAACATCACCCGAAGTTGGAGCCGGATTTACAAAGCCCCTCAAGCCTTCTGACTCTATTTCTGCTCAATGCAGAGGAAACAGGAAAGTTAAAGCTGAGGAATCAACAAGAAGATTGCTATCTATTGCATTTCAGACATTAGACGATAGGTTCCTGACTGAGGCTGTAACAGTGAGAGAGGAGGAGGCCATTCCAGAAGCATTACAGAGGAATGCATTCAGTGGGGGTGAGAGAAAGGGCATGGTACTATGCTCCATTACTTAATAACAGCCGTGCCTCATGCAGAAAATAATGTGCATTCCAGAAACTCATCTTGGGCAGAAACATGACCCCACACCGGACAGCAAGATTAATGAAAATGCAAATGAGACTCCTTCAGCACTGATTCAAACCAAACAATACAGTGGTGTCATGACCTTATGATGGTTGTTTTCCTCCAAGTCTAACTTCCTAAGCATATGAGATGATAAATCACCCTGCGTTACATCAAGAATGCCAAATCTCCTGCTTTAAGGAGATTTTTTTTCTAATCACAGAGTTGGTTTCTAAATAATTTGCATCATTATTTGAAATAATTCACCCTACATGAACACAAATCATTAACATTTAGTTAAAATGTCAACTTTAGAAGTAATAACCTGAAAGAAGCAACCTCCACTTCCACTGAGCAGGCGAAAGAAAACACACATAAAGCACTCAGGGTGCTTTTTAATAGACTGATTTTATAGGCAGTGCTGAAAGGTGCACGTTTAGGGGGCATTGGAAATGCGCTTCTAAAAAATGATTTTTCTTGACTACTGTGACAAAGCAGTGAATTTGTGCTATAGAACAGCCATGAATTATTGGATAATCACACTCAGAATAAATAAAATTCTGAATGAATATTGATTTAAAAAGAGAGCCTCGGAGCAAACAAGAACATGAATTGGTTTGACAGTTATCAGCTTGGGTTTTCTAATATTTCTCTCTGGCACATTTGTATATTATTGTTCAACATGAGGTGCTCAAAAAACAAAGCCAAAAAAGACCCATGACATACTCTAATTACATTGGAGTGACTCATCACAAGAGGTAGGAAATGAAGAGCATTTTTACTCACTCTAATTATAAAAATAAGTGAGTTCATCTTGCCTTTCCATCTGCAGATTTTAGGTAATAGTGTAGTAAATGAATAAAGGTTGGGAAAAATGATAGTTTTCATCCTTACAGAAATACAAAAATTAACTTTTGTAAATAAGGAGAAAATTATCTTTAGTTATAGTGAAACAAAAGACTTTCCATTGAACTTAAGAATAAACACTACTAAAGAAAACGAGCAAGATTTTGTCAGTTTTCACAAGTGCATAAAGCAGTTTGGTAGCTAGTGATAACATCTCTCCTACTTCCTCATATCGCCCACAGGTTATTGATGAGAACAAAATTAAACTGCTTATCAACTCTGACTTTTGCCACAACTCAAGAAGATGAATGATAATAATCACTGGGGGAAAAAATTCCTATTCCTGGGCCTAAAATGTAGGAAAGAAAACATATTTTGCTGCATAATTTCTACCTAGAAGGCATCATAATCCAACGAATAAAAACTAGAGGTGGAATACACTGTTAGAACCTGTATTACATGTATGGCCTTTCACCAGCGGGTCAGACCAGTCACTTAGAATGACAAACAGGAGAATAGCAGACAGCAGGGATACACACAACCTACTGCATGACCAACCCTAAATTGTTATTTCTATTCAGAGAGAGAAAACAAGAGAATGAGATTCTTTCTTCTTTCTTAGGACTGGGGGTGAGGGGTGGGGAGGAGTGAGTTTTTGTTATAGAACAAGATAATCACTTGGAATAGATGCATGGGTTCTTATCTCACTTCCTCTGGGAGTCCTGTCTCCTTGAATCAATCAAAGATAAAATAGCTTGTAAATTCTATAGAGTTAGCCTATGTAAGGCAGAAATGCTCATAATTTTTTTTCCTCACAGAATGGGTTTTTCACAGAGACTAAACATGTCAGCTCATTGTCAAAAGAAAATTTGGGGTTTATTTCTTTCACATTCTGTGTTTATTTAAAGGAGCGAGTGAAAGGCTAGGGAAGGAAAATCTAGCACTGAAGGCAAGGGTTAGCCTCATAATCTCCCATAATGGTAGTAACATAAAACTGTGAAGATAAACCTGTAACTAAGTTTACCTGTTAACTTCAATTCCAAAAGTATGCGAGGTTCAACACACTATCTCTCTCTCTCTCCTCTCTCCAAAAACAACTAAAAGTTTTAGGTACAAGGCTTAAAGAGAATCTTTTTAAAAGCACTGAAAATCTGACAAAATAGTGAGGAAACACCAGGTCAAAATCTAAGTGGAAATGAGAACCCAGAGAAATAAAGATACTACTAAAGTCACTATAGCCTCAAAAATGTTTACTAACTTAGCAAATTCAAGGAGCAAGGGAGACAAAAGACTCAGCCTAGAGGCTACTTAAGATGAGTAGTCAAACAGGAAGCCACCCCTCCATAAAGTTGGAACTCCAAGGGTTTATACCTCAGAATGAAACGCATCTCACCTTTAAGAAACTCACCTTGACACTGAGCAAAAAGACAGAAGGAAACACCCTCATTTGAATTTGTAGTACATGTAAAGTAATCTAAAGTGGATTCAATTTGCAGATGCTCCTAGGAAATTGACTGACAGATAAACAACAGACCTCTGTTGGAATGAATCTATATTCTAAGAATTCTCAAAAATAAATTTCTAAAAATAATTTTCCAAAGAAAATATGCAGCTCACAATGAAAAATAACAAATTACATAAGGAAACAAGATACTATGAAAGAACCAGATAATCAACAAACAGAAGTAGACCCACAAAGACTTCAGATATTTAAATTATTAGCCCCATATTCTAAAACAACTATGCTTATTATTTTTCAGAAATATAAGACAAACTTGAAAATAAATCTGGAGAACTATAAAATTACCTAGCAAGTTCAAAATGAAGAAAATTTAACCTGGAAGTGAAAAAGACTATAAATGAAATGTTAAACAGTGGATAAGTTTGACATCAGATTAGACATAGTTGAAGAGGCAATAGGCAAACTAGAAAGTAAGTAAAAATAAGTTATTCAGAACATAGCATAGAGAAGCTAACAATGTAAAATATTAAAGAATACTTGATACACTGATTATAGCGTGAGAAGTTTTAATAAATCAAATCAGATTTCTAGAAAGAGAGAATAAAAGATGATGGAGAGAGGCAATGAAAAAAATTAACTGCTAACATAAATTCTATATGTAGTGACAATATGTTAAAAAAAAAGGATGAAATAAAGACAATTTCAGGCAAAAAGAAAACCCAAGAGAGTTTGCACAGGGTATCACCAAAATATGTGTGTGTGTGCGTGTGTGTGTGTGTGTGTGTGTGTATATATATATGGGTTGTCAGGAAAGTCATGACACATTTTGCAACAAAAACATAGAAAAAATACATCATGACTTTTCCAACAACCCAAAATATTTCTGAGAAAACAAACTGAGCCAGATGGAAGGTCTTTGATGAAACAATAAATACAGAGTGAAGAACTATGGTGGGAGGAGGAGAATAATCACTGGCTATATAAAGCAATAATAATAAAGTCTTGCAGGGTTAAATAAAAAAAGAGAAAATTATGACAACAATAAAAGGTAATCCAAGAGTTGAAACATTGTAGACTTCTTGTATCATGTAGAAAATGGGTGAAATAGTAATGCATTTTAAACTTTAATAAGTACGCATGCTGCAACTTTAAGGGTAGAAGCAGCATATATCACTTCAAAAATAGTATAGAAAGGAATAATAGAATCAGAAAAATTAGCCAACCCCAAATCAGGGAAAGAAAAGGAAAATAAACAGAACAGTCAGGGAATGAGAAAGCACAGCTAAAATGAAGCATGTTGTCATAGACTGAATTTTGGTGTCCTGCCACAATTCATATGCTGAAGTCCTAAACCCCAGATATGATAGTATTCGGAGGCATGGTCTTTGGGAGATAATTAGGTTTAGATGAAGTCATGAGAGTGGAACTGCCATGATGGGATTAGGGTCCTTATAAGAAGAGGAAGAGAGATCAGAGCTAGTTTGCTCTATGTAGTATGAGGATACAATCAGAAGGCAGCCATCTTCAAGCAAGAAAGAACTGAGATGGCATCCTTTAGAGCAGCTTTATAGACACAAGAAATGCTTCAGGCATTCTGAAGATAACTCAGGTTTCAGCCCAACCATTTAGTCCCATTTAGTTCCTGATTGGTGGAATGCCTGAATGAAAGTAGCTAGGAGAACTTCCAAAACCAAATGATCAGCCAGTGGTCCAACAGACTTTTGAGCTCTTAACTAAAACCTCCTAGGCTTTCTCATTCTTCCAGGAACTCTCCAGAATTTCTAAGACATTTATTTTTGACTCAGGCCTATTAGGCAGCCCAATGGTCTCAAGTAAAAAGGCACTCTGGGCATCTTTTCTATGCCGACATGACACCAATCCAAGTAGGGCCCACTGCCACCATCCATTTAGGCCAAAATTAAAATCAAAAGAAGACTGAGAAACATTTCTCCATCCCTTCTGAAACTTATATCTATTATTAGTGTCCACTTTTCCTCCTCTGTTATCAGAACCACAAATGACAGATTAATAGGATGAGCTCATTTATTTATGAGTAATATACATTTAGTTAAAACTTTTACATCATGATATTCTCTGTGTTTAATAAACAAAAAATTCCCACATACATTCTAATTCATGAAAGTTTAACAACAAAACAATGTTGATACTCATAAAGAAATAAAAAGCTCTTGACACTAATAGGATGTATTATTATAGTCTGTTATTAATTACACATTACATTCTATGTATAAAGCTGCATTGTTGGGTTTGTAACACACAAAGAGAGTATGTAGAGAGTTAAACGAGAAACAGAACATTTATATTTGAGACTTATGTCTGGTTCAAAATGTAACCTTGAACAAATCATTTTGCCTTTTTATGTCAGTTTTTATTAAAGGAAGGATATAATCCATATACTACTTATGTGACAGCTGGAAAATCAAATGAGATCATGGTGTAAAATCATTTATAAAATGTATGAGCTATTTCCATGAATGTGAGAAAGTATTACATTATCATTATTACTATTTTACATTAAATAACACATGTGCAATGTTTGACACATCTAGGTTCTCAATAAAAAAATTTTCCCTTCTCTTTTCCCATTCTTTTTCTAAGAACCCAGTTCAATTTCAGTTCCCACACCCATGCCGCACACTCTGTCTTCTTTTATCTTACTAGTGAGAACTGAGAGAAAAGAAAGGATCATCTTTACCTCCTCCTGCCTTAGCATAAGCTTCCGGTGTCTTTCTGGCCTCCAAAATGACCAAAAATGCTTTCACATATCTCATCTCCAACAGCTCTTGAACGTAGAGGCTCAGGCAACCTGTAATACTACCCATTGACAGAGAGCCCTTAAAATACATGTCCTGACCAAAGATTTCCCTTTAATTTCAACGCCTAAATAGTTTTCTCTAAGTATTGAATAGAACTGATTTTATTTCACTGGGCACTTACACTGTGAGGCACCACCAGAGATACAAAGATGACTAAGAAACGACTCCTCTTGTGATGGAAACCGCAGTGTAGAAGTGGGAATGCACAAATACTGCAACACAGGGAGAACTCGAGGAGTGCTCAAGAGGAATCTAACAAATGGCTTGGGACATGTGAAGGAAGAACAGTTCACAATCAGCTGACCAAACCAGGAAAGCCTTCAAATTAAGAAGGTGGCATTTGAGGTGGACTTTGAAAAATGGGTGAGAAACTGGGCCCTGCGGGTGAAGAAAGGAACACTTGGGATGGAGAAATTGAGTGGGTCAAGGACATAGTTACTCACATAGGAGGAAAATGGATAAATACCGTCACGGCTAGCTTAAGTTAAAGACTTGTTCAGATCAGCTGGTTTTATCTTTCTTACTAATTTGAATTTAACTTTGTTCTCAACTCTCACTAGAAAAACCAACAAGTGTGATTCAATAAGTAATATGTCACACATCACTTCCAGAAAACCCACTCCAGAACTTCAGAAATTTTGGAAAATCACATGCCTTTAAAATTCAATATGGTGTTTGCTCTGTTTCCAATCCTGTGCTTCTTCAATGTCACTTAAAAAAATTCTATACTATTTCTTAGGAAAGTTTTTTACTCTATATGTTACCTTGTTTCATATCAGAAATTGTACCTGATTCATAGTTTCAGTACTTAGTAAACACACAAAGAATAGAACAGAAAACAGGTAAGAGTTTGAGCAGTCAAGTTTCTCCAGCAAACACTTTAGGAAAAAAAATGCTTGAAATGATGTAAATAAAAATGCAGTGAATATGTGAAGCACCAGGGTAACTGTTATGAATTACAGAAGTTTGATAAGCATGCATGCTATATTTGGTATATTCATAGCAATTGTGCCAGTGCTATACTTTATACATTTAAGACTCAGTTTAATATGTTCATTATATGAAAAGCTAAATTTTGGCATTGTATTTCTAAATCATGTTCCTTAGACTTAAGGAATACATTGGTTTGTGTTTTTGCAAAAAAGTATTTAGCTAGGTTTATAATAGTTTAACAAATAACTAACAATTTTTTGGTTGATATTTATTTAGGCTGGTATCACATCACTAAGTCAGGTATTGGAGTAAAACGTCAATATTATCAAGAAATTCTGCTTTACCAGAATTATTTGACAGGGTAATCAATCAAGGAAAAAAAAACCCCAGTTAAGTATCACACTTAACAAGACCATCTGACCAGTTCAGAGAAGGTTCTTATCACCATCACTGACTTGAGTAATTATTTGTTCTGTAGATCCTAATGGCCTCTGACTTAGGTGGCATCAACTCAATTTTTTTCTGGAGGATGTGTTTTCAAAGTCTATTTTAAGTGGGTACCTTGATATCATAACAAAAAAATCGATATTGGCTCTCCTTTCTTTCACGTGTGCATGCAAGTGTGCACACACACACACGCAGACACTCACCCTAACACACCAAACACAACACACCCACAAATTCAGATCAAACTGGTATTTTGAATGCTCAAAATCAAACACTGGTGTCCTGAAAATGTGTTCCAAGAAATATCTATTACTGCCCAAGGGAATTTTGCTTCCTGAGGCATATGCAACTGTGAGAATGTGCCATGTCTACACATTCTGCCACAATCTATTCTAAAACATGGGGGTTTCAGCATTGCACATTAATGTACTAACCAGTTAAATACACAGTAAGATTTGTCAATAATACTAAACTAAAGCCCAATAAAAATTTTCCTTGCAGACACACATCTCTCTTATTCTTATAGTTTTATGGAAGACATTCAAAGAAAGCAAAAGTAATTCATTCTTTCCTTCTTACTACTTACATATTTTGGCATGTAAACAGATAATTTGCTAATTATTGTAGCAGAAATATTTTTAAATATTTGAATTTTTGGTTTTAAGGATGATTAAAGCTTTTGTGAGCTCCTGAGGTAAGGAGAAGAAAGAACTAGTGTGCAATAATTACTTGTTCTTTTGAACGCAATGATTTAAATTGAGATGATAACAAGTGATTCACAGAATCCGCTATGGCAGAACTGTCTATTTTGGGGGTATATTATTATTTGATTTTTTAAAAACCATTTAAATCAGTCTCCAAATAGAGGTTAATTTTAATTTCATAATAATAATTTTGGCACACAATTAAATTGCTATTTAAAGTAAAAATCAGAATTTGTTATTTTTTCACACTTCCAATTTAATGTGGTTCTGTTGTTTCATCAATACGAAAAACAAATAGCTTTCTTTAACTGAAGGAGTTAGCTAAGTTTATAAAGAAAGGAAAAGTAAAACTTCATCAGAGGAATAAAAAATAAAGAGGAACCAGGTTAGCAAATTACCAGGTTTTTGGTTGAAGCTTCCCTAGTGCTGGGTCATGTTCTGTGTCCAGCTCATGGTCTCAAGCACCAATCATACTTTTCCTTGAAAGCAATCCAGTTTTCTCAGCAAGCTCTGAGCTGCTAAGATACTCTTAGCTATGTTTAAAAATAAAATTGAGTAGTTTAACTTTTTTTTTCCACTAAGGGTGGCTTTGACTGGATGAAGAGCTTTCTTCAATGAATAGAAAAACCCTGTTCCTCAGTGCTCCACCCTCTGGCTTTTTGCCACATCAGGTATCCTGGCAAAGAATGTCAAACTCCTAACATTAACATTATAGGCTTTCCTTTAGTTCTAGGAGGGAAAAAAGAATTTCTGGGCAATTTGCATTCATAGATTAAAACACATACCTATCCACATCTACAATAACTATTTTAGAAAAAAATATCACTTGAATGACTTGTTAATTGGAATTTCTTTCACTGAAAACAATCCCACTCTTTCATAATGCCTTTCATCTCTGCAACTGCTGGAAGTGACTCAGGCTCAGGTAGCATATTGATCAGAATATTCCCAAGCATGGTTTCCTATTGCAAAGATGGCCAAGGGGGTGTGAGTATATATACCTGAAGGTGTCCTCTTCCATGCAATTTATACAGACTAAGTATTCCTAACCTCTTGCCCTTGTACTTAGCTGTGCTCCTGCCCTACCCTATAAGAGCAATCCAACCTGTGATAAAATGTATATAGCTGCAGAAGTAGAGAGAAACAAATGATGGGGGCTCTTGTTAATATGCAAACATGTATCATGAATCTCTGTTGGAAACATACGGTAAAATCTGGACCCATTTTGCATAAGAAGCCATCCTTGCTCTCCTATTACAAAAGCTAGGAGACACTTGTTAACGTTTTTAAGCTTTTAGGGGAAATTTAAGAATATTATGAAAGTCTAGGTACAACCCAAAACCTCAAATTAAAAGTGTAAGCACAAAAAAGCATGGTATTGATAAGAGCACAGATTCGTAAAATCTAGGTCTAATCCTGGCCCAGCACTAACAATCTGAGTGACCTGGGGCAAATCCTTTAACCCTTTCAGCTTTAACTTCCTCATCTATAAAATGAAGCAATTAAAGATTATCCCCAAGTTGCCTTCAGGCTCTAAGCAGCTAGCATATGATAGGTCCTGCATAAATGCTTGTTGAATAGAAATGTCTACAACTTCAAAGATCAAGATGTAGAGACTACAGGATACAGCTTTGATCCAAAATGGAGAGAAACTTCAGAGTAGGTCTCATAGGCTGTAGAAAAGGGACAGAAGTGATAAAATTTCTGAAGCAGAAATCAGAGCAACCCAAGTAGAGATTATTATATACAGGTTGTACTCAGACCAATCAACAAAAATTGAGAGGTGTATTTTGGTTTCCTGCAGAGATCGAACAGGAAGCTAAGTACCATCTAAGAGAGAAGCTTGTGATATGGGATCAGAGTAGGAATGAGGCAGACAAGTGAGGAAACAGTGATGTCAGAGACAGAGAAAAGGAGGAATGGGAGCGAAAGTGTAACTCTCCAATTAAATAACAGGAAACCAAGCATTTAATAAATCTTAACTGAATGCATTTTGTCCCCGCTAATTCAATAATATGACTGGTTTTGTTCATGGCATGAAATAACATGCATGTGTTACATGCACATGTTGCTACAGGGAAGAACTAAACTAAGAAACATGTTAGCAAAGAGGAGTGAGTGAAAGCATTGGGGCTGTGGTCTCAGTCTGATGTGGAGAAATCACTTCAGTTTTCCTGTTGGATTTGGTAGCCAAGAAACAAATGGAGTGGCTGAACTGACTTTTATCAAATACCTCAAACTTCATGCTCCACCCATTTATGGGCAGCAAGGACATGCAAACGGGAAATTACAGGTTCACCTCATTTCCTAAGGTGAGGAATCAAAAGTTTTCTTTTAATTAAAAACAAGATACAGAGTCTTTTTAGAAATAAAAAAAAATTTGATGCAATTTGTGTCAGAGCTTTACTACGCTTGTAATCTCTCTATGCCTCAGTTTCCTCATCTATAAAATGGGAAAATAGAACTCACTTCAAAGAGTTGTTTGATAGATTAAGTAAATTAGTATTTGTAAAGCAATTAGAGCAGTGTCCAACATAGAGTGTTATATAAATAACTATTTTATTATTACTGTTGTAGTTGTCACATTGACACACCCAAAGACCTAGATAGCTTTCTATAGTGCATAACATTCAGCCTTCCTGATTTTCAAAAAAAATTCAAAACTAAAATGGGAAATAAAATTAATTTCATACCAGAACAGCCAACTTTATCTGTTTTTAATAATTTTAAAGAGTAGGCGAAATCTAAACCACTTCAAGAATTAATAATGAGAGATATATACATTTCAGTTACTTAAACCAAGCTATCAAAAAACAAAATGAAGTGTTCTATTTAACAGCATAAGGAGACATTATATTTTAATCAGTTCCGGCTTCTAAAAGCTCTTGTTCACATAGATCAGAGATATGGAAGAGTTGATTTGTGCCAAGAGGCAGTCGATGCTCTTGGGAGAGAAAGCCAGTGTGGGTTGTCGGGGGAAATGAAAACTCCAAGGTAAGGAAAGGGCCCTTTCCCAGGGAGTCAAAGTCAACTTTATAGAACATGTTTTGCCTAAAGGAGAAATACAATATGTTCTCTTCCCTTATATTTACATATGCTGTCCCAAGGTGCCTCTAGGCTTTCTGAAATTTCTCTCTGGAGTCAAACCTGTTTTCGCAATAATTTTCCATTGTTACAGCTTTAGCTAACACAGATATCCTGACTAAGAGAAAAACTAAGAAGCAATTAAACTTAGAGCAGAATATTTTACCCCTGGCATTTTGACACTGAAGAAATACAATTTGACCCAAAGTGAAATTAGATTGGGTAGAATTATCATGACTAAATAAAACCAACAGTGATAAAGATTTTATATATATATACACACACACACACACACACACACACACACACACACACACACACATATATTTGCAGTTTTCAATGTTACTAACAATACGTGATTCTTCAGCCTGTTTTTTTATTTTGAAAAGAAAAAATAAAATAAAAAACAGGCTGAAGAATCACGTATTGTTAGTAAATTTGAAAACTGCAAAAATTAACCTCGGAAGAAATTAAACTTTTAGAGAAATAATGAACAGAAACTAAAACTGATGCTAGCTAAAAGTTCTCGTGGTAAAAATGTATTGACCAAAAGTTGGTAGAAGAATCATATTGTTTTGCAAAATTTGATATGGGAACACCAGATTGGGTATAAATAATAATGGCCACAAAAATATTCAATGAAGGTGATGTAAACAAAACATAATGAGTCAAACCTTTATTTTAAAATAGACACAGAAAATGTAGTGTGAGTAAAATAAGTTTAATAGAATTAAAAAGGATAACACCATAAACAGTTTAACACTGCTATATAAGAAATTAATTAAGGATTCAAGTAAATAGAATTTATTCCCCACCCCATAAAAAAGAACACTGCACTGACTCAAATTTATTGATGTTGGCATTTAGAAACTATCAAAATATCCTCTGGTTTAAATTGGGTCAAACTGAAAGATCAAAATGTGGGAATCAAAGAGTAAGATTAAAATTGCCAATATCCAAAATAGCACACTGACCATTAGACAAGTATAATATTTGCTCTTGTGTTGTGTCCTACATTTATGTACTAAATAAACTAAAACTGACTAAATTAGTACCTTAAACAAAGCATGATTATAGGAAAAAAGTAGTATTAAATCATCAGTATCTGTGCTTTGAAAATTTAAATAGAAGTTGATTACTCGCTCAGTTCACTCCTTGATTTCGGGAATAGAAGATGTTGTTTTAAACAAATCCTTCTGTGGAGAATGGACTTACATTAAAGAAAGCTTCACTGTGTTTAGGGCAAGAGCTAAAGTATAAAAACCTGCTAGGTGGCTATTAAAAGTATCTAAATGAGAAAGTACAGTGGCTTGAATGAAGTGATACAGTGGAGATGGTGAGACTAGAACCCTTATTAGAGATGATGAGATAGGGAGAATAGATGTGGTGGGATATAAAGTTGAATAAACAAGCTCAAAGCAAGATAGAGCAATCAGGGCTGGAGATATAAATTTAGGAGTTAATGGCATGTTTATGGTCTTTAAAACTATGGGACCAGATGAAATTACCTAGGAGAGTACAGAAAATGAATACGCAGCCTGGAGGCAATCCAACATTCAGACTCTATATGTTCAAGATTGGGCAGAGGAGGAGGAGAAGACATCAGAGAGACAGGAGGAAAACAAGGAGAGTGTGGTATCATGGACGCAGAAGAAAATACTTCAAACAAGAGAGTGGTGAGATACGTTAAATGTTGCTGAAGGAGAATAAGTGAGAAAGAGAATAATTCTCCCTTGGAGGCGGGAGATATAAGTTTATGAATCTTGGATGAAAAGCTGTTTCATAAGGCAGTGCAGATACAGTTCCAGATGGTAGAGGGTGATGAGAGGGTAGGAGGGAAGAAGGTAGAGTCAATGTCTGTAGATAACTCTTTTGAGTTTTCTGTGAGAGAAAGCAAAGAAATAGGGTGGTGGTTGGAAGATGATGAGGGGGTTAATGGGGGCTTTAAAAAAAATTTCAGGGGCTGATATTAAGGTATGGGAATGGTGTAGAGGGAAGAAGGGATCATTTCATTGCAAGGTCCTTGAGGAGGTACTAGCCTCAGGAGGATGAGGATTCCCCTTCCTTGTAAGAGGAGCGGAGATGGTCGGGGTTAGCACTCAGACATGATGAAGTAACTGCTTGAGCTAAAGCCAAAGGAGAACTGACTCTGGGTGGTAAACACACATATAATATATTATAGAACCTATTATAGAAATGTACACTTGAAACCTGTATAATTTTACTAACCAATGTCACCCCAATACATTTAATAATAATAATAATTAAAAAAAGAGTACAGAAGGTGGGACACATGAGATCAAGTCTCCAGCTTCTCTGCTTCTCAGCCTCTTGGGAACAGGAGGCTGTTGAAGAATGTTTTCTATGGGCTAACCTCAACAATACTCCAATTCTCCCAAGTTCAGCCATATTGTCAACAGTTAAGCATTCTTTTAACATAGGACTCTGAAAAGGAAGTATAAACTGTTGCGCGAATGGATCAAAGACAAAAGACCAAAATGGCACCAAATCCACATGCAACACCTATTTACCCACTTGTCCCTAAATCCTGGGCTCTACACTCTTAGTATCTGGAAGTGTTTCCCTCAGTATACATGCACTTTCAGGGAATGCAAAATCAACAGTTCTTCCTGGGCCATGGTTCAGCAGTGAATTTCCCCGCATATACCTTCTCTTGGAGAATGGAAGTTGCATAGGGTCTCAAGGCAATATCCTATTATATGCTGGACTTTTCCCCTTTGTTTGACTCCGATCCATCCAGCAGAAGCAGTGCTCAGTGGTCCCTCTCTCCATAGGCTATGCTATAGAAATGGAGTGCTTATTCTGCACTGGCTCATTTATCTCAAAGATCTTGTCAGAAAGGTGAGGGTTTTGTTATAGGCCTAATTACTTTATCCTAATTAAGAAGACATAGTTTATGAATGAACATATATAACTGATCATGCTAAGCAGTAAAACATGATTTTGAATCATGATTCATTTTGAGTTAGAATAACTAACTGATAGCCTGAAAAGTCTTGGCTTCTTTTTTCCCAAGACAGCAAAAACAACATCTGCTGATACATTTTTCACCTTTAAGGTTAGAAAAAAAATCACAAATGGAAATTTATGAAATAGCTTCTATAAAAGATTATATTACCTACGTTTCTACCTTATAGGATCATATGTGATCAAATAACAAAATCTGCATAAAAAAACTTTGAAAACTATAAAATGCTATACAAGTGTAGAAACAAACCACAGAATCTACACAGGTAAAATTAAAGTACATAAGAGTCACGAAGGAGCTTTGAGAACAGAGGCAGGAAAGCACATACACAATAATCTTTTTAGTTGAGGATTTGGAATCTAAGTAATGTTGAAAGTCACAGCAGAAAAAGTACTTATTTGTGCATCTCAGAGACAATAAGAGTGCATAAAGGAAAAACAATTCTTTTTTATTCTTTTCTATTTTTTTCTTTTTTTAAAGCTTTATTGCAGTATAACTGATATACAAAAAACTGCACATATTTAATGTGTATACAATTTTATGAATTTGGTCATAGGCATATATCCATGATATATGTACAATCAGTACAATCATGGTAATAAATGTACCCTTCACCTTCAAGTTTCCTTTTGTCCCTTTGCTTTTAATTGAGGTGCAATTAGTACATAACATTATATAAATTTCAGGTGTACAATCTTATAATTCAACACCTGTAGTGATTACCACTAAAAGTCCAGTTACCATCCTTCAGCATGTAATTGACCGCTCACTTATTTCGCCCACCACTGAACCCCTGTCTCTGGTAACTACCAATCTGTTCTCTGTGTCTATGAGCTTGTCTTGTTTTTGTTTTGTTGTTAGATTCCACATACAAGTGAGATTATACAGCATTTTCTTTCTCTATATGATTTATTCACTTAGCATAATTCCCTGGATGTCCACCCATAGTTTTGCAAATGGCAAGATTCAATTCTTTTAACATTTTTTTTATTTTTTAAATTACAGTTGATATTCAATATTGTATTAGTTTCAGGTAATTTAATTCTTTTTTTTTTATGGCTGAATAACATTCCATTGTGCGTGTGTGTGTGTAATATTTTCTTTATCCATTCATCCATGGATAGACACTTAGGTTGTTTTCATATCTTGGCTATTGTAAATAATGCTGCATTGAACATGGGGGTTCATTTATCTTTTCAATGTAGTGTTTTCATATTCTTTGGGTAAATACCCAGAAGTGGAATAGCTGGGTCATATGGAAGTTCTATTTTTAATTTTTTGAGGAATCTCCTGTTTTCCATAGCAGCTATACCAATTTACCTTCCCACCAACAGTGTATGTAGGTTCCCTTTTCTCCACATCCTATCATCTCGTCTTGCTGATGATAGCCATTCAACAGGTGTGAGGTGATATCTCATGGTGGTTTTGATTTACATTTTCCTAATAATTAGTCATGTTGAGCATCTTTTCATCTGCCCGTTGCTCATCCAACTGTCTTCCTTGGGGGAAAAAGGAGTCTATACAGATCCTCTGCCCATTTTTTAATTGGGGTGTTTGTTTGTTTGTTTTGGGGGGTTGTTGAGTTTTATGAGTTCTTCATCTATTTTGGATATTATCCCTTTGTTGGATGTATGATTTACAAATATTTTCTCCCATTCAGTAGTTTCCCTTTTCATTCTGATGATGGTTTTCTGTGCTGTGCAAAAGTTTTCTAGTTTAATGTAGTCCTATTTGTTTAATTTTGCTTTGTTCCCTTTGCCTCTGTAGTAAGACCCACAAAAACATTGCTAAAGTCAATATTAAGGAGCTTACCACCTATGTTTTCTCCAAGGAATTTTATGGTTTTGTGTCTTACATTCAAGTCTTTAATCATTTTGAGTTAATTTTTGTATGAAGTGTAAGATGGTCTAGTTTCATTCTTTTGCATGTAGTTGTCCAGTTTTCCCAGTATCACCTATTGAAGAGACTGTCCTTTCCTCATTGTATGTTCTTGGCTCCTTTGACATAAATTAATTGTCCATATATGTGTGGGTTTATTTCTGGACTATCAGTGCTATTCCATTGATCTATGTGTCTATTTTTATGATAATACCACACTGTTTTGATTACTATAGCTCTGTAATATAGTCTGAAATCAGGGAGCATGATACTTCCAGCCTTGTTCTTCTTTCTCAAGATTACTTTGGCTATTTGGAATCTTTTGTGGTTCCAGGATTATTTGTTCTAATTTTTGAAATATGCCATTGGAATTTTGATGTACATTGCACTAAATCTCTAGATTGCTTTCGGTAGTACATTTTAACACTATTAATTGTTTTAATCCATGAGCATGAAATATCCTTCCATCTATTTTTCTTCTTCAATTTCTTTCATCAGTGTCTTATAGTTTCAGTGTATAGGTCTTTTCCTCCTGTGGTTAAATTTATTCCTGGGTATTTTATTCTTTTCAATGAAACTGTAAATGGGATTGCTTTCTTGATTTCTCTTTCTGATAGCTCGTTATTAGTATATAGAAACACCAAAAAATGTCTGTATATTGATTTTGTATCCTGCAACTTACTGAATTTATTTATTAGTTTTAAGTTTTTTGATGGAGTCTTGAGGGTTTTCTATAAATAGTATCATGTCATCTGTGAATAGTGACAGTTTTACTTCTTTTCTGATTTAGATGCCTTTTATTACTTTTTAAAAAAAATTAAATTCATTGGGGTGACATTACTTTTTCATGCCAGGAAGAACAATTCTTGAAGCCAGTGCTGCTTAATCTTTCACTTGCGCATGAATCACTTGAGGACCTTGTGAAAATGCAGATTCTGATTCAGTAAGTCTTGGGCAGAGCCTTAGAGTCTAGATTTCTAACAAAATCCTAGGTGATGCCCATACTGCTGGCCTACAGATCACTCTGAGTCACAAGACTCAAGTATAAGGGGCTGACTGAGGAGTGAGCCAGGTGTCACAAAAAGAAGAGGACTGGGTAAGACATTCGGAGTGTCATGAGACAACCAAGAGGTCTGACAATGGAGCTCTTTATCAGAAAAAGAAATTGGAATAGGACACATGTGTCAAGGTCATAAGCTGAGATGGAAGGATGGGAAGAAAATCAGATGGATGGGGTAAACTGAGGTAATGAAACATCAGTTGCTATATGAGGTTTCTCCTGGGGGATTCTTTTATAAATTTAATGAGAGGGAGAAATCAGCCACTAGAAAGAAGGACCCAAAATATCTTCATCGTCAATTAGTCTTTACTAAACAAATATTTAAGTGTTTCTAGATTTTGAAAGAATCATGTATTTCTTAATAGACTGCCATGAAGGTGTCTTAGACTGTTAGCACTTAACACTCAGACTATGACTTATCATATTTCTTGGCTTCTAAGTAACTTTCTGATGGTTTTTCTAGGAAAAAGCACAAAGCAAACATCTTTATTTGTAGGGGATGGTGACTTATTGGACTGGCTGAACTGATACTTAATAACACCCAAAGCCACTAATAATGAGCATTTAATCTTAAGAAGTTAAAAAAAATTGCATGAAGGTGCTAGAATTAAGAAGTTTGGGGGTGTGGGAGTAAAGCTATTATCACTTCCGTTTTCATCCACGTCTTGTACAATGTAGATGATATGCACAGTTCAGAAAAATTAAATCCCAAGAAATGAAGCACTTTGCTTACTTTCACTTCGTGTTACTGTATAAAACTCAGAAGACACATTAGTCATGAAAATCTTAACATTCATTATATACCTTTTTAAAAACTTTTTTTTAGCTGAGCCATCCTGCCACCTGTTGGCAGCTCAGCTCAGGCCATGAATCAAACTGGGGACCCTGTTGCTCAGAGCTCAAACTCTTGAGCAAGCTCTTAAGCAACTGAGCCATTCAGCCAGCCCATTCATTATATACCTTTAATAGCCAGTGTAGATTAGAGAAAAGAGATTTAATTCGAATTCAGCAGCCACACTTTAATCACATCACATGTGGCTTTTTTGCTTTAACAGAAGCTCCAATATGGTAGCTATTAATACAACCTATTCAATTTGGAAGATACAATTCATGATTACTTTTTTGGGGTGGGGGAGGTGGTAAACTCCATAATGAATAACGATAGCACCTTAAGGCTTTAAGGTTCAAATAATCCCATACATATGTGAAACAAAAATATCAATACTTTCTATGAACACTTTATTCTCTAGTACTTTATCAGACTTCTCAACCCATAATGAAAGCTGTTGAAAAGAATTCCAACTGTAGACCTGATGGGTAGAAATTAAAATACTTGGTCTAACCATCATGCTTCCCATCAATCTAACAATAGTAAATAACTGAGAGTCAGAGTTGGGATGAAGGTTCTAGGAAAAGTGTACATTTGCAAACTGTGTTCACTTGGAAAAAATAATGATGGTAATTAAAGCAATCTTTGAACACTTACTCTGCACTATGTATTGTGCATATTTATATTATCTCATTTATATCATCTCATTTAATACTCACAATAACCATTGCTGTAGTCACAGTAGTCAACTCTCTTCTACAAATGAAAAGGTGAGGTTTCCAGAGGCAATGTGAACCTTAGGATCTAATCTTTGCTTACAGTCTCTCTGCTAGTACATAGGGCAGGGTAGGGGGGGCAGGGGAGGGGGAGAGGAGTGGGAAGGGTGGGGAGGGTGGGTCTGGAATTCAAACTAAGGTCTGCGTGGCTCTAGCGTCCACTTGTAGCTGGTACAACTACTAGTCTCTAGTACTATCAAAGTTATGACAAAAATAAAGACTATTCATAAAGTTTTTCAGGACATGTCCTGCCATGTAACATAAAAATGCTGGATTCATTAGGATGCTAAGCACTATCTGACTTCCCAGCTATTTTATTAGAGACATATAGGTTTCAGATTTACCCTTCACAAAGCCAACTAAAGCCCCCCAAATATCATAAGAATGGCCATCTCTCAATGGTTTTATTAGACTAAAAGCATGTCTGTGCACGGCTTAGCGCCTGAAAGATAGAATAAAATATTAAGATCCAACACTAACTGCTTCATTCCTGTTCCTGGACCCTAAGTGGCTAGACTTGCTTTTATCCCAAATATACTAAAAAACAACAGAATTTGAGATTTGTGGTCACATTTTAAAAATCACACACCATAGTGGTTTTGGAAAAAGGCTCAACAGCGTACCATTTCTAATCAAATGCTAGCTCATACAATAAGAGTGGGTTATCCCCCATCTTGAGCCCCCTACTCTGATCTTCCACAAGCTTCCACAGTTGTATACACTAATGAACTCTACCTGTAAGCCCAGGCTCAGCTGGAATGAGTGCTGGGCACAGCAGGAAACACATCAGTATACCCGCCCTAGCAAACGCGAAACACATCAGTATACCCGCCCTAGCAAACGCGGGAGAAGAGAATAGGCTACTCACTGTGATACATTTAGATGCTTCACATACATAGCTCAATCCTTACACCAACCATACACTGTAAATGTCATTATCCCCATTTTACAGATGGGGACTATGGAAACTCAGAGCTGTGAAAGTATTTGACCAAGGCTGCATAGTTTTATTATTTAACAAAACAAAGCAAAGAGAAGTAGGGCCTAGGTGCCGTTCTTCTATTTCCCAGACTGAATATCATACAATGCAATTCTGACTTTGTCTTCCCAGATTTTGCACAGTGGGTTTTTTAAAAAGAAAATCAAAGTTCTGTTTTTTGGTGTCATTAGTTTACAAAATAGTTGAGCCAGCTTTCTGTATAAGCGTATGTCTTTTTAAAAAGCTGTTTGTGACAATATTCCTAGCTTATGTAGACTGCCTTGCGGTGTGTATAGACACCAAAGCCAAGTTATTCTGATCCTGGCAACAGCTGGGAAGACTGGAATCGGAAGTGAGATAAGCTCCTGGATATGCATCCTGCTACTTACGTCTAGTTGAGTAGAATCAGCATGTATTTAAAGATGGGAGCCAGTGGGCTTCCCTTCCCAGTTTGAATGCTGTGTCTTTTACCCACTTCAATCCCTTTTGTCTTTCTTGCATGAAAGGTACATAAGCGGGATGAGCACTGGTTGGAGGAGGGAGTGGCAATGGCAATGAATGGAGTCAGGCTGGAAATTGATGAGAGAATTATGTTCTGGTTGTGTCAGTCTGGAATCTTTTTACAAAGAACAGGACACTAGTCCCATATTCAAACTCAGCATCACTGATGGTGGGTCAACCAGATATTGTTTCCCTGATGTGCTGCAGTAGAGTTTATACAACACACCCAGAATGTATTCTGATCCAAAAATGTTTAATAGGAATCCACCAATTATTTAGAATTAACTTACACTTTATAGGACATACAGGAGGTAAAGAAACAATATAAATAATATCCGTGGGAAGTAACCTAACAAATCCAGAAAGTGAGATTTTCTGTAATGACAACTGGCAGGATAACAGGTCAGTATTAAGAGAAAAAAAACTATGCTAATTAAAAAATTAGAGCCTTAAGGGACATACCCACCAGATGGAAGGTCTATCCCTGGATTAAGTCCCAGTTTGGACAAAATGCTATAAAGACATTTTTTGAGGAACAACTGGGAAAATCTGAATATAGAATGAATAAAATTAACATTTGTCAAACTGGAAAAGTAGAAATTATTTACTAAAAAAAAAGCACATAGCAAACAGCATGTAAAGAAAAATCTCTTTCTTATAAAAAAATTATAGATATGGAAGGAAATATGAGAAAGATGTATCTGGGGGTGATTGGAATATGGTGTTTATTTATTTTGTTTAATTTTACTTCAAAGTATTTTCTAACTTTCTACAATGTGCATAAAGCTGCTTTTATAGTAATTATTTTACTATACTATTAAATTGCTATATTATTATTAAAATAAATTATTTTAATTTTTAAAAGAATTAGGTATTGAAATGGAAGTGCATGGCCCTTCCCACAGAGCCCATTATTTTAGTACCCAGAATACACAGCTAGTGAGTAGAATATTCAGGAATTAAATCCAAATGCTGACATTTCCCAGTAGGAGCCTAACTTCTGTCCACCCCCAGGGTTGCAGGTGCTGGGGAGAAATTCCAGCAGCCATGGAACCTTTGGGCTCCATGAAAGTTCCAGCATTCCTGTTAGTTGCCTGTGCTCTCCCACTGTGTGGGCCCATCAGCGGGAAAGCTTGGGCTTCTGCCTTAGTTGCATTGTCCGGGGCTCTGTTTTCTTTCTTGAGCTCAACTGCTTGGCTTTGACCCTGAGGTCCTGCTTCACTCTTGCCAGCCTCAGGGACTGGATCCTGTTCAGTACTCCAGCTTCCTGGCTTGGATAGGTATGAAGAGAGAGAATGCCCAGAGCCATGATGCTGCCATTTATCTGAATTTCCAGCACTTTCTGATGGCTGTTACCACCCCTGCTCTGCCCTGCCTGCCAAATTGGATGTCCTCTCGTGCTGTTGCTTACCCAAACTATGCCTGAACATGGCATACCCAGGACACTACAAGGGACCAGGCGGCTGCTTGTGCGGAGTCAGCCTCAGTAGCTGACTTCATTTTCACTGTCCTGGCTCCCCACTTTACCCTCCTCACTGACTCCTACTACAGAGACCTGGCAGTCTGCAAGCCCAAGACAGATGTGATGCTAAGTCTATATCATCTGAGAAAGAGGCCGGTTATAAACTCCTTGCTGAAGCGGAGAACTGGACCCGGGGAATGGATACAACTTTGTCCACAGGCTCATTAATTCCTTCCTTAATTTACTCATTCATTCAGAAAGCATTCACTGACCTCTTACTGGGAATCAAATACTATGCTAGGCATTAAGGCTACGCAGGTGACTGAGGGAACCCCTGTCCTCCTGAAGTTGTGCATCATGCATCAAAATAATAGACCTTAAGCAAATAAGCACACCGACAATTACTTACTTGCAAGTGTGATATGATAGATGCTATGAAGAAGAAGCACAAGGCGTGAGGGTAGTATTTATCTGAAATTTAAAGGATGCGTAAGAGCTGTCATGGTGGTTGGCAGTCTTGAGAAAGGACACAGATGGGCAAAGAGCCTGCGATGGGCAGGAGCTTGGCAGCTGTGAGGAACTGAAACAGATCAGCATGGCTGAAGGACACTGGCTGAGCGGCTGAGTGAAGGACACTCTGAAGAAGCAGGAAGGGAGGGCAAAGGGACATACTTGACTGTCATATAAAAGGGCCCAGTTGCTCCCTACCGAGATGTCCTTGCAGAAACAGATGCTCAAGCACCTGAGGTCTGTGATGGACCAGAGGCTGCTGAGTATCATCTGTACCCTTTTATATTCTCCAGAAAAGAATTGCTGCTGAGTCCAAAAAGGTAACAGTATTCTGGGCATCGTGGTCAGGTCCTGGAAACATGTATAGAGCATTAGTTATGAACACAAAATGGACTCTAATAATTCTGATAGCTATGTCAGTCACAAAGTGACAGTCATGCCGGAGCATCACGTGAAAGGCGTACCCAATAATGCCCTAACCAGATAACTCCAGATGCAGGGTGGAGTGTGACCATCTGGATGGCTTTATTGGACTGCAGATGGGTGCACTGCACCCAGTCTTGAGCATAAAATCAGAGCTTTTTGACAGTTCATTGCTCAGGCCACAACTAATGAGCTGACAGGCGCATGTGCACTCATCCCAAATGGAGCCCTTGAAGTTTGCCTCCTGACCATCTCACCAGCCCAGCCTGATGCCCTGAGGCTACACACCCCAGCACCATAGGGACTCTCTCTCTGGACATCGGACGCTCTCTCTCATCCTTCTTTGGTAAGACTCTGTTTGCCTTGCCTAACCCTATTGCTTGCAAACCTGTGTGACCCTCTTGCGTGAAACCGCTCTGTCTCAACATTGGAGGCTATCCTCTGGCCAGAGCCTTCGTTAATGCCCGTGGTAAACCAAGTCAGTAGGACTAGATCCATGCTTTTTTCTGACAAAGTCTGACACTGTGGGAAGACACAAACGTGTGAGACACTGCTACTTTGATAGCTGCATCCCACTCACAAGAAAACAAAATAAAAACAATTATCCCATACATCAGTAACATTTTTTGCAGTTCTAGTAAACATGATTTTAAGAAGAAATATAGTGACGTTAGAGAAGGCCCAGAGAAAGTCAAGAGAGAAAGGGCCAGAAAACGTGGTGCACACATAAAGCGCTTCACCCAGAGAATGAAAGATGACCCTAAAGATGACCCAAGTTTACAAAATCAAAAGCTACAGAATGGTTACAGGGAAGAGGAAGTTCAGCCCTACACTTTAGTAATTAGAATTGATGTATGTTTTTTATGGAATGTAGAAGGTTTAAAAACTCATAACCTGAAAAAGAAACACATTTCTGACAAGTGAGATCAAGCTTTGCTTCCTGCATGGCCATTGTGGCACTAGAGAGACATGGCCCAGCACTGCCCCCTCTCCCTCTGTGACCTGGGACAAGTGTGCTGCATCTGTTTCCTTATCTGTAGAGTGGCAGGGAGCTCTAACACAGGGCTGTCGTAACGACTAAAGGACACGATGCTGACACGCTTGTCACAGCGTCTGTCATGTGATAGATCATGGATGGATGCTAACGCCCTTCCTTATAGAACACAGGAGCTCCAGAAGATGCTGCCACATGAAAATAAAACAGGTGGAGGAAAATAAAGGATGACCGATAAGGAAGAGGTTGTTTTTTAAATCACTGATATTTCTTGAAATAGCCTGAACTATAAAGAAAAGATGTGCACCTCAAAATATACTCAATGGCATCCTTCCAAAACCAGAATACTACAATAGTAAATAGATTAATATTTACTTGTATGTATACGAGGAGTCTCCCAAAGTTCCCAATAGAATCATGCTCCAAGCAGCTTTGGCCCAAGGCTGTTTCAAGGTTTACCCACTTGATTGTCTAGGAGCTTTTGTCACTCTGATGAATATCTGCCTCCACACAAATGCATACATACATGTATACACACACATATATGTAATATATATACATATACATGGGTATTTTTATTTTCCATAATTCTTGAACTCACTTTTTTCACCTTTTCTTCCCTTTAAATGTTCTACTAAATTAACCCATTCTTGTTTCAGATACTCAGAGAGATATAATGTGTCCCACTTGAAGTCCTCTCTTAAAGACATTTTAACAGATGTCTTTAATGCTGTAGTGTGAATTAGTGTAACACGCTATACATTTTAGGGGGAAATTGGATACCTTATATCCTCACAGAAACTGTGGCATCCAGATGATGGATGGCAGAAAAGGAGAGGTAAACAAAGGCTAGGTTTGGCAGTAATTGTGCCATTTCTGAATTCTTTCTGCAATTAATTACTTGCTACTGTTATTTATGAAGCAAGTCATGTTTTCAAACATATACTATTGTCTCTTTCCATTTGTGATTTTTAAAAAGAGTTTATCTCTTTTTCCCTCTGCCCCACCCCCCCAAAAAAGACCAAGCGTTCAGTGAATGAGGAAGATCCACGTGATATCATCGTAAGCAACATCCTCCTATATAAATCCATGCCTCCAGGATTCACTTCCTTTGTCCAGGTCAGCACTAGCCTTTGAATGAGCAATCTCTTTCCGTATCAGCCTCTGTTATATGTCATAATGATGTGGTGGGGCAGGTGGGAGAAGAATAGGTAGAAATTGGGTGGAAGACAACCTAACAGCTGCCTATAGAATCACAAGTTTGAAAAGGATTCTTAACGGTTTGTGGAAAATTGATATCATTGATTTTGCAAATTACTGCATGGTGTTTTGAAGGAGGAAGCTGTAGAAATGGTGCTTGTTACATTTATGCACTATTTTAAATTAAAATAGTTTTGACCGAGTATTGTTTTATTCACTCAAGTTTCTTGAGCACCTGTGCTGTACTAATAGTGTAGCACTAGGGCCACAATGAAATCGCAAGACCCTGTTCTGCCCTTGACTAGTTTGCAGTCTGGTGAGAATAAGAATTTTATCTCATTTCTTGAGGCAACAACAGTATATAGGGGTATCACCATTACAAGACATGGGGAAGTGAGCTGTCTGAAGTACATAGTACAGAAGTTAACCACTTTGGGGATTTGAATTGGACTGCTGGCAGAGCCCATTTTTGAATGTCAGAAGCATAGTCAACGTCAGAGTTTTACCCAGGTTCATGAGACCAGAAAGCTGATTCAATAAAGAAATAGTACTTAACAATCCTAGTTCATTCTATTAGCTTAAGCATCTTTAGAGAGTTAAGGAGGAAGTGCAATGACGTTAAATAGGGCCCATGAGGTAGGTTTGAAAAATCTGTCTGGTGCCTAGATACTAGTCAATTCCCCGACCTTCAAGAGACCTCTGAAGGTCAGCCTCATGATCACTTCACATAGATTCATCTAACTTTGGAGAATGTCCAGTGATATTGCTTCCTCTAAAGGTCAGAGGCAAAACTAGCCATGCTTCAGTTCAGGTAGTGGATAAAGAAAAGAAAAAGAGTGCACGCTAATGAGCATGAGCTACCAAGTATGTGATGTACTGAAGATAAGAAAAGGATTAAACAATCACAAAAGGAGAGAGTGAGGGCTTCTCTCTTTCACAGACACTGGTGCATAACAGAATCCAGTCACCATGTAAAAAGGGAACCGAACCATGATCCTCAATTGAAAACATGAAAACTCTGGTCTGACCTGGGGAGGGGGAGACAGATGACAATGTGGGGGAAGGAGATGTAAGAGGAAAACAAAGACAAAGAAATAGAAAGAGATCATTATATATATATATATATATATATATATATATATATATATATATATATATATATATACATACGAGTACACAGATACACTCTTAGGAGGACATTTTATCCTGGAATATGTTTCCACTTTGTTCTGAACAGCTGCCACACCACAATGATATATTTTATTGTTGTTGTTGTTGCTGTGGGAATTTTAAATATGTACCAAAATATAATTGTTAGTTTAGAGCCCATATCCTTAGATAAATATTCTCATTTGGATGACAACTCACTGTGATTTGTGAATTTTGCAAGATTTTTCACTTTGAACTCCAAATAAGTCAAGAATGACAGTTCCCAGCCTACCTTCAGTATTTAATTAAATTGAGCAGATTTTATTCACTAGAATTGGATGAGGAAAAAATAGAAATAAAATGTAGCATTTTGCAATACTATTCAAACATAGAGACATGGCTTTTTTTTTTAATGGGGTAACATTATAATTTTGTTTTGCTTAACTATAAGTTTTTAAAATACCACATTTATGTACTTTTATCTTTGTATCTCCAGTGTATAGCACAGTGCCAGGTAGATCTAAACATTCAGTAATTGTTTGTTGAATAAATAAATAAAAGAATCTATTTCATTTAGTTGGTGGGGGGAAGGTAAGTGCTGTTACCAATTTGTGACACGAGTGCTTCCCTAACTACATCCTGGGCTCATGTCAAATATTTAAATCACAGCTGTATGCCTTAAGCCCACTCACAGCCTCAGAATCCTCTTCAGCACAGCACTACAGGCAGCTACAGTCTATTAAATCAAAGATGGCATTTAGAGTGGAGTCTATTCCTATCTCTGCTCTAGAGGTCTGCATCAGGCAAGCCAGAAGCAGGAAAGGTTTTTCCAAAATGTCTCCTTTGATATCAACATACACATCAATAATTCTAATAACTATCATATCTATAAGCATATATATTGGGTTGTTGGAAAAGTCATGATGCATTTTTGCAACGAAAACCATAGAAAAAATACATCATGACTTTTCCAATAACCCAATATTTTAGAGTCTGTTATTCTATATTCTTCTTCCTTTCATAAGTTACTATGTGCATCCACATGTGCAGACTACAAACCCAGCAAAAAACAGTCTTTGTTGATATTTTTTTATACGTAAAATTAATTTGTGCAATTAGACTATTATTATTTATAAAATTTGACATCAATTTTTTGTTATCTGAGATGTTGTATGTTTACTTAATGCCTGTCTAAATCACTATGGAATCATTAATACCTGGCACATATAAGGTGCTCAATAAACATTTATCAACTGGATTATAAAACTTTCAGGTCCTACAACTTTCTTGCTCTCTACTGTAGACTCTTACCTGGCTAAGCATGGGTATCTGGGATAGCTCCTTCCTGTCCTGACCCCCATAGAAGAGCCCACAATAAAATTTACTCCCTACAAATTAGAACTTTCACTCCAGCCAGATCCCTGAGTTAATGTGACCCAAGTCCGGGGGTACATTTTTTTAGGAATCCCTTTCCCACTAGCAAGGTGGCAGGTTGGTTTCAAAAATACTCTGTTGCTCATGCCAAAAAGCCAGGTAGCTAGGGATAAACAGAGTCCCAGGTACCCTACATGATCTGAAAGCTAGACTATCCTTAGCTTTCCACCATGTGTGGCCAGTCTTACTCTTATTCCTTTATCTGTTATCTTAGTGTGTCTCCTTTGTGTCAATGTCTGATGCAACCCATTTTGAATATGGATAATGGAGCCCAGCAATCAGAAGAAAATCTGATTCTTTCACCTTTATTCCATCAGCTTCTTTTGTTGCGGGGCTAGACCTGGATTCATTACTCCATCCCCCTGGCTTTCAACCGAAACTTGTGAGTTGTCAAAAACGTCCTGTGCTCAAAGTCCATGCTTTGTCTAATTGTTCTTGGTTCCCACTATTCTCTTTCCTAGTTAGACACTCATCGACCACGCCTGGGTCAAGATCAGGTTTGGATTTGCTATACCAGCTCAGGCTTTTTGTTCTGGACTGCGCTATTCCTCTCTGTGTAGGCTTGACTACACCAGTAATCCTTTCAAAGGACCATTCGATTCAAAAATAGTTACTGAGTACCTACTTTATTGAAAACACTGTACAAGGCACCAGAGTTAACAAGGAATAAGATAGACACAGCCTTTTAAAAATTAAAATAATTTATTTTAATAATAATAATATAGCAATTTAATAGTATAGTAAAATAATTACTATAAAAGCAGCTTACATGCTAGTAAGAGAAGGACACAAGCAACTACATTACAATTAATTATTGAGTTACAATTGTGTTGAAATGCCATAAAGAAGAGGTAAAAGGTGCTATAAAAGCATAAAACAAGGAAACCTAACTCACTTCAAGAGTCAAGGAAAGCTTGCGTTAAGTGTTGAGAGATAGTCAGGCATTAAATAGGCCCAAGTTGAGAAGGATGAGTGTTCCAGGCAGAGGGAACAGTATGTATGAAGCCTATGAGGAAGAAGAAATCATGCACATTAGAGGACCTGGTAAAAGTCAAACATCATCGGAAAGAAAAAAAGAGAAAAGGCAGAGTGTTAAGAGAGAAGGCAGGAATAGTAGGTAGAAGGCTTTGTGTGATGCCTTGTGGACAAGGATTTTCTTCTGTCCTGTGACATCAATGGGAAGCCATTGAAGAGTTCCAGGCAGGGGAATAATGTGTATTTTTCAAAGATGAGTCTGGCTGCAGTGTGGGGAATGAAGGGAAAGAAATACAAACGATGCAAGGAGACCAGTCAGAGTACTAGAGCAGCCTTCTAGGTGAGAGGTGATTGTAGCTTGGGCTAAGAAAATGCCAGTGGACGTTATTCACAATAGCTAAGACTTGGAAACAACCAAAATGCCCATCAGTAGATGACTGGATTAAGAAACTTTGGTACATTTACACAATGGAGTAT
>NW_017731434.1:1402814-1407557 GCF_001890085.2 Hipposideros armiger
AAAAAAAAATAAAAAAGAAAATGCCAGTGGAGATGGAGAGAGATAGATTGACACAAAAGGTATTTGATTGGTAAAAGTGACAGACTTTGACCTGGGCTATATGGAGGGGGAAAGAGGAGCTCATGACCATGTCTATGTTTCTGGGCTGGACAATGAGGCAGATGGTTGTACCAGCCCCTGGGATTGGACTCACAGACATGGAATGAGTTTGAAAGACTGTTGATGAATTTGTTTCTGGACATAGGTCAGGTCTACAAGTGGAGGTGCAATGTTAGCGCTGGACATATGAGGCTGAAGCCAGAGGAAACATATGGATAAAAAATACACATTTGAAAGAGGAGCTATGGGCCAGGGGAAGAAGGGCTAAGGAAACAGACCCAAGAGGAGGGAAGAAAGCCAAGGCTAAAATCTTGAGTCCACCCTGAAAAGTATTAAAGAAGGTGATGAACCAACAAAGGAGACTAAGAAATATCAGGGAAATTTTTCTTTTTTTTTTCCCAAATTTTGTATTATTAGCATGTCTTATAATAATTAAAAGCAATAGTCATTATTTTAAGGTGAAAAAAATGAATCAGAATTCATGTTAGATCTTCTGTGCTATACTTTTAAAACAATAGGATTATAGCAACTAATAGTGATAAGCTTTGAAAGCATAAAAATACCACAAAGTGGGCACTTCCTTTTGCTTTTCACCCCTCACATCAATCTTCCTGTAGTGCTAAAAATACAGTAAAGTAGAGGTATTTTCTTGAAATTGTACATTTTCTTCATAATAATAATGCCTGTTCCTTATCTCATGCCCTGCAAGGTGTAGAATTCACCATTACACAGCTTGCACAATAATCTGTCAACAAATATCATTTGAGTGCCTACTATGTGCCAGAGTGTAGGGTACAGGATGTACAAAATAGCTACCATCCCTGGCTTCTTGGAGCTCATAGGCTACCAAGCAGATGGACAGTTAAAAACAAGCACACTGTCAATGGAATTGTAATAGATATGTATGATATGAAGGGAGCTGGGGAGTGGGGCAGCGGATGGGGTGGGGGAGAGTTGCCACTTTGAGGGGTAAAAAGTGTAAACTATTGCACTGTGTTGTACACCTGAAACTAATTAAAAAAAATAAAATTAAAAAAAACAACAACAAGCACACAAATAAATATATAACTACAAATTATACTCAGTGCTATAAAGGAAAACTACAGGATGCCATGATGGAATATAACAAGGAAACCGAATCTTTTCTTGCCCATGGGTGGTGAGAGATCAGGGAAAAGCATTACTCTAAGTGGTATTCAAGCCAGTGTCTGAAAGGTGAGTAAGAGGTACCCAAGAAATGATTGGGGGAAGCACACCAGGCAGAGGCAGGCATGCATGGAAGAGCTGAGGAATGAAAGGATTTACCCAGTATCATTGGAGGGTTTGAGTGGAGGAAAGAGAAGTAAAGGGTGTGCCTACAATGCAAACAGAGGGGCCTGATATTGCAGGCCCTCTAAGCCAGGGAAAGCATTCAGGGTTTTATCCTAAATAAGATAAATTGGTTCATGAGATTCATATACAGCAATACCTTTGTTAGCGAGCATAATTCGTTCTGGAAACAAACTACTCGTATTATAAGACATCGCTCGTTTACCACGTTAAAATGTACTTGTTTTGTGAGCATAATTCGTTCCAGAAACAAACAACTCATATTGGAAGACAGCGCTCGTTTACCAAGTTAAAATGTATTAGAAATGTTTGCTCATCTTGCGGAACACTCGCAAACCAAGTTACTCGCAATCCAAGGTTTTACTGTACTCTGATTTGTATTTTTTAAATATCAATTATGTAAAACAGTTTTACAAATTGATTAAAAAGAAAGGAGTGGGACTTCTGCTTCTTCCCATGAAGAATTAACTGCTATGGGAATGACCTTCCGGCCATAAGTAACTAGACAAAACATTTCTATAAAACAATTTTCAGAGCATATGGCTGTGATGTCTGAGGGAAGGGAAACAAAGCAGGTGAGCCCTCCAACTGCCCCAGATGGCCACCTGGAAGCAGTGTCCAGTCACAGCTCAGAGAAGGAAACCTAACCAGAGCCCAGCGATTTCGCTGGGCAGGAGATATAAGGTCAAAGTTTGAAATGGCAGAGATGCCTGACACTTGTGGACAGAATATCAAGAACATCACAGTATCAAGTGGTCTGATACATACGTAAACAGAGTTCCAGAAAGGGGGAGAGAGATAGAAGCATACTTGAGAAATAATGGATGAAATTTTTCCAAATTTAATGAAAACTATAAACCCACAGAGCCAGGAATCTCAACGAACCACAAGTGCAATAAACATGAAAAAATAAATCATACCAGAGATCATCATAATTAAATTGATGAAAAATAGCAAAGAAGAAAATTAAATCTGAAAAGCAGCCAGAGAAAGACAATATATGTACAGAGGAAGAAAGATATGAATGAATGACAGTAGACTTTTTATCAGAGATCTAAGACAATGAATGACATTTTTAAAGTGCTGAAGAAGAAAAAAAAAGTACTGTTAGTATGAATTCTACACCCAGAAGAAAATCTTTCAAAAAATAAAGATGGAAAAAAGACTTTTTTTCAGACCAGCAAAAGGTGAGAGAATTCATTTGTCAAAAGATCTGTATGTTGTGTTAAAGGAANGTAAGAGGTACCCAAGAAATGATTGGGGGAAGCACACCAGGCAGAGGCAGGCATGCATGGAAGAGCTGAGGAATGAAAGGATTTACCCAGTATCATTGGAGGGTTTGAGTGGAGGAAAGAGAAGTAAAGGGTGTGCCTACAATGCAAACAGAGGGGCCTGATATTGCAGGCCCTCTAAGCCAGGGAAAGCATTCAGGGTTTTATCCTAAATAAGATAAATTGGTTCATGAGATTCATATACAGCAATACCTTTGTTAGCGAGCATAATTCGTTCTGGAAACAAACTACTCGTATTATAAGACATCGCTCGTTTACCACGTTAAAATGTACTTGTTTTGTGAGCATAATTCGTTCCAGAAACAAACAACTCATATTGGAAGACAGCGCTCGTTTACCAAGTTAAAATGTATTAGAAATGTTTGCTCATCTTGCGGAACACTCGCAAACCAAGTTACTCGCAATCCAAGGTTTTACTGTACTCTGATTTGTATTTTTTAAATATCAATTATGTAAAACAGTTTTACAAATTGATTAAAAAGAAAGGAGTGGGACTTCTGCTTCTTCCCATGAAGAATTAACTGCTATGGGAATGACCTTCCGGCCATAAGTAACTAGACAAAACATTTCTATAAAACAATTTTCAGAGCATATGGCTGTGATGTCTGAGGGAAGGGAAACAAAGCAGGTGAGCCCTCCAACTGCCCCAGATGGCCACCTGGAAGCAGTGTCCAGTCACAGCTCAGAGAAGGAAACCTAACCAGAGCCCAGCGATTTCGCTGGGCAGGAGATATAAGGTCAAAGTTTGAAATGGCAGAGATGCCTGACACTTGTGGACAGAATATCAAGAACATCACAGTATCAAGTGGTCTGATACATACGTAAACAGAGTTCCAGAAAGGGGGAGAGAGATAGAAGCATACTTGAGAAATAATGGATGAAATTTTTCCAAATTTAATGAAAACTATAAACCCACAGAGCCAGGAATCTCAACGAACCACAAGTGCAATAAACATGAAAAAATAAATCATACCAGAGATCATCATAATCAAATTGATGAAAAATAGCAAAGAAGAAAATTAAATCTGAAAAGCAGCCAGAGAAAGACAATATATGTACAGAGGAAGAAAGATATGAATGAATGACAGTAGACTTTTTATCAGAGATCTAAGACAATGAATGACATTTTTAAAGTGCTGAAGAAGAAAAAAAAAGTACTGTTAGTATGAATTCTACACCCAGAAGAAAATCTTTCAAAAAATAAAGATGGAAAAAAGACTTTTTTTCAGACCAGCAAAAGGTGAGAGAATTCATTTGTCAAAAGATCTGTATGTTGTGTTAAAGGAAGTTCTTTAGGCAGAAGGAAAATGATACCAGATAAAAAGCTGAATGTACACAAAGGAATGAAGAGCAATAGAAATGGAAAATATCTAGGTAAATGGAAAAACATTTTTCTAATTTTTAATCTTTTTAAATGATAAGAGACTGTTTAAAGAAAAGATAATAACAATGTATTGTGGGGTTTAAAACACATGAGGACCAGACCATGTTCAGGAGAAGGGTAATGCAAGTATAGTGTTTAAGATTCTTACACTATACATGGAGTGGTATAATATAATAGTATGTGAAGGTAGACTGTCATAAGTTAAAGATGTGTACTGTACAGTACCTACTAAAAAAAGTTACCTACAGTAACTACTAAAAAATAAAACAAAGAAGAACAGCTATTAAATGATTGGTGGTGATAAAATGGAATAAAAAAACAAACAAACAAACAAAAACCATAACTCCACCAAAAGAAGGAAAGAAAAGAGGAATAAAGGAACACAGAAATGATGGAACAAATAAAAACGAACAGCAAGATTCTGGGTTAACAATTAAAACATGGGCAGAGGCTATGAAGACACATTTCTCCAAAGAGGACGTACAGACATATGAAAAAATATTCAACCTCACTAATCATTAGAGAAATGCAAATAAAAACCACAATGAGATACCATTTCACTCCGGTCAGAATGGCCATCATCAATAAATCAACAAACAACAAGTGCTGGCGAGGCTGTGGAGAAAAGGGAACCCTGGT
>NW_017731434.1:1409257-1462678 GCF_001890085.2 Hipposideros armiger
TAGTGTCTATAGGTTTTCAGATTATTGTGGTATGTACATTTTCTTCACTCAATCAAAGGAAATACTTTTTGTTGATAGATTAAACTCTGTTTTCTCAATAACTATATCCTGATAATTGTACAGATTAGTTTATAATGGAATTTACAGAATACAAGCATACCCAAGGCTAAAATTTGTATTCTCATGCTTTGCTTTAGTCTATCACTCTCTGTCAAGTGGAAAACTTTGCACCCATAGTTATGGTATTACTTTCAAAATATCAAGAAGTTTCTTCCCTGACATTTACATGTTATGAACCATAGCTGATAATGGCTATAGAATACATTTAGGCATTTCACAGAAATGAAAACAGCAAGCATTTTATCATATAAGAAATGGTCTCTGGAATTTAATATCGTTTTCCTGTTTCAGAGGGAGAATTGTATTATTTTATTCACAGGACTATTTTCAAATATAGTATGGTCCACTTCGAATATTGCCCTTTCAAAACACAATTATTTATCACGAAATAGCTTTAAAAAAAAGCATAGGCTATTAGTATAAAAAGATACCCATGTATTGCAAAATCATTTTGTGTCATTTTCACTGGCACAGATAGGATGTGATGAGAACAACAGATCTAGAACTCATGACCCTACAAGTACTTAATGCAGCCACCATTACCTTTAAGATACCCTACTTGACCCAAGGACTGCAAACTTGAGAAGAAAGTAAAAGGGCTGCTTCTTATTTTATATAGAGAAAGATACACGCTGGTTAGAGATTTTAATGTAGGCCGTTAGCCATATGTGCAAACAATTAATGGGTGACAGACCAGTTATTCTTCTCATTTTAATTTTTTCTCCATCAGGAAGGCATGGCCAGTGACCCATGGTGCTGTAGTGTGCTGTGGTTCATCTTGCTGACTGTGTAGACCCTGTTTCAGAACTGCACTCAGTGGTGCTCTAGTGGTCTGAGAAATTTACTAGGCTTTCTCCTTCTTTCATTAAGATCACCACATTGCATACAGCTCTTGAAGGGCCAATTACTGGTTATTCATTTCATATATACGTCGTCAGCTCATTGCTGCATTGCTAAGGGGGTCGAAACACAATTGAAGGAGAGGAAACATGTGGGTAGAAAAAACAGCTTTTGTTACATGACCTTTGTCTACAACTCATAAACTCTTATAAGGTGAAAATTTTACTCTCCAGAAATCCTCTTTAGAAGAACACTGTTCTTTGTTGGAAAACAGCCCTTGGCAATGTGGAGGGCATATCAAGGAATGTCATGACACTGCTCTCCATGGGACAAGGAGAGGCATTCAAGGAGAAAGCTGTGATTGTACAATGTGGTCGTACTCTGTGATCCTCTCAAGTAGTCAGTAAAATTACTCAACTCAAGAAACATTTGGTGAAAGAGAATTTGGCACATGCGTGCGTGCGTACATGTGTGTTTTAAATAAGAGACCGGGCTTTTTACCCAAATTGCTAATGATGTAACACTTAGACAGCATGTGTGAGAAAGAAAATGCCCTTTCCGGAGTGAATACTCCTGTGAGTTGATGCTTCCAGGTTTGAACGGCCCATAGTTCTTCTAAGAGCCATGCTGCACATGACGGTTAACTATGGGTAGTGCACTGAGGGCCAGGGGAGTTTTCACATCCTCATCCAGCGGCCCAGCATGCAGAGCAGTGTCTTGCCCTTAGTGGGCCTTTAGTAAGTAGCTGTGCAACAAACAAATGGAAACGCAGTTGCCTTATGTCCAGCTTGCTTTGCTTCACATCAAAATGTTTGTATAGCTAAAAACTTAGAAAGTAAACTTTAGTTTCTTTGGTGTCAGCAAATAATGTGTATCCCAAGCCAGCTGACACCACACACACACAACGGTCGTGCTTAGAGGTACCTGGGCTGGGGGAAATGTTGATGTTGCTAACAGAAACAGGATAGTTGGAAATACAGATTTCAAGTGGATCAAATTTGATGTTAAGAAGCTATGAGAACACTTGGCAGTTGTGTGAAACCTTGAGCATATGAGGGAGGCCATATTTGTCTCATTTGCTGGCCAGGGCTACATGAATCTCTCCACAAAGCATGATGATTAAATGGCCAAACTGGAACTCGGTCCTACACTTTGACTCTAGGTCGGCTGCTCTTTCTGTTACCCACAGCTGCTTTCTGCTCTCGACTTGAACTTCACAAAAACCAGCTCTCTTCCATTCCTGCTGACTTTATATGCTAATTAAAAAAAAAAAAAGCAAAACCTTCCCTTCATTTTCTCTGCTTCAAAAATTCTCAAGGCTCAAGCTACTTTTAGTCATTGGCATTAAAACATAATTCTTTCCTCACATGCTTCTTTTGCAAGGATTGGAAAAAAGCATTCTCTGGGGTGGTCTGTATTATTCTGGTTGCCTGAGAAAAAGCAGAAAGCTGCAGAACTCTCTGTGGAATGAACACCTATAGCCATTTCTCATGTACACAGCAATTTCACATATATAATGCTTAGCAATCTGCTTAGTAAGGTCATGTGTCCTCAGCAAACAATGAAATACAAACATCTCCTACTACAAGTTTCCTGTGGCTGGTAAAATTAAATTAGATGGTTGTCTGCTTGTTATATGAATCTTCTACCAACTCAGCTGTAGCCAACAGAAATATTGATCTAGCACAGAGCAAGGAAGCTAATACCTTTGAACTATGGCTTGGCCCTTGGTTATTTCTCTTAAAATGTATATTTTTAATAATTCATTTCTAGTCCTAAATTCCTAACTAGAGTCTATGAGTTAAGGACTTTAACAAATGAAGCTTTTGCATCATTTTTTGCTGTTACTAACATTCCACCAAAGAATGGAGAAGCAGGAAAGTTCAATGTTTGCTCTGTTAATATATGTCTGGCTCTCTATTTGCCCTGCCTCTTTTGGAAATTGCTACCGGATTGGCTCCACACTTCCTGCTCCCAGGACACACTTATCTGCTTACAAGCTGTCAAAGTAAATTTAGAGCACTGTGACACCATTAGAAAGCTTGGGAGAGGCCTTGCTGATCACACACATACATCTGCATACATGTTAAGTTGAACTTTTGCCAAGAACCTATTAACCGATCTTAATGAACTGCTGTTTTCCATTTAAAAAACTATTAGTTTCCCATGGTTTGTTGCTTAGGGTATAAAACGAAAAGACACCATCAAGTGGTGAGAAAGGTGTTGCTTTGCTGGAAGCCCATATGTCTCTGGAGAATCTGAACTTGGCTTTGGTGTGAGCCACTTTCTTGCCACTACTGAAAGTAATCAGGCATTCCAAATATTTAGGACCACCTCCCCGAATACAGAGGGATTTTTAACACATCTCATTGCTTCAAGGTTCTGGGTAATTTATTTTGCTGCCTGCTGTGCAGAGGTTTATTTTGTTTCTAAAGATTATTATATAACACTGACAACTCTCAATCTACAGCTCTACATTAACAGATTAACAAAGATGCCCCCCTCTATATTTTCGAAGTTTTCTCTTAATATATTTTTAAATATCTGATACATTATCATACTTTTTTATAGCAAAGTCCTTTGTAATAATAAGAATCTGAGTTCTATTGATGGGGAAAATGCCAAGTCAGTAGAGAAAAGGTTTCTGGTGCTGTGAACTTTGCTCTGGGTTTGAACATCTAAGAGGGAAGATAAAATATTAAGATGTCAAAAACACTGATTTTTTTGTGTGAGTTTTATTTCAAATAATGCATTCTCTGTATTAAATTGCAAGGAGTATGATTTTTAAGTTACAGAATCACAATATAGTTTCTTTCTTGGAAAGAAGATGCAAAGTAAAATATTTGGTGAGCCAACAGTATTTCTCAATTTGGCAGATAACAAAATCATATACAAACGATTCGTTTGAAAAGTCCAAGCAACCCAAGAAACACAAAATGCATTTCTCAACAACAGAAACCATTTGGTGGTAGTAAGTATTAAAAATAATAGCACTGGTCCATTAAGTTCAATTTTTTCATACCATTTCAGTTTCCTTTCCAGGTTGTTAAAACTTTTATCTTTGTTCTATTGTAGCTCCTTACACACAACGTGCTAAAAGGTGAATCTGAATGTACTAACCAGGTGGAAGGGGAAAGGAAAGGCAAGGCAAAAAGGAGGCAAGGGATTGAGTAGGTATGGTCCAGAGGGGAAGACCCTGCTGTGCTCTTTGCATGGCTTAGCAGGTGCCCAGCACTGGGTTAGCCGCATGTTAGGAGTTAGGGGTGTCATTAAGCATTTGGTGGTTGGTTGATTGAATAATAAAAGACTTACGAATAGTAGAGAACTTTGTAAACTGGAACAATTAAAATCAGAGAGAAAGGGCAAAAGTAATTGTGTGAAAGTGGCAGACGATCAATCAATAAAGCTGTGGAGCCCTGGAGTCTGTCAGCTTGCAGAAGCATTGCATTTTTTTTTTAAAGATTTTATTGGGGGACTGGGGGAGGGGAACAGCATTGGGGAATCGAGGAAGGGAAACAGACAAGTTTCGTCCTTTTGTTCTTCGGTCTAGTTGTGGAGGACATTGCTTCATTGGCCTATGTTGGTATTATCATTACACTCTTCCTGGGTGAGGCAGTCACTTGCAGGCCATTGGACAGCTGTGGCTCACGGCAGCTCATGAAAGCACACGCCAGCTGCCGGCCAGCCCCACTGCAGCCTATGCCGCCGTCGCCAGTGACTCACGGCAGCCCAGCTCCAGGTCGAGCTGTTGTTCACCATCTTAGCTATAGAGGGCGCAGCATCACTGGCCCTCATATGGGATCTGAACTGGGGTCCTGCTGCTCAGAGCTGGCGCCCCAAACCAACTCCTAACCAACACTCACTCGGCCGGCCCAGAAGCATTACATTTTAAAGGAACTCTGTCAGCCATGGAGGTGCTGAGGCCTTATGCAGGGGACAGAGGCTGCCCAGATAAATATTTTCTCAGGAACCCAAAGGCTGTCAACTGGACAGGTCGACTTAATTAAGAAAGTCGTTTGAGGGCTCCAAAGTTTGCCCCAACCATTCTCCTGGAGAGGAAAGACCACGGGTAGCAGCAGCTACCAGTAATAACAGTGCTATATTCTGAATGATTTGAACATGCCAGGCTATCGGTCCTTCTCAGTCTTGGGCCTCATGGTGTTGCTGACACTGAGGACTGTTATCAGAAGTGTGGATACAAAATACCAGAGCGAGACTGCTCTATGACAGCTCTTACTGCTGGCACCCTCAGACCAGCCAGCCTTCCCTGGCAGTCCCTTTTCTGTCTCCTTCAGGTGAGTTTTCTCATGCTTTCACCTCTATTTAATTTCATTAGTCTTTAAGAAATGACTCATGCCCATTAGCAAGAGGAGAAGGTGTCTGAGTGGTTTTACTGGTTTTATTGGCCAGGGATGGCCACTACACTTAACTTCCTACTGACTACACCTCAGCACAAAGGAGAAATGCTCAAAGATGAACAATAAAAGATTGTGAGATTCCGGTGATTTAGACACAGTTACCCTGAAGGAAGAGAGGAACTAGGTGGGTACTTTCAGACCAGCAAGCTAAACTGTAACAGGATTTAGTTAATTTAGGTGACTCTGAAAGTCACCCATGTGTGGATTATTCTGCTTTCATTTCCCTTATAATTTTCTCATATATTTAAAAAAAAATTTTTTATCTTACTTATTTCTTTTGTTGTTGTTTAAGTTCATTGAAAGGCAGAATAAAGAGCAGGAAAAGTTATTGGCTACTGGTGAAAAGACTTCAGTTCGAATGTTAGTTCTACCCACAATTTCTCTAATAGTTTCTTCATACTTAAAATGATGCCAATACTTGCCTGTCAAGGTTGTGGTGAAGAATGAAAATAAGTATATGATAGGCAATCAAATAAGTATATGATAGACAATCAAATATTGTTACTATCTGTTTTGGAAAAAAACCCAAAAAACCCAATCTTACTTCAGAAGAACTAATGCAAAAGATCATTTTTTATAACTAGACAAGGATAACAAGGTGCAGAAAAGAGGTGATAGCATCCTCAACTGGTGCTCAGGAAAGAGCTGGTACAGTTTACTTCTCTCTCTCTCTCTCTCTCTCTCTCTCTCTCTCTCTCTCTCTCTCTCCTTTCTCTCAAGGACTGGCTATGGTTGGGTCTTATTAGGTGCCTGTTTCTCATGGTGACCACATACAAAAAAACCCCCCCAAAATCCATTTCCTTAAGTACTACAGATGTAATATTTCTCATATCCATTCCTTTATCTCAGTGCCACCAATTTCATTTAGGGCCTTAATATCTTTGTCCTTGATTATAAGATCTCTCAAATAATTCCTCTGCCTCTGATTTCCTTTTGCATCTATTTTATATATTATTGCTAGATTGATCTTTCTAAATCATACTCTGTCACTCAATCTGCTCAAAAACCCTCAGTAGCTCCCTAGTACATGAGAACTAAAATTCAAACGTCACAGTCAATAATTCAAAAATATCCATGATCTAAGCCAGATTTATCTTTCCTGCCTTATCTCTATGGCTACCAGTCAAACAACTTGTTGCCTGAATCCCATCATACTACTTCTTTTCTTGTCTTTCCCCCTGTATGAAATGTCTGTCCTCCTATCTCTGCATGTCTAATTTCTGTTCAAATACTCTTTCCCTTGAAGCCAGGCTTGTCAGCCACTGTGAACTCTCTCCATCCTTAATCTACGTACCACTTCCTTACCCCTCCCCAACTCAGCCAGAGCATTTTTGTAACTCTGTGCCTAGAAAAGAGCTTCACGTGTTATAGGAAATCGAGAATTATTTTTAACTAAATAAATGAACACATTAAAAGTCTTTTGGATGCAAATCTCTATGAAAGAAAACAACAAAAGAGACAAGGGATTGAGGACACATTTTCCTGATTAACCATATAAAAAGATCTGCAGAAAGTCAAACCCAACCAGTTATAGTGGATATTTCTTTTGTTTTTTTTCCTTCTTATTTCCTTACTGGCTGCTCAGCATCTAAACTCTCTTTCTACATTTGGAGAATGCCCCATGTATGAAAACGGGAGAGTCTACTACCCACTATACAACCTAAAAGGAGACTCACTTTCCCATTCTCCCTGGCAACTAGAGCATAGCACCTGACCTAGGCCTGGCCAACCAGCTAAAGCCTCTCGGGACTTTGAATGTGGAGCTGTTGGCACAAAGAAGCAAGGATGGAGGAGCATCCGTTCTGGTGGCTCAGATGGCAGCAGCGATGCCTAGTTTCCAGGTGTAGCAGAGGCATCTATGCCAGCAGGGCAAGCTGCAGCATCCAGTACTCAGCACTGGTGTCAGTGTTGCCCTCACAGGACTGGTGCTCATGATATCGGCTGTGTTTCTGGGAGCCCAGTCCATCCCTTTGGTCTCTTTTCTGGGGCTGGGTCTCCAGCATTCCCAGCAGCTCTGCCAGCTATGCAGATTCCATTCAATAAATCCATTTCCTGCTTAAGTCAACCAGGGTCAGGTCCTGAGCTTGTCACCCCTCGCCCTTGACTGATGTACCAGGCTTGCAGAGCTGTTGCAGGACACTTCTACACCACAGCAAGTCTCTCAGCTATGTTTGCATCCTCACTATTCTCATCCATTAAAAGTTAACGGCCTTACATGTTACCTTCATTAATTTTTATGGCAAACATGTTATAAAGTCAGATTGCATGTTGACCTCTATAAATAAACACTAACTTATTTCTCCTAAAAAAAAATCAGTTTAAATTATAGCTTGCCATCAGTGTATCAGCCATGCATTGAAATTCCAAAACATACTAAAATAGAAAACTGGCTCCTGTAATAAATGCTCTCAGGACTGGGCCACTTCTATTTTTGTAGACTTACAAAATGTTAGCAACAGTTAGATTTTATACCTCTGATATGCATATAAGCTCAGAATTTCCCTAGCAAAATGTCATGAATTAATCATGTCTCAGGGAAACCACATTATTTATAAATAACCCAGATATAAGACATAGCTTTGTGGCTAAGAGCATGGACTCTACTGTCTGGGGTCAAATCCCAGGCTGTGCTGAGATCTTGGACAAATTACTATAAAATCTTTTATGCCTCAGTTTTGTCATCTTTAAAAAGGGTGTGAGGGTTAAATGAGATATGATACACATAAAATGATTAAATTGTACCTGATTCTTAGTAAATATCATTGAAATGTCTGCTTTTTGTTATATCCTGGAATTGTTCCTATACAGAAAAACTATCAGCATGTAGGACAGTTATTTGTGCTATTAATCAAATAAAAGCCTGAGCCCTTTGGCTCATGGCACCCCCTCCCTCACTTGTGGCTGGGTGGCGACATGTTTCTGTCTCTAGCCAATGAAGAGTAAAATGAACTGGAGTATTTAAAAGACAGCGTGTGATTCTCCAGAGCATTCTTTTCCCTCCGGTTCGGCAACTAGAAATATTTGATAAGGTGGCGCCTGAAGGACTAGAGCAATTAAAATGAGCAGAGCCACTCTGCTGCCCAGAGAAGGTTATGTTACATGAGGAGCAAAAGATAAACCTTTGTTGTTTCAAGCCACTGGCATTTGGGCAATGTTTGTTACACAGCATAACCTTGACTATACTGCATAATGCAGACAGCAAAGCAATTACCAGGCTATTCCAAGTAAATATTATTCTCTATTCAACTGAATACCTAAAGTGGGATAATTCCAGTAGAGAATAATTTGAAGAATGCTGCCTACGTTAAATATCTGCCTTGTCTCAGCCTTTCCTTTGGGGTCTGAAATTTCATCCTGAAGATATCTGGGGAACTACTCTCAAATTGTCCCTTTAAATAAGGCATAGAACCATGAGATAAGTAATACACAAATCATCAAAACTTTACACATTCAAGTGAATGCATTTATTCAATCCATTTCCAGGAAGAATGAGGGCAGCATAGAATTATGTTGGGGGGTGACCTTGGAAGGCCTTCCTGATATATAATTTAGAAAAGAGTTATATCTATGGGGGGAAATCATCGAGGCTGTTTAATTATGAAAATCATTATCTGAGACCCATACTCACTTTCTATTAAGACAGACCCAGCCAACTATAGGAACAACCGTGAAGGACCCCCTAGTGACCTGCTCAAGGCCATTTGATAAGTTATTGCAAAGCTCATGTCCGACTCCCATATCAGGAGTTCTATCACTACACCCTGCTGTTACATTGTCAGTTCTAAGGCAACGGGCCAAGAATGGCTGAAAAAAAAAAAAGGCAACAAAGCAGACACACTGAAAGGAGAAGAAATGAGGATAAGGTGGAGAGTGAATCCCTTCCACAAATCCAATCTCATTCTAACCAATGAGCTCCATCAGAGAGCCCTGTATCCTTTCTTTTGTTTAAGTGGGCTTAGGTTTATATCTTTTACTTACCATCACGAGGGTCCTAACTAACATATGCATTTGATTCTAAGATTCACCACTTACTAACTATGTGAAATTGGGCAACTTAGTTAACATTTTTGTGCCTTGGGTTTCTTCTCTGTAGAGGTATAATAAGGATTACCATTAGAATTAAATAACACAATGAAGCCAATCGCTTAGCCCAGTGTCTAGCATATAGCACACACACATAAATATTAGCTGCTATCATTATTTTCATTGTCTCATTTTTAACTCTAATGGGGTCTTCAGAGCACCCCAAAAGTACTGGTAGCATTTTCTCTGAAAATGTGTGAAAATTAGTCATGGAAGATTTTCCAAGTTAAGGACAGCAAGTCTTCATGCTTTCTCTAATTATGTTGGAATGGCAAGGTAACTTATCAGTTGCTAGGTTTTTAGATCTTCTATCTAGTTAACCTCTTGCTCTTCTCCAAAAAACTGAAGATTCAACTTGAGCTGGGCCTAGTGCAGAGGAGTATCTTAGCGTGTCTTTGGGGTGTCTAGAAAGCCTGTATTATTTTCCTCTCTGCATAAACCATGTCAGTGCATATTTAGAAAGCTACTGCTTCCAATCTTGGTGTCCTGCACACCCACTCAGATGTCCAAGTACCTATATCTCTATGATTTCCAACTATAAGATGCAAAGAAATAAATGTTTTTCCAAATCTTTCTTTTCTTTTTTTATTCTAAAACCCACTTGCAGTTACAGCCACACTCTCAATGTACAATCTTCCTTGAAAACAAAACTGACCTATGTGGTCTCTATCCTTCACCCTCTTAGCCCTGGATTGTGATAAGACTTGGCTATCGCTGGAGGAAAGACCTAGAAATATAATGACCTCAGGTAAAAACAAGAAAATTAAAAGTCATCAGTTTTCCATTATGGTCAATCACCCTGTTTACACCCTCCCTATTTCTGCATTGTCCTTGTTAGCAACTCAAGGACAGAGACTATCTCGTATTAATCTTTGTATCTCAGAATTTAGCAGAGTGCTTGATACACCAGTTGGAGCTCAGGAAATGTTTGCTAACCCAAATTAAGCTTTAGAGTGTAAAACGTGATCCGATCAGATGTTCTCATTGTAGAAGTTGCTAATCCATGTGACTTTGGAAGTTAAATTAGCTTATCCAAGAGGGTATATTTAGCATACTAAATGAAATCTGACAAGCATTCCCAGTACAAGCACCAATTTAGAATGATTTATTTAGGAAAAAATAAATGACAGCTGCCACGAGGTACACCCCTCGTGGTACCACCTGTGCAATTCTCCCATTCCAGCGTTTGATTTTACCTTGGTTTACAATTATAAGAGTACAGAAACATAAGATTGTCAAGAACCTGAGAGATTATCTAACCAATTCCCCACTTTAAAGATAACAAAACTGGGCCCATGAGTAATAAATATTAATAATGGGCCTCAGGCACAAAGTTAGTGTGTGTCAGGGCTAAGACTTAGTTTCCTGGTCTTCTCACAATCCCAAATAGTTTACAGAACACATACTGAAGAGATGGTCACTAAAGACATTATTTTGCATGCAGTCTAAGTAGTGGTTCAACCCTGGTCGGATATCAGAACCCTCTCTGTAGATTTTCAAGAGGACGAATGCCTGGGCCCCGTTTCGATAGTGGTGCTGGCGCTTAGAGACAGTTGGATTCACTGCCGATTTCAGCAAGAACCATTTCTAATATTTCAAAAATAACCACTTCTAAAAGAACATCCAGGATTTTATGTTGTTAGGAGGTGGTTCTCATTAGAGGAATGTATCCTAACAAATGAAGGAACAGAGTCCAAGGTCAGTAGACCTGGATCCTGACTGTCATGAACTAGCTTCGTGTTAAAACTACACCCCAAAGAAACAGCAGAAGATGATCACATTTTTTTTTAGGCAAAGGAGGGTTATGATGTCTAAGCACTCATGCAGTCTAAGAATTTATTGAGCACCTACTGTGTGCTGGCACTGTACTAGTCACTAAGGATACAACTGTGAAAATACACAATGTCATAGCCCTCATGGAGCTTACTGTTTTGCAGAACTCCCTGATATAAAGGGATCAGTAGAACAGTCAGGTGAGCAATTCTGCACAAACTCACATACAAAGACAGAGGATCCGAAAATAGCATGATGTGGAGAAGAATGCACACTTTTCCCTACTGATAACCGTTAGTGTCTGGAAATGGTAAGAGAGGAGAGCACTTCAGGGAGGGTTGTCTTGGGCACGTGTGCCAAGCAACTTAAACTTTACCTCATAGTTCAGGTTTTCAGATGTTAGAATATGAAGTCCTGAATCTTGTTAAAAATGCAAAGTTGCAGACACTATCCCCAGAGAATTTGATTTAATAGATTGGAATGGAGCCCTTGGATCTGCCTTTTTAACATGCACATCAGGAAATCTCAAACAGGTGGTGAGAAGTTCAGCTGTAGATGAAGCAAAACAGTCTCAAGGGCAGCTACACATTCTAGAAAGACCACTGGTCTTGAGCTCAGGCCTTTAGGCTCCAGTCACATTCAGCCACCTCTCTCTTGTTCCCCACCACTTCCCTGTAACCCTTGTCCAAGCACAGAACTCCATTCAAACACCCAGAACTCATGCCCACAGCAGCAGCAGCAACAACAACAAAGGAATTATAATACATGAATCCTTACCAGTGATTAAGAAGTGGTTTTGTCTACACTATGCAGTGAAATCAGGGGAAGCCTGGGGTATAACCAGAGAATTCCATGGGAAAAATTCAAACCTATTTTATTGAAGTGGAAAATCTCTCCACTGAAAAAAGCCAATCCAACAACCTTAGGTAAACGCTAACTCTGGCTTCAATAAAAAAAATATTGCAGTCGAAATTATTAGTTTCTGTGCCTTACCGTACTATCAAGAAAGAAACAAAGCAAATACTTGGAGAGTCAATACAGCCATTAAAAATTCTGGTCACTTCTATAAAATCTCTATGGTTTGATTCTTTTTTTGCCCACAAGCTATCATGATTACTATCCAGACTAATGAACTGTTAGAAAATCAGCCAGCCTACAGCAGCATACCGTGTTGTGAGATTTATTGGGTTACAATGTTTTAAAATGATGTGAGGTACCAAGTCATCATTTCAATATTGTTTAAAGATTAATTAGAACTTTTCAGAATTGTTTTAGAATGTCAAGGTTTAATTAACTTACTTAATAGATCCTTAATGTGATCCTCTTTGCAGAAAGCCTGTGGATCTTTCAGTATTTAAGTCTAATGTGGAAGAGGAATAGTGGATTTTTGGTTTTACTGGAAAGCTAAATACATTCACTGTCTTTTTATCACTTTAATAGTTCTTTGTGTTGCAGGTAAAGCATTATTAATTCATGTCCAATGAGAAATACATATGATTTTTGATGATGTAGCAAAAACTGAACAATAAAAATGGCCATATGAAGGGAAGGGGAATAGGTCAGTACTTAGATGAAAACATATAATTCAAGTAAATGGCCAAAAGTAGAGCTTGTTTATTTCCTAATAGTCAAAAAGGAATGTCTGTTTTAAATTCCATTCTTTTGGGGGGAAATTATTTCACAATGTAGGCTTTTTAGAGCATTTCTGCCTTTATTTTATTCTTGCCTATGTGTAGACAGTTGTCATTTAGGATGTGTGAATGTCAAGTAAGTTCTTGTCAATAATGAAAATACAATTCCCTTTCAACTCCTCCCCAATCATTTTAGTGAGCAATTTTTATAATGCATTAAATCAAGGTTAAGTTTTCCTGTCAATTCTGATCTCTCTTCAATTGCTCTAAACCCTCTTAGGAATCCATTTCTCATGCTGCTTGGTGAAGCTTCCTAAAATGATTATTTATTAAACAACACCTTAGCAGCAAAAGCAGTTTCGATGCAAATTGAATCAAAGTGAGCGTATTTTTTACCACAAACCCAGCTTATTTTATCCCACAATGAGACTTTCAACTAATCCCCTGCAAACATTTTCTACAGCCACAGAGGGGGAAACAGTCACCCCTGCCTGTCAATGTCAACAAAGGGAGCTCCTCCTCTGCAAGACTATTATTAACATATGCTCCAAACACGCTCTCACATGTTTATAAATAAAAAACATATATAATTCCTTAAGCTCTCAAAAGTGCTGAAATATTACATATATCATTACACATTCAGAAGCTGACAGTGCTATTATTTCTCATGATCACCAACTGGCTCCAATAGGAGTCAATTCCAGAGAACAGCCATTATGATCTGCATAGCAAGTAAATTACTGCTTGGTAGACATGGTTTCTGTATGACTGCATGGCTTCAAATTATACCCAGCTTCATTTTGTCAGATTGCCTTAAATGATTAGGTGGAATCCTAACAAGACTGCACCCCCAATAATATTTTCACTTGTGTTCAGGAAGCTGCATTCACCTGAAAAACATGATGGTCCACCCCAAAGAAAAATATTATTGTTAGGCCACTTCACAAACATGAACACAAACAATAACAAGCCACAAAAGAAACAATTGTTAGTGTGGATGAAAATTGAGAGCTCCAAACTTGGAGCTCCCGATCAACCTCACCCCTTTCTCCACCCACCTGAACACTCTCTAGGCCAAAGTAAATCTTTCCACCCAGGCTTATGAGCTCAGCACCTCCTACCTGTGGTGTCCTGGCTCTATTATTTCTTCCTCATCATTTAGCCTCATTCTCTCCCTCAGCACTATCTCCTTTCCCTTAGCTAAAGGTCTTCCCATCAAAAAATAATCTTTCTTTGGCCCTAATTTCTCCTTTAAATAAAATATCATCTCTCCTCTTGCCCTTACTTCACTAATGAGAGGCAAATGCTCAATAAATATTTATGGATTATATGAGCGAAAAGAAATCTATTTCTCTGTTGCTTCATCTTACATTTACTACTCATTCCACTGCAATCTAACTGAAACTACTTAGCCCACTCCTCTACTAAAACTGGTCTCCAGAGGTGGCCAATAACTTTGTAATTTAAAAAAATCCATGAGCTTTCCTTACCTTTCATTCCACTTGACCTCTACACAGTATTCAACATTGCTAACCAACCCTCATTATTAATGCTCTCTCAAGTTTTCTTTCAATGCCCTAGTCTCCTCTTACTTATATCACCAATCCTCCCAAAATTGATGACACATGTTTTTCTAACTCTCTCCTCTTTTTTACTCTATACTCTTCTATAATCTTCCAACAGTAGATCTCAATGACTGATAATTACAACTATTGTAGCTTCTCTGTTAGCATCTTTGAAACTTATAATTCTAGCTTTCATTTTTTTTCTACCTCCCAGACTTGCCTTTCTAAATTCCTTTTGTACCTCTCATCATTGAAGTCATGTTGGCACCTCAAAATCAATAGATCCAAACAAGATCTCAATCTGCCCTCCCTCCTATCCCTAAGTCTGTCTTTCTTCTGTGTTCTCACTTTAATTAATAGATGCACCATTCTCCTGGTTACATAGCTAGAAATTTTAGAGTGCTTTTTGAGACTATCATCTCCCTAACCTGCAATTTCCACTCCGCTTCATGTCCTATTAATACTTTGCTGAAATGTCTCTTGATTCTGCCTCATACTTTCCAAACTCCTTGCTACTGCCCTACTGTAAATTTTTATAATCTCTCAATGAGACCATTACAAAAGCCTGTTAATTGATATCTCTGCTGCCAATCTCACCCTTTCCAATCCATTTGTTTTTCATAACAATAGACCATGTTCTCTAAAAGTAGGACTGTCTTTGTCATCTTCCCCTGTATAAGCACTCAATACATATTTGTGGAACTGAGCTCTCACTGCCAACAATTATCTTCCTAAAACACAAATCTGACCCTATAAACTCACTGCCCCCAAATCTTCAATGACTCTTGCTATAGAATAAGAGGAAAAACCCCTTGGCATGACATTTAGAGCCTCTGTGGTCTGCTCTGGACCTACTATTAATACTTTGTCTGATCTCTCACCATATGTCTCCTATCTACTTGCCACTCTAGCCACACACACTATTTACTCTTTCTACTTATTTCTAGAATCCACACTGTATTACCTACATCTGTGGTATGGAACCTCTGCTTATTAAAATTCTCCTCAATTTTTAAGGTCAAACTAAAATTCCACCTCTCAATAAAGTTTTCTCCCACTCTTCCTGTAAGGAATAATTGCCTCCCATTCTGTGTATGCTAGGCACTTTCTTATAGCACCTAAGGAAGCTGTAAGAAGTACATGTACTTCCTTATAGGACAAAATGCACTGTTCCCTGTATTACAGATATGAACACAAGAGTTTCCTCAACTGCAGTGAAGCAAGCTCCTCAAAGACGTCACGAATCCCCCACTACACTTAGACCAGTGCCACACAACAAAAGTTTTTAATGTAAGGATTACTACAATGACTTGGTAACTCTTCTTTCTGTCACTTCATTTTAAAGGAGCCCAGTTTAGCAACAACATCAAGTGCAATAACATGTGCATCATAGGAATACCAGAAGGAGAAGAGAAGGAGCAAGGGATCGAGAACATATTTGAAGTAATAATGTCTGAAAACGTTCCTAACCTGGCAAAGGAAATTGACATACAAGTCCAGGAAGTGCAGAGAGTTCCAACCAAGATGATCCCAAACAGGCCCACACCAAGACACATTATAGTGAAAATGGCAAGAGTTAAAAACAAAGACAGAATCCTAAAAGCAGCAAGGGACAGGCAGCAAGTTACTTACAAGGGCACCCTCATAAGAATATCAGCCGACTTTTCTACAGAAACTCTGCAGGCCAGAAGGGTATGGCAGGAGGTTTTCAAAGTGATGAAAAACAAAAGACTACAACCTAGATTGCTTTATCCAGCAAGGTTATCATTTAAAATTGAAGGAGAGATAAAGAGCTTCCCAGAAGAGAATAAGCTAAAGAAATTCATTACCACCAAGCCAGCATTGCAGGAAATGTTAAAAGTGCTTCTTTAAGCAGAAGAAACAGAAAAACAACCTAACTAATGAAGACCAGGAACACATAACAAAATGGTAGTAACTATGCACCTATCAATAATCACATTAAATGTAAATGGATTAAATGCTCCAATCAAAAGACATAGGGTAGCTGAATGGATAAGAAAGCAAGACCTTTGCATACGCTGTATATCAAAGACTCACCTCAGATCAAAAGACACATACAGCCTGAAAGTAAAGGGATGGAGTAAAATATTTCATGCAAATGGAACGGAGAAAAAAGCTGGAGTAGCAATACTTATATCAGATAAAATGGACTTTAAATTGAAGAATATAATAAAGGACAAAGAAGGGCACTTCATAATATTAAAGGGATCGATCCAGCAAGAGGACATAACCCTAGTAAACATCTATGCACCTAACATAGGAGCTTCTAAATATATAAAACAGACATTGACAGGCGATCAACAATAACATTATCATAGTAGGGGACTTCAACACCCTGCTGTCACCCATGGACAGATCCTCCAGACAGAAAATCAATGTGGAAACAGTGGCATTAAATGACACATTACACCAGCTGGATTTAACTGATATCTTCAGAGCATTTCACCCCAAAGCTACAGTATATACATTCTTCTCAAGTGCACATGGAACATATTATAAGACAGACCATGTTAGCCCACAAAAGAAGTCTCAATAAATTTAAGAAGACTGAAATCATATCAAGCGTCTTCTCTGACCACAATGCTGTGAAACTAGAAATCAATTATAAGAAGAAATCCGGAAAGCACACAAATACATGGAGGCTGAATAACATGCTACTAAATAGTGAGTGGGTCAAAACTGAGATCAAGGAAGAACTCAAAAGCTATCTCAAGACAAACGAAAAAGAAAACACCATGCCCCAAAATCTCTGGGATGCAGTGAAAGCAGTCCTATGAGGGAAGTTCATAGCAGTGCAAGACTACCTAAAGAAGCAAGAAAAATCTCAAATCAACAGTTATCCTTATACCTCAGGGAACTGGAAAAAGAACAGCAAAATAAGCCCAAAGGGATTACAAGGAAGGAGATAATAAAGACCAGAGCAGTAATAAATGAAATAGAGACCAGAAAAACAATACAAAAGATCAACGAAACCAAGAGCTGCTTTTTGAGAAGACAAAATTGACAAACCTCTAGCCAGACTCATCAAAAAAATAAATGAATAAATAAAATAGAAGAGGACTCAAATTAGTAAAATCAGGAATGAAAGAGGTGAAGTGACAACAGAAACCACAGAAATACAAAAAATTTTAAGAAATTACTATGAGCAACTATATGCCAACAAATTTGAAAATCTGGAAGAAATGGATAATTATCTAGAAGCATACAATCTTCCAAAGCTAACTCAAGAAGAAACATATACTCTGAATAGACTGATTACTACCAAGGAAATTGAATCAGTAATCAACAAGCTCCCAACAAACAAAAGCCCTGGACCAGATGGCTTCAAAAGTGAATTTTACCAAACATTCAAAAAAGAATTATCACCTATTCTTCTCAAACTATTCAAAAAAATCCAGAAGGAGGGAATGCTCCCAAACTCTTTCTATAAAGCCACTATCACCTTGATTCTAAAACCAGACAAAGATAGTACAAAAAAGGAAAACTACAGGCTAATATCCCTGATGAACATAGATGCAAAAATCCTCAACAAAATATTAGCAAACCCACTGCCACCACCACACACACACATGCATGCACATATGCTCACAAAAATACCACTACCTGATTTGGGCTTAACCTCAGAGATGAACACCTTTTTAATGCAAGAAGATACAATGCTAAAATTATAATTACAAATAAAAGTTGCCTTTTAAAATTAAATGTGTTACAGCACAGTTTTGGTTACCTATTGCTTGTTTCCTATAAGAAGGAAAAAATAGATTTCCTACATTGGTTTTTATTCTATATCACAATCTTAAAGGAATTCAAAAACATATATGGAATTATAGTTTGCAAAATTATATTTGAACATGCCACTGATTTTTAACAAATTTCTATTTTTACTATAAAATATCTAATTAGCATGATTAAAAATAGTAAATTGATTTTTTTAAATGTAAACTTATCCATCTTTGCCATAAAAAAAATCAGTTAATTATTTGTGCAAAACCCAGTTTGTTCAGTTTGTTTAGTTCAAAAAGAGTGACAGCTAATGTTAAAAATTAGCATAATGATCATAAGGGATAGAGCAAATGTGGCTGCCTTCTGTATTACACATGGGCTATTTTAGGTTACACAACTTCTGTGTATGTCACAAGTATTATCTTTTTTTCTATCACCAATTACTTAAATTTTGATTCCTCCCTAAAGAACCTTAATCATCTGTACAATTTTTACCCAACTGTTTAAAAAAAAAAAAAACAGGTCCAAGGTGGACTCACTTGTCCTCAGGACAGCAAATCAAGACTTAACTGCAGATGAAACAAGAATGTGATCTTAAACCAATCAATCTGAGATTTCTTGATAAACACTAATGAGGCAATCTGCCTGAAAGACCTCTGTCAACCTTTCCCCAAAGAAAGGTGCTGGAGCCTGAAACAATCCTTTCTTTCTTTTACTAATAACTTCCTCATTCTACCCAGTTTTTACCTAGAAAAACTTTCTGTTTTATACAACTTCTGGGAGCTCCCTTCTGTTTACTGATGTAATGCTACCAGATTTATGAATCATTTAATAAAGCCAATTAGATCTCATAATTGACTCAGTTGAATTTTGTTTTTTAACACAATCTAAATCAAATAATTCATACAGATGCATGCAAGCTCCAAAAGCTTATTTATTTCAGTGGGTATTTGAATTTGACACTGGTTCATAAGAAATAGGATATTTGCTTCTTTTCAATTTGTGTTAAGAAATAAAGTTAGAGGGCTAGCAGAGTGGTGCGTTGGTTAAGAGCTGGCTTGGGATGCCATAGGGCCCTGGTTTTGATCCCACATATGAGGACCAGTGACACTGCTCTCTACAGCTAAGATGCTGAACAACATCTCAACCTGCAGCTGGGCTGCCATGAGTTGCCAGCGATGGCGACAGAGTAGGCTGCCGCCCCTGCTGCAGTGGGTTGCCATGGGCTACCATGCATGGCCAGCAGCCGCTGTGAGCGGCCGTCCAAAAGCCAGCGACTGATCTGCCTTGCTCGGGAAGAGCACAATGATGGTGCCAACTTGGGCCAGTGAAGCAATGTCCTCCACAACTAGACTGAAGAACAAAAGGATAGCATCTTGTCTGTTCTCTTTCCCCTAATTTCCCAGAGCTGTTCCCATCCCCCAATACCCAATAAAAATCTTAAAAAAAGAAAAGAAAAGAAATAAAGTTAGAAAACAAGAGAGACTTAGTCATCTAGATATGCTTATTAACATTTGTATCTTCTGACCCTAGGACGTTCCAAACATATAGTATAAATCAATTTATAAAGCAATCAGGTTTGGGGCTTGATATTACCTCAAATTTAATTTATGAGATAAAAAAGCAATGCAGCTAGTTTAAACAAAGTTGATAGATAGCCCCAGAAATCAATAGGTACACAAATATATGCAGTCCCCCACCTTGCGTACATACCATGAGCCAATGACATAATCTAATCTCAAAATTTGGCTCCAGCTAGACTTAGAGAGTTTACAGGACAAACAAAACTTTATCTTGAATTCCAGTGTCTACATCAGTCTTTGTTAATATTTACTGAAAGAGCTTCTCCTTGCTAGGAATTGTAAAATTTCATCAAGGATGGGGTCAGTCATTATCTATAGGCTAAACCATATGAAATTGCTAATATTTAACTGCTATTGATTTACAAAGAATGGCACTTTGCTATGATTTACTTAATGTTTTCCTCAAAGTATTGTTTTCACAACTCCCCATAATGTTCATTATGCAACATTTCATTAATGAGTGCCAAGTTTAAAAAAGATTTTATTATGATTTGTCGTTTGATCCATGAGTTATTTAAAGTGTTTGGGAATATATGTGTATGCTTTAAATGTTTAAATTTATGGGGAGTTATAACTTTATCCTTTTCTGTTATTCTTGTTATTGATTTCTAACTGAATAACACTGTGTTACGAGAATGTGGGCTGTGTTAAAGGAAAAAATTATTCAGATACTTGTTAAAGACAACAAGGAAAACTTTATTAAAGAAGGGGACTACTACAGTGGAGTTTCGCAATAGGGGAATGATATTGGATTCAACTCTGAATATGGGGTGAGAATCAGTGGACACAAGATTTCTAAGAGGTAAGGGGGATTCAGGTTAAGCCAACTTGACAGGATTCTTGCTGAAGATAGGTCAGGTGTAAGATATCTTGTGCGGGGATGGGGAATTTGATCACATATTAAGAGTGGGAGATTTTTACTAAATTGATGCAGCAAAATTCTTCTTAAAATAAGGAACCAAGGGCATAGCCAAAGGGTCAGGCCAGGGGAGAAGGTGGCTTAGAGGAGCCTGACTCAAGTTTGGTCAGTCAAGGAGAAAGTCTTTGTCAGGGAATTGAGACCAATCTCTCTCCTCTACTGCACAACTCCATTGCAATAGTCCCTTGAATCAAATCTTCCTTACTTTCTTTAACAACTGTTCTGAATTTTTTCCTTTAGCCACAACATAATCAATTTGTATAACTTGGGGAAACTTGCTCTATGGCCTTCTAAGTGATTCCATTTTGAAAATGTTCTGTTACAGAATATTTTGTATGGTTGAAAACATGGGTACTAGAGTTGAATTACACAGGGGTCAAATTTCAGCTTTGCACTAATAGACCTATCTCATAGTTGTTTTTATGAGGTTTAAATGAAATTGTTAATACCTGTCCAGTACCTCTAATCCTCCTTGGCACAAAATTATCACTCAATAAAAAAATAGATGCATGATGATGATTATAAAAAACATGTTCTTCAATTGTTAGATGTAGGCATACATACACTTTACATATATAATATATATTATGTACATATATAATATATACATTGTATATACAATCCAAATATACATCAACAGGGGAATGAGTAAATACACTGTGAGATAGCCACACAATAGAATATTAATTATATAACAATGAAAATGAAAAACACTACTACCTGGATGAATCTTAGAAACACAACAATAAAGTGAAAAAAGCAGGGTGCATAAGACTCTGTGTAGTTCATACAATTTCAAAGAGCTCAAAATTAAGCAAAACTATATCTATATATTCATGTATATATATATATACATATAGGTAAATATATATGTATATATATATTTATATATAGAATGTGTGTGTGTGTGTGTGTGTGTGTGTGTGTGTGTGTATGAGTCAAAATGAAAAAATGGGGAGATAAAATTATAAATACAAACTACAGGTAAATGTTAGGAGATGAGGAAAGGGCCAAAATAGGGAAGGTGCAAAAACAGGTCGATGTGACAATATTCATCTTTTTAGTTCTTAAATTGTGTGCTATATGCTCTGGTGTTCATTATCATGTTTCATATCTTATATTTATGTTAAAATTATTTTTTGTATATATCAAATATTACATTATAAAAACATTTTTGAAAAAGAGAGAATAGGCTGTGAGGATGTAGAAATAGTATATATATATATATATATATATATATATATATATATATATATATATATATATATTACCTAGAGTTCTACTATAAAGATGAGAAAAGAAATAGAGTTAAAAGTGGAAGGGGGCATGGGAGTAAGAAAAGATTCTACTTTTTATGTTTTTTATTTTGTTGTTGTTGTTTTTTAACATGAAAGGTGCAATACAGCATGTTTTTATGCTAATAGGGATAATATAAGCAACAGCAGGATGACTGATGATGCAAGAGAGAGGATAATTACAAGAATAGAGTCCTTGGCAAAAAGGCAGCCTACTGAATGGGAGAAGAATATTTGCCAATGATGTATCTGATAAGGAGTTAATATCCAAAATTTATAAAACACTCAACACCAAAAAAAACCAAACAAACAACTCAATTGAAAAATGGGCAGAGGATATGAAGAGACATTTCTCTAAAAAGGACATAGTGATGGCCAACAGGCATGAAAAAATGTTTAACCTCACCAATCATTAGAGAAATGCAAATAAAAACCACAATTAGATACCACCTCACTCTGGTCAGAATAGCTATAATCAATAAATCAACAAACAACAAGTACTGTTGAGGTTGTGAGGAAAAGGGAACCCTGGTGCCCTGTTGGTAGGACTGCAGATTGGTGCAGCCATTATGGAAATCAGTATGGAGGTATCTCAAAAAAATTGGGAATGACCCAGCAATTCCGCGCTTAGGTATCTATCCAGAGAAACCCAAGATGCTAATTCGAAAAAAATATATGCAGCCCTATGTTCATTGCAGTGCTATTTACAATAGCCAAGACTTAGAAACAATTGAAATGCCCATTGGTAGATGACTGGATTAAGAAACTGTGGTACATTTATACAATGGAATATTACTCAGCTATAAAGAAGAATGAAATCTTACCATTTGCAATGATATGGATGGACCTAGAGAACATTAAGTAAAATAAGTCAGCCAAAGAAAGACAAATACCATACAATCTCACTTATATGTAGAATCTAAAAAACTAAATGAACAAGCAAAGTAAACAGAAATAGTCTCAGAGATATAGAAGAAAAACTGATGGTTGCTAGCTGGAAGGGGAGTGGGGATGAGGGAGAAGGGGAAGGGATAGACAGCAGAAATTGGTAACTACAATATTGCCACAGGGATATGAAAGACAGTTCAGGAATATAATTAATAATGTTGTAAATATTTTGTAGGTATCAGATGGTCACATGTCTTGTTAGGGAGACCACTTCATGGATGGGGTAGAGGCTTGACCACTGCACTGTACACCTGAAGCTGATGTTGAATAATATTGTATGTCAACTATAATTTTACATATATATATATATATATATATATAGTCACGGGATGTGGAGTATAGTGTGGTGAGTGGAGTCAATGAAATTGTAATAAATATGTATGATGTGAGGGGGTCACTTGGGAGAGGGGTGTTGTCACTTTGTGAGGGGTGAAAAGTATAACTATTGCATTGTTTTGTACACCTGAAAATAATAAAAAATAAATAAAAGAAATATTAAATATACTTTAATAAATTTTAAATAAGAAATCATTAAAAAACAAAAAGAATAGAGTCCTTGGATAGAAAAGAGGAAATGTGGCCTAGTGCATCAGTGGAGAGGGTCCGTCTTACAATATAGTAGAGACAGTTCTCTTATTTTAACAGATGGAAAGGTGGAGTAGAGGCAGCTAGTATATTTGTTGATGGGAAGATCATGAAGTTCTCCTCTGAGTAGCTCTATTTTCTCTGTGAAATATGAACCAGAGTTCCAAGTTGATAGTGAGGAAGGAACATAGTTTTGAGGACAGAGAAAGTGGGAAATGATTTGAGAGCAGGATTGCAAATTGAACAAGAAAATGTATTGGGACATTGTTTTTCTTGAGGCACATTCTCTTGATTTCCCCCTACCTCACTGATCACTCATTATTTTTCTTTGCTAGGTTTCTCTCCTCTTTCTGGCCTCTGAATATTGGAATGCCTGAGCTCAGTCTTCAGATATATTCTGTTCATTATGTTTCCATGTGAGCTCTCCTAGCCCCATGGCTTTAAATACCATCCACACGACTCACAAACTGGTATCTGTTGCCCCTACTTCTGCCAGAAAATCCAGACTTGTATATCCAGCTGCCTCTGTGACATCTACACTTGGATGTCTAAAAGGCATCTCAAGTTTAACATGTCCAAAACAAACTTTTTCTTTTCCTGCCCATTCCTCTTTCCATTCAGCCTTCTACAGCTCAGGAGATGGCATCACCATTCATCCAATTCCCCAGAGCAGAAACCTAGTTTTTCCTTGATTTATCTTTCTCTTATACCTCACATCAGATCCATCAGAAACTTATACGAGCTGTACCTTCAAAATATACCCCAAACCTAATCCTCCTCATCACCTCTACCACTACTACTCTGCTCTAAGTTACCATCATCTCTTTCTGCAAAAGCTTCCTTGCCTCCATTCTAGCTCCACTCCCACCCCCAGTCCATTCTCCACATGTAGCCAGAGTGATCCTTTAAAAACATAGATAGGGTCACACTCTCTGATGCTCAAATCTTTGTATTGCAGTTAGTATAAAATCCAGTCTCCATTTAGGCCAATCTGGCCCTACATGATGTGGCCTTGGCTAGCTAGCTCTTTAATAACATCTCCCCTCACTCACTGCTTCAGCCACATCAGCATTCGTATTGTTTGTAGTGTGTCAAACTCATCTCTACCTTTGCATCAGCCTTCAATGGCGGCCCGCAAATTTTTACGTCATCCACTCCTTTCATTAGAGTGTCAGTTAAATATCACCTTATAAAGCTGATATTCTTATCCAAAGAGAACTATCTTCTTCATCTCTTTATTATGCTTTATTTTTTCCTGATTGCATGGGTGGCATTCTGTTTCATAAACTTTTTGTGTATCCCTCCCACTATAAGGAAAGTTGTACAACAGCAGAGACATTTGCCTTATTTGCCATTTTGTTTTTTTGGGGGGGAAGGGGGGTATCATTTATTTTTGAGGTCACAGTCAATTCACTGCCCCCACCAGGAGGGAGGCAGATGCCCTGGGTAGGAGGTTCAGGGCAGAGTGGGCAGTAAACCACCAAGCTGGGGGCCTAGGGAGGGTTATTCGCCATTTTGAACTGTGAATAGTGGCTGGCAAAAAATATTTGTTGATTGAATAAGCCCAAGCCCATTTCCAACAGCTTTGGAAGTTACAACTAAATTTTCTCTTTGTAATTGCCAAATCTATCTTTTAAGTAATTTTGTTCACAACAAGTTTATGGATTTATGGATCACTGCACACTCTCAAGTCAGCTTACTCCCTAGTAGAAGAATAATCATTTCTTAAATTGATTTTCCAATGTTTAAAACAACACTGAAAGATCTGGAAGTAGAGTACCTAAAGAAATTACTGTTTAGATGCGACTAGCTCATTCACTGGCATCATTTCAAATAGATTCTAGTGTCACCTAATTTGATAATGAACTTCCATTTACCATACGAAAGCACATTCCTGTGGAAGGTACTCTCGACTGGACATTAGAACATTTAGAGTAAATTCTTTATGGAGTGTCTTATTATATAAATGTAGAAAAGCTTCTGTTACTTAATAATACCATTACTTCATTTGTTAAATAGGAACTGCCCTAATATAGTACTTCCAATGAATTCTCTAGGATTTTTTTTTTCATGCCGAAGTCGAACTGGCAACCTTGCTGTTAAGAGCACATGCTCTATCCACTGAGCCATCCGGGCGGCAGCTCAGCTCAAGGTGCCAAGTTCAGTCTCAGCCGCGGGTGGGTGTAGCCCACTATTGAACAGGCATTCTTGTTATTAGGAGCATGTGCTCTCACCAGCTGAGCTATCCTACCACCTCTTGGCAGCTCAGCAGCAGTTCAGCTCGTGCAAAGCTCACTGGCCCATGTGGGAATCGAACCAGCGACCCTGTTGCTCAGAGCTCGTGCTCTTAAGCAAACTCTTAACCGACTGAGCCACTCAGCTGGCCCCCAATGAATTCTCTATAGATAAGCATAAAGAAGTAGAATTGTTGAAATAAGAGCTACACAATATTCTTTTTTTATTAAGATTATTGCAGGGATCATTGAGATCCTTCATTGATTTTTATCTCTTTGAACTTATGGGAAAAGTTTATAAAATCCCAATATAGATTTTGTAAGGTAGTGATAATTTTCATTTATCATTTATTTTATTTCACCTAGTTCTAGCTTCTAATACCTTGATAAGGTTATAATTATGTCCCTGGATCAACAATATAGGAAGTATCTTGATACATTCTTTTTTTAAGAATCTTTGAGGTACCACTGGAAAGATTCGAGATGCTAAAAATCTGCATGTGGGTGACTATGTTGATTTTCAAAAGAATATACAATGGATTCTGAATATTGAGTGTAGCTTAGATTCCATACAAAATTATAATATTAAATGGATTATTAGGTGTAGAGCATATAAACCTTTCTTTAAAATGAAAGTGATGATTTCTAGAGACCCTTATAGGTGAACTAGAAAATAAGCTTAAGCTAAATTAACCTCATTTTATCTTTCCTCTCCACCTGTTTATTGAGATTTTTCTTGCCTTGTTTACTCTTTGTTGTTTGTTTATATACATTGATAGGTCATCTCAAGGCTATAGAGATAAATATATATAGGGTTCAACAAGTCAGATTGGCTTTTCATCACAGCTTACTTTGAGAAATGTGAGCTGGGTGATAGCACAATCAGATAAAATTATAATTGGTAAAGCTTAATCTTATAAAAAGAATAAATCTGTGACAACACAGGGAGCGGTATCTAGTTTTGAAACATTTTTATCAATTACTCAAATTAAGATATAAAAATAATATTTAATCAAATATGTAAATGACTCAAAGCTGAAAGAGATAATAGATGTTTCTCATCTCAGTAAATGACATCACCATTCATCTAGTTCAGTTTCCTCCCACCACCTGAAATAATTAGGCTAAGCTGCTGAAACAAAGAGATCCAAAAATGCAGTGGCTCAACCAAGATAGAAAATGATCTCTATCGTGCATAAAAATGCAAAAGTGAGCCAGTGGGGAGGCTATGCCCCACAAGGTCATTCAAGAACCTACATTTCTTCCATCTTCTTCTTCTGCCAGCCCTTAAATTGATGTTCATGTCTGCATGGATGGAAATTGAATCATCAGGACCCTGTCCATGTTCCTGCCCATGGAAGGGGCATAGAGTCCACGGCAAGCAGCCTTGTCTTTTAGGAGAGAACCTGCATATTGGCGCAAACTTAGTTCATGGTCTCATCTAACTGAAAGAGCGCCTCACAAATGTAGACTCTAGCTAGGCGGTCACATGTATGGCTCACACCCACAGTGGAGTAGGTGGTACTATCTCTAGAAGGAAGAAAGGAAAAACAAATACTCGGGATAATTAGTGGTTTCTGCCACACACGTCCCAAAACCTAATCCATCACCAAGTTAGGTCTCTATGCCTCCTATATCATCTTACAAAACTTCCTGTTTTTCCATTAATCTCCATCTTCACTATCACAGCCCTTGTCTGCAGTATCCTCATCTCTACCTGTTTACTATAATAGTTTCCTAACTGGTCTCCCTACATTCTTACTGTCCTTTGCTCCCAAATCAATTGTCTATTACAGCCAAAGGGATCGTTTTTTAAAATGCAAATCTAATCATGTCATAATCTCTCAGTTGCTTCCTATTGCTGTTAGGAATCATTAACAAGAATATGTAGGTCCTACATATTTGACCCTGTTTTCCTCTAGTATTACCTCTCATCCGCTGTCCATCCCACTCCTATTCTCTGTTCTCCTGTCATATTTGCCTTCTCTGTTTCTCATCCACATAATGCTCTCTCCTGCCACAAAGATTTGGAACTTGTTCCATCCGTACCTCTGACAAGACTGTTCTCCCTTTGCCTCACTAACTCATACGTCAGTTCTTAACTCGAACTGCTTTCTCAGGGAGAGCTTTCCAGAGCCATAGACAACATCACCTCCTCTATTACACACTGTCATAGCACCTTGTGATTTTGTCAGTTTGTAATTGTACACTTATTTTTGTGATTATTTGGACTGGGGAAGTTTGCAGCTTCAGTTGTGCCTTGTTGCTTCCACTGATATCTTTCCTTGCCTTTTGTGTCTCTTACCTGAGGGCATGTCACCTCTCAGCTTTTGACACTGACAAGGCTGGCCTGGCTTAATGCAAGGGATCTTAAATTTCAGATATAATATTAGCTTCCTTTTTTTGTTTCTTTACTTAACCTCACCTTTAGCCATCTCCCTTAGCTAAGGCTCTATGTCAGAACTAACCAGGATAGCTAGCCCATGTGGCTCCCCTTTTTCCACCACTCCCTTGGGGTCTTGGGTGTGGAACTAGAATTGAGCTTGGGTATGGGACTTAGACTCTACAGGAATATTTCCCACCTCTATAGCCCTCCCATGCCTCTAGGTATATTCATGTTAATCGAAAGATCACTGCATAGGCCTTTCTGGTCTGTGACTTTCATGTTTACAGAAATCTGTTTCACCCAAGGTCTGAAAAGGTTTAGTTTGGCTCTCAGTGGTCTCGCATATTTGAACCAAATTTAACTTCATTTGGCTGATATTCTTCACAAGTGTTTGTTTGTGTTTTCACTTGAACATAGAGTTTTCTTCCCTAATTTTTATTCTTTAGAGATTTGGATAAGGGTGAGTTCTTGTTTGTTGTTTTTATAAAATTAAGGGAACAGAGTAGCATTAAAAATGGCTTTAACTAGAATTATCTGTAGCCCCATGAGTAAATGTTAACATGTCAGGAAGATGTGTCTGTTTATTCTGTAGCTTCACACCCCCAAGAGAATGCTTGCTCCAGTTTAAGAAGCACCTTATGTCTTTTTAAATAGAATTCCACCCCCCAAAAATGAATCAGAGAATATTATAAAATAAAATATCTGTGGACTTCCCCAATAGGTCCACACATTTTCTAATAAGAGAAACCGCTTTTTATAGCACACATAGGGAATAAAATATAGATCCCCAAGCCTATGAGTAAGCACAGATCTCACATTATGGAACTGTGAAAGCTTTCTGTTTGCCAGGCTTCTTGCTTTCAATTGCTTTTCTCCAAATACTATATAGATAAACACCTGGCATAGTGACAGGCACATATTAGGTTCTCAAAACATTAAATCTCTCTTCCCTTTTTTACTGCAAGGAGGAAAAATACTCTAATTTTTCAAAGAAAGCTTTATTAAATGCCTACTGTATGCTAGACACAGCGATAGATACCAGAAGTCCCAGTCTAGTAGGGGATAAAGACAAGTAAACTCAAAAGGACAATCAGTACAAACAGTGCAGTGATAGCAGAGGATGCTTTAATGAAATAAAAGTCAACCTTCTCATCTGGGAATGTTAGGGAAGACGAATGGGGGCTTCCTAGAGGAGGAGATACCTAAAGTCAAGCTGTCAGATTTAAAGAAGAATGAGTAACAAACCACAGAGAAAAGCAAGAGGAAAGGTATTCCAGGCTATGGAACAGCATCATCCTATAAATAGCCTAGAAGCTAGACCATGGCGTATTCAAAGAACTATACATTCAGTGAGGTGGAACAACAGAGTGGGAGACAAATGGCAAGAGATGAAGCAGGAGAGGAGTGAGAGACCGCATCATTTGATTCAATTCACAAACACCAACCATGAGCACCTACCATGTATCAGATACTGAGAATACAAGGACGGAGTCACAGTCCCTACTCTCAATACATTTATAATCTGATGAGTGAACCTGACCCAGAAACAGAGAATTTCAACATTATGTGATAAGTGAAACCAGAGAGAAAGGCACTTAACTCACCTAGGAGAGTCAAGAAAAGATTCATATTAGCTCAGTCTTCAAGATTTGAGAAGCAACCAAAGGTTAGTGTCATAGGGATTGAAAAAGTATTTCTGACAGAAATGAAAAAAAAAAAGTGCAGGCTTGGATGTGATAAATGGCATATTGTATGGGACATCAACTAAACATTTTTGTTTCTGGGATACAAAGCATTAAACATAAGACTAGAGTGAAAGGAAGGAAAATTAATGTCCTGCTAAGAATCTTAAGCTTTATCCTTATGCAGAACTACTGAGAACTTTTGACCTGGAAGAAACATACAATATAGGCTGATCACTATGAGGATGACAGGACTGGAGGCTTGGAAGACAATTAGAAAGCTATTGTCATAGTCCAATAAAGAGATTCTGAGGACTTGAACTATGGTAGTTATATTATAGATGGTAGTTATATTATAGAGAAATGGAAATAAATTTGAGATATATATGTTAGGAAAGCAAAATAAAAAACGTTAATTGATTGGGAGTGTGCAAAATTATAGGAAAAGGAATCAAGGAGGATAGCCACTTATTCAAAAATTAAGGAAGGGAATACCTATTACACATCATTGAGCTTATTTGTTTAACTTATGTTTCTATTAGCCTGTGATCTTAGTGAAGGGAGGGACTATGTCATTTACTCTCCATTTCCAGGCGCTAGCCCAGTGCCATCATAAAGTGTGTGCTCAATAAATATACAAAGAACTAATGAGAAAAAGCAAGGAACTGGTGGAAACGATGAGGTTGATATTAACAAAATGACTTAGAGGATGCCTGTGGAATTTCCAAGCAGAAATTTCCAGTTGAAAATAATAAAGGTGTAGAGCTCAGGAAAGAGGTCCAAGTGAAAGACAGAGAAGTAGATGCCATCAGAAGAGTTGAAGCTGTGGGAATGCATAAGCTCAGAGAGTGAAAGGAGATATTGGCAAAGAAGAGTGCCTTGGGGATGTCACTTAAAAGTTTCACTTCATTTGACCCGAGGATTAGGAAAGATGAACAAACTGTGCAGATCAAGGTCCAAGGATGATCAGGACATCCACTCTTGCACTCACTTTCCCAACACGGGAACTCAGTAGCTCTCAGAAGTTATGTGACTCGCCCAAGTAACATGGCCAGCACCCAAGGCCACGTGCTCTGATTCTGAATGGAATACCTGTCCTTCCATACCTGCAATGTCACATTATTGGCACGCCACTATTAGAATATGCAATGCATGAGGTAGGGGCAACAGTCATGGCCTGTAAGGTGCCTAGGACCTTTTAAATGTTTGACCAATATCACAGTAATTGCAACTTTAAAACATCCTTAGACACAAGCAGTACTCACGCATTGTTCTTTTTTTTTTTTAAAGATTTTTATTGGGGAATTGGGGGGATGGGAACAGTGCTGGGGAATTGGGGGAAGGGGAACAGACAAGTTACTGTCATTTTTTGTTCCGCAGTCTAGTTGTGGAGGATGTTGCTTCACTGGCCCAAGTTGGCATCATCATTGCGTTCTTCCCAGGCGAGGCAGATCAGTCACCGGCCTCTGGACGGCCGCTCACTGCGGCTGTTGGCCACTCACGCTGGCTGCTGGCTACACATGGTAGCCCATGGCAACCCACTGCAGCAGGGGCTGCAGCCTACACCGTCGCCAGCGACTCGCAGCAGCCCAGCTCCAGGTTGAGCTGTTGTTCAGCATCTTAGCTGTAGAGGGCAGTGTCACTGGCCCTCATATGTGGGATCCGAACCGGGCCCCTCTGGCGTCCCAAGCCAGTTTTTAACCATTGTGCCACTCAGCCGGTCCACTCACGCATTGTTCTTAAAACCAAGACATAGGATCTAATCCTTGGGAGAGTTGATTTTATCACTGGATTGCTCGGGTAGCAGGTGTTCTTGAGAATAAGGGCAACTATATTAAAATTAACAGCTCCGTATGCATAGAACATAAACTACACAAATCGGCCTCTCCATATACATTCTCTGTGCTCTTCTCTCCATATAAATGAGCACAGCCGCAGCAGCTCTGAACATTTGCTCTTGAACTCAGGAACTCTGGTTACAAATAGGTTTTGTAACGTTATGATAATGAGAAGCCGTATTTTAAAAGAGATCATTATTAAATTGCTCTGCTGTAATTTGGGGTTGCCTTTCTACTTCCTCACAACTTTATTTGGAGTGAGTTGCAATTTTTAACCTACTACCAGTAACAGAAGCTCTGTGTGATTAAGACAATAAATATATTCACAAAATGTAAACGCAGCTTTTGGGGCTTTAAACATCTGCTCTGAAAATAAAACTTTTACAAACACACAGTCACAGGCAAAATAAAACCTTTCTTCCAAGAAGTTATTTTATGGAACTGAAAGGTCTGAAACACAAATAATGGTCTCTTCCCAAACCCAATGTGCAGAGTTAAGCTAATTCAGATGTGATGCTAGTCAATTGTATGAGTCTTTATACAGCTGCAGGCCACTCTCAGAGTCCTTTGCACTACTTCGGATAGAATTGCTTAATGGGGCTAAAATTCCACATTCAATTTTCACTTATAATGGGATCTAACCATTGAAATATCCAAAATCTCTGTAGGCTTTATTACTATTTTTTATTTGCAATGTTTTCACAGTAGGAACAACCTCATGTCAACATTTCTAACCTAAAAATATAAGGCAGAGGAGGAAACCACTTATATTCAACTCCCTCCTAGTTTGGCAATTCTTCAGTTTCAGCCAGAAATGATTTTTCCATTCCAACAAATTCATTATCTCCTTTAAAATCAGTCTCTGACATCCTCAGAAAATTACCCCAAATATGAGAACAGTGTTAAGATATCTCTCACCACAAGATTATTATAATAGAGAAAAAAGAAAACTAGAAACAACCCAATGTCCAAGAATGAGGGAATGATTACATAAAGGCTGATAAATCGATTAAATAAAATATCATGCACCATTTAATAGGATGGTTACATTGATTACATAGCTACGTGAAAAATGCCTCTGGCATAACAAGTCTTCGCATAAACCAAAAGAAGTCCATTCCCTGATGCTTTAATTGAATCCACAGATGACTGAGCCACATGACTACTATAAATCATGTTTGAAAATAGTTTTAAAGTTGTTCCCTGATAGTTTTCATTTCTGACAGTTTTCACCTGCACTGTTCTCTCCACAAGACAATATTATTTAGGTCACCTCCTTCACACATATTATTTTATTGAATCCTCATACCGGCTCAGATACCACCTCACCCCGGTCAGAATGGCTATCATCAATAAATCAACAAACAACAAATGGTGGCGAGGCTGTGGGGAAAAGGGAACCCTGGTGCACTGCTGGTGGGACTGCAGGCTGGTGCAGCCATTATGGAAATCAGTATGGAGGCACCTCAAAAATCTGAAAATTACGACCCAGCAATCCCACTCTTAGGTATTTATCCAAAAAATCCCAAGACATTAATCCAAAAAAATATATGCACCCCTATGTTCATTGCGGCGTTATTCACAATAGCTAAGACTTGGAAACAACCAAAATGCCCATCGGTAGATGACTGGATTAAGAAACTTTGGTACATTTACACAATGGAGTATTATTCAGCTATAAAGAAGAAGGAAATAGTACCCTTTGCAACAATATGGATGGAACTAGAGAACATTATGCTAAGTGAAATAAGTCAGTCAGAGAAAGACAAATATCATATGATCTCACTTATACGTGGATTCTAAGGAACTGAATGGATGGGAGAAGTGGATGGAGATAGTCTCAGAGACACAGAGGAAGAACTGAGGGTTGCTAGTCGGGAGGGGGTGGGGATGAAGGAGAAGGGGAAGGGATGAGACAATACAATTGGGTAATTGTAATATGGCCGCAGGGATAGAAAAAGACAGTCCGAGGAATACAATCAATAATCTTGTAAGCATTTCTTAGGGGGGCAGATGGACCCATGTCCTTTTGGGGAGTCCACTTCATAGTTGATGTAGAGGCCTGACCACCGCATTGTATTTCTGAAACTGATGTTGAATAATACTGTATGTCAACTATAATTATATATACATATAACCTCGGGACATGGAGTAGAGTGTGGGAACGGATTCAATGGAATTGTAATAGATAAGCATGATATCGGGGGTGGGAGGGTAGTGGATGGGGGGAGGGGGGTTGTTACTTTGTGAGGGTGAAAAGGGTAACTATTGCATTGTTCTGTACACCTGAAACTAACAATAAAAAAAAATTAAAAAAAAATAAAATAAATACATTGAACAGAGAAAAAATAAATAAATAAATAAAATTTTGTCACTAAAAAAAAAAAAATGTAGGATGAAAAGTTAGTTATGTACCATGATATCAACTATGTAAAACAGATGTATCAATGCATAGAGAAAATCATTAAGGGATATGTAACAAAATATTAACAGTGATTATGTCTGGGTAGCAGGATTATACCTAATTTTTTCAAATTTTCTACAATAAGCATATATTATGTTGATAATATAAAAAATCTTTTTTCAAAGTAAACAAACATGGAAATGCAGAGTAAAGCAAAGACAGGAGAGCTAAATGTGCATTATAACCCACCAACTATCTTAATAAGAGTAATTAGATAATTTTACAATAAAGTCTTATGTAAATAACTTTGGCCTTTATTTTTAGCTCTCTTTTTCTGTAAACCCAAAAGGGGCATTAGAGTCTTATTCTGCCCATGTTTACATGTTGCAGATAGGAAAATAAAAACTTCTATTTCTGATTATTCCCTAATATTGGATTATTTAAATTACAGTCTGTAAATCTCATTTATTTTTCTCTCAGATGAGGCTGCTGAGTGGAACAAACAGCCATTTTTGTTTTGTAGCTAACATTTCATACCTTCCTTATTTCCAAGTTAAAGATCTTCAAAATTTCTAAGCACAGTTAAATTTCAGGCTTCAGTGGAATTAAAAATGAACCTGGGGGCCGGCCGAGTGGCTCAGTTGGTTAAAAGCGCAAGCTCTGAGCAACAGGGTCACTGGTTCAATTCCCACATGGGCCAGTGAGCTGCACACGAGCTGAGCTGCCACTGAGCTGGTGCGAGTGCGTGCTCTTAGCAGCAAGGTTGCCAATTCAACACCCGTATGGGATGGTGGGCTGCACACCCTCCGCAACTAGATTGAAAGCAGCAACTAGACTTGGATCTGAGCTTGCGCCCTCCACAACTAAGATTGAAGGACAACAACTTGACTTGGAACTGATGGGTCCTGGAAAAACACAATGTACCTCTTCCCCAATTCCCCAACACTGTTCCCCTCCCCAATTCCCCAATAAAAATCTTAAAAAAAAAATGGTTACAATACTATAATATAATACAAAATAATAAAGAAAATACAAAATATAAAGAAAAATAAATTCACCTGCACTTACCTTTGAAAACCTTCATGGCTGGTGTGAGGGAGACAAGAGCGAGGAGGGTTATTGTGTAGGATGCCTGTCACTGTCACTGACGGAATCACTGCTATCTATCGGCTCAATGGAATCTTTTTCTTTTCGTGCAACTTTAACAAGGAACCTATCCAATGACACTTGCTTTTGCCTCCTTTTGAGGATTTTGCGGAAATGTGATATTGCATTGTCTTTAAACAGATTCATCACTCGCACTGCTACAGCCTTATTCGGGTGGTGCTTTTCTACAAAATTTTGCACTATTTCTCACATTTTACACATCTCCCTAATCTCATTTGAAGTGAGGGGTTCCTCTGCCTTTTTCTCCTCCTCCTCTGCAGACAAGATCTCCTCCATAATCTCCAAGCATGGGAGATGATTACTCACAATCCCGCAGTGTGAGAGAGAGAGAGAGAGAGAGAGAGAGAGAGAGAGAGAGAGAGAGAGAGAGGGAGAAGAACCTTTGGCTCAGTCGTGATCATGTGACATTCGGCATCATGTACTACTCATATTGCAAGACATCGCTCGCTTATCAAGTCAAAATTTATTAGAAATGTTTGCTCGTCTTGCAAAACACTTGCAGAACAAGTTACTCGCAATCCAAGGTTTTACTGTACCTCCATTTCCAGCAAAAGAAAACAAAAGTCCTCATTATTTGGATACTGTCTAGGCCAGCAGTATCCAATAAAATTTTAAAGCAAGGTTGGGCTGGCGGAGTGGCATGTTGGTTAAGAGCTGGGTTGGGACACCAGAAGGCCCCGGTTCGGATCCCACATATGAGGGCCAGTGACACTGCCCTCCACAGCTAAGATGCTGAACAACAGTTTGACCTGGAGCTGGGCTGCCATGAGTCGCTGGCGACAGCATAGGCTGCAATCCCTGCTGCAGTGGGTTGCCATGGGCTACCTACCGTGTGTAGCCAGCAGCCAGCGTGAGCGGCTTGCAGCCACTGTGAGTGGTCGTCCAGAAGCCGGCGACTGATCTGCCTCGCCCGGGAAGAACGCAATGATGGTGCCAACTTGGGCCAGTGAAGCAATGTCCTCCACAACTAGACTGAAGAACCAAAGGACAGCAACTTCCCCTTCCCCCAATGCCCCAATAAAAAGTCTTTAAAAAAAAATTTTAATGCAAGGCACACATGCAAGCCATGTATGTGATTTTAAGACTTCTAGTAACTGCACTAAAAATGTAAAAAGAAACATGAAATTACAATTTTTTTACTAAGTCTTTGGAGGCTAGCCCATGTTTCACATTTAGGGCTCACCTCAACTTAGATTATCAGGTGCTCAATGATCACCTGTGGCCAGGAGCTACTGCCTTGGACAATGCAATTGAAGGCTGAGTGATTAGGAGAGAATGTTGAAAATACTTGTGTAAGGTAAATCATGACATAATAAGCCTTTCTCTGTAACACCAGGTGCCCCTTAAGACAATAACACCATTTATGTAATTCAGAAGTAGATTTTATTACCATTCCCAGCTGATAACATAACAATTTTTTTTTCCTTTTTCCTCTTGGCATGTCATTCTGAAACCAATATGTGTGAAATTTAGTGAAAAAATATTAGCAAATGCTATGGAGTATAATGGAATAAAAATATTTTGCTATTGGGGTAAGGTGTCCTGGTTAGGAGACAAATGAGAAGCAGTCAATGTATCCGGCCTCTCACAATGAAAAATTGCAGTTCAAAGCAAGGCCTTCGAGGATGACTTGCATGTGTTCTAACCCCCTGAAACTTTTTTTAGAGGCAAGTATTTATCACCACCATGTCATGTCACATCACACTAAAGGTATTCCCACAGCTTAGATGTTTCTGCAAGAGCAACTAAGGAATGACCCTGGAAAGATGGGGCTTTTGATAACAACCAAGCTTTCAAATCAATCCTTAGGATAGACTGAAAAAAAAAAATTTGAATGAGGTCCACAAGTGAAACTAAAAGTTTCATTTTTCAAAACCCCAAGGCTGTACTTTACAACAACAGTTTTTGAAAAATACCCAAAGTTAGAAGAGAACGGGCATGCAAGAGAAAATAAGTGAATGTACGGTTGTGCCCCATGCACGTTCCTCACCTGCTATCACAGCTAATATTAGACCTCCATGTTTGAAATAATCTTCCCACAAAAGCTAGTTTATGTTGCGAGAACTCTTCTGGAACCTAACAAAAGAATTTATAGTCTAAGCCGGCGACTGATGTGCCTCGCCCAGGAAGAGCGCAATGATGGTGCCAGCTTGGGCCAGTGAAGCAACGTCCTCCACAACTAGACTGAAGACCAAAAAAAAAGGACAGCAACTTGTCTGTTCCCCTTCCTCCAATTCCCCAGCACTGTTCCTATCCCCCCAATTCCCCAATAAAAAATTTAAAAAACAAACAAACAAGAATTTATAGTCTGACGAGGACTGTTCCAGTGAAGTGAACAGGCATCAAAATTAGCATGTAGTGGTATAATGCCAAAATATGGAAGGTGTGGTGGAAGCACATAAAAGGGTTTGGAACATGAAGGGCATGGGGGGCGGTTGTGATGAGGTCAGCTTCCTGGAGAAAGGGAAGCCTAAGCTAAACCTATACCTGGGGAGGTGCTAGCCTAGTAAAAGGAGTTGGAGGTGGAGGATGTTGCAAGGCCAGTGGTGAGAGAAGCATGGCTGGGCCAAGAACTGGAGAAGTAAGGCGGGCAGGTGGAGAAATGAGGCTAGTGGGACAAATCATGAGGCCTCTTGTAAACTAAGGACTTGATCTTGAGAACAATGGAGGGCTACTGAAGGCTTTGAGTGGCTGTTTCTGCCTTGACCTCAGACCTTTTTAGAGTTACTGGCTTCCTAATTCCTTGGAAACCCTAGAACTAAAGCATCTTAGAAGGGATTCCGGGAAAAAAGTGACAAAAACTGATTAAGTACAATTGTTTCAAATATAACAAAGAGGGGGAAAAAAGAAAGCTCAGTCAAATTCATTCACTGAACTTGTCAAGTTAATGTTTTCTCAATGATTCCTTGAAGATTCATTTCCCCCCCCCCCTGTTTTTATGGCCTGCTTGTGGGTTCCTTCGGAGTTTCATAAAATTAATGGCTTGTAACATTTCATTAGAGGGCAAGTCTAAGGGCGCCTTTCTCATCACTGCTTGAAACCCTGCTTTAAAGGGGATCCCCAGGATGGAAATTTTCCTGAGATGGACTGTGGTTCCGTTTGAGGACTTCCTTTCAGCAAGGGAAAATTGTTTCAAATCCCTCCCTCCATCTAATACATACACACACACACACACACACACACACACACACACACACACACACAGAACTAAATCAGAACAAAGGCAAAAGCAAGGGAGGGGGGAATGGCATCAGTAGCTTTCAGAATCATAGCCTCTGCTTGACCATATCCTTTGTCTCCCAGTGATGGCCAGGAAAGCACAAGCCTCACTCTAACCATCATCCTCTTGAAACATGCAGACACAGCTAATGCCTCTCTGTTTCACATATTTTTGGTTTTCCTTTTCTAATTTGTTCAAGGTATTTCCTCTCTCTGGCATTCCACTACTCTCTATTTCTTATTAATTTTCTCCTGTCGACTGTCTTAGGCCAGCAGCTTTTTCTTTTCTTTTATTAAATTTATGCGGGCAACATTGGTTAGTAAAGTTATAGAGGTTCCAAGTGTACATTTCTATAATATATCATCCATATATTGCATTGTGTGTTCAGCTTTTTCTTAGCTCAGTCTCTAAACCCTTTGAATCATTGCGTAAGACCATTTACTTTTATTCTATCTTTAGGGAAGATTAAAAAATATAATAAAAAAGTTAGTTAACAGCCTCTGTCCAAAAAAATCTGCACATTCTTAAGAAGCCAAACCAAGGGATCACTAAGTCTTTTCTTCTCTGATCTGTATTTGTAATACCACTTCCTAATCATTTTTATTTTCCAGCCCCCAATCTGTTTTATGGCATGTCCTGAAAAGTCCTCTCACGTTCTTCATGCCCCCACCAAGCAGGATTGGGCAAGATTAGACACCACATTCTATTAAGGGTCTGGTTGTTCAGGACAGTAGGCAGAGCACCTATCCCTGGGATAAATAAATAAAAAAAAAAAAGTGAAACCCAACATGATTCCAGAGGGAGCTGAATAATGAGCCTTACCGGGCATTTAGTCTTCCTACTCCCATGCCACCGGGGATAGAGCTCACCACCAAGACCAAGGAACAGAACTACAAAGTCTTCATGGCAAAATTAAGGTATCTCTAGGGTGAGCCATGCAGGAAGATATGTGCCAAGCACTTGTTTGTTGTACATTTCTGACTCAGTCATGAGTACCAACTCAATTCATTCTTGAGAGAAGAAAACCAAGACATTTATAAATATAGAGCTGGTTAGACGTGCTACTTATTCTGCAAAGTTAATAACATTTTTGAGGGTTCATTAGTCTCAACAAGCCTGAAAAAAAATACATTTTCATGTTCTTGTTCTCCAACTATCGCCTTTACAGTATATTTTTACATAAATAATTGGTTATGGCTCAAATTAAAATAGCTTTGACAATTATCAAGCAGGCTAAGGGTTTTTGAGAGTGTGCTGGGGTGTAAGATATCAGCGCCTCGGGGTACCTCGACACCATGTGTTATCTTATGATAACATTCAACTCACTTCTTCCTAGGCTCATAACATACAAGTTTTTCATCTAACAGCTGAAATGACTGTGCTCTGTTTAGATAATATTCCCTCGCTGAAAGCTTCATCTCAATAGAATTTTTCTGATTAAAGTATTAATGTGGGCTAGGATTAGTGTCCCTGGCAACCTGGGTGTCCTCAAAAGCATTGCAGCCCTGTCTTCCTATCGCCAGTCCTGTAATGCTTTGCATGCAATTGTGTCCTCTATATTCAAATCTTTCTCTTCACAGGCTAACAAGTGGCAAGCCTTCATTCCTACACATATAATAATCTTTCTTTGTGGCAAGCACTAAAGACCTCTGGCGTGATGAATTGTCATCTCCTTCACCCTCAAAGGTAACTGGCTATAAAACTATTTTATGTCGCTTGTATTCCTAGTCCTCAAGTAAAAATACTAGCTGTAATTCAATGATGGCAATGTGGTATTATTCATAAAGCATTCAAACTGTGCTTTCTGGTTTTAGAATGCCATCAGAACTTCCTGATCGAATTACAGTCTAGCTTGCTGTCCTTATTTCTGCATGAAAATTACTCACAAGCATTTCCCAACATCTCCAGGGCCTTCATGGAAGTTCCAAAGGGAGAGACATTTTGCATAGTCTTTTGAAAGCTTCTTCAGAGGTATTGAAAAGCCAAGAATTGGATAAAGCCATTAAAATTAATGCTGGTTAAATTTTAAAAACAGCTCACAAAATGAAAATGTATTGGGTAAACAGGATCAAATATATGGTGATGGAAGGAGAACTGACTCTGGGTGGTGAACACACAATGTGATATATTGATGATATATCACAGAATTGTACACTTGAAACCTATGTAACCTTACTAACCAGTGTCACCCCAATAACTTCAATTTAAAAAAATGAAAATGTATTGGTAGTTTTCTAAAGAGAAAAGATGATATGATGTCTGAAGATATCATTCAATATCCCTGGCTGGTTTCCAAAGCAAAATTCCTAAACTAATGACATGGATTTAGACGAACAGTGTCAGACCGTTTTGGGTAAGAGGGAGAATGGGGTTTTGCTTGTTTATTGGGAAGGAGGACTTGTTTTGTGCTGTTCTTTGCTAAAAACACTTATCTATATGCCCTGAGCAAAATCCATGTATGCATAGATGTTTCATTATCCTCTCTTCCATGGTTTGGAAACATCTTTTTATTTACATTCAAGAGAGAATAATTTTACAGATGGCTTTCTTCATTATATTTGGCTTCTCTGATTCTAACACAATAATCATCATCTTATTGTATAAGCCCTTTCCTTCGTCCTAGCCTTATTTTTTTCTCATGTGTTTCCCATAATTTTATAAATTACCTTTCTTTTTAATGCGATCATCTTTTCCTCTGCAAGCATTTTTAGACTTTGTCCACTAGCAAAGTGTCCAGCCCAGCTGGCAGTGGAATATTTAGAACTAAGTAACGTAACCAGTCTTCTAAATACAAATTCTCTGGCTCTGCATTGTAGCTGTGTTATACAGAGTCCAAATATTTTAATCCTGATTCAGTATATACAAGACATATAGACATGACCTTGTTTTACCTCTGTATCTCAGACTCTGTCTTTCCATTAGACTTGTTTTCTTTCTTCAAAACTATGCTAATAAAATGTGAGCAGATTTGCTGCCTCAGTGAATATTTAACACTCCTTCATTAAATCAGTTCCCTGTCAATAGCAGATTTTATTCTAGGATCCAAGGGGAGGGAAATGGCAACAGCCTGGTAAATAGAAAAGGCAAAAACCTCTAACAATGTATATTTTGATTTCATTATTATACATTCTGTACCTTTCACCATTTTCTAGGCACTTATTGTGCTAGCTAGACCTACTAGATGCATTTTGTGTTTTATTATTAAATAAAGTCATTTAACAGTGTATAATAAAGCTAAATTAAACATGCTCCAGAATAATTATGTTTAGGTATACTTAGATTCATCTATTAGAACACACTGTTTTCAATCTTATAATTCTAACTCTTTCAGATAGACACCTACATGCTAATAGTCTCCTTTGACTTTAACATTTCCTGGACTAATAATCAGCAAACTGGAGTGATTGTCATTCATAAAATTAAGTCATATATGTCATTGGCTCATTTTGACAGTAAGATACTTATGCATAATTTTTTACTAGAATGTGTTGTTTTGTTGTAGCTAAATTAGTAGGCCAAGTTAATTGTAAGTTTGCTTTCTGGGACCTAGGATTCTGTGGCTCAAGCCAGTTTCAAAATGACAATACAAGAGAGACATAAGCAGTAGAAATTTACACCTGAATTTCTGTTATTTAAATACACATTTAGGGGGCTGGCCAAGTGGCTCAGTTGTTTAAGAGTGCGAGCTCTGAGCAACAGGGTTGCTGGTTCGATTCCCACATAGGCTAGTGAGCTGCCCCTCAGCTGAGCTGCCAACAGGTGGCAGGATGGCTCAGCTGAAGAGAGCACGTGTTCCTAACAACAAGGCTGCCGGTTCGACTGCCCTAAGCTGCCATTGGGCTGACCGGTTGGCTCAGTGGTTAGAGTGTGTGCTCTTAGCAACAAGGTTTCTGGTTTGACTCCCACATGGGATGGTGGGCTATGCCTACCTACAACTAAGATTGAACACAGCACCTTGAGCTGAGCTGCCGACATACTGCTCACAGGCAGCTGAATGGGGACTGCACTTGGAACTGAGCTAGCTGCACACTCCACAACTAAGATTGAAGGACAACAACTTGGCTGGTCCCCTTCCCCAATTCCCTAGCACTGTTTCCCTTCCCCAATTCCCCAATAAAATCTTAAAAAAAAAAAAGTACACATTTAATCCATGATCTTAGTGGGCTGCCTTAAAAAAATCCAGAAGCTTCTGCTTTGCACTAATGTTGTGGTAAACAATTACACTGTTCTTTTCATATATTTTGGTTTATAAAGTATCCCTTAGTAACTGGAATTTTCAAATAATTCTGAATTCTTCCAAAATGCCACTCTACTAAAATGGTCCTACTAATACCTCTGATAAGAGATCACAGACCATTCAACTGCCTGCCATTAAATACCAAATGGCATAAAATAAAAACACTGTGCATCTCCCTAAATTATGCACCATCAGCAGGAAACTAAATGAGGAGACTAAGTTCTGTGTCCTCTCCTACTTGCCCTCCATGTCATCTATGAAAGAATCCTTCCTAAGGCAAAATAACATCGGTAATAATGATTTTATGCCTCATCTCTTAAATATTCACATGTCAGCAAGAAAGCAAATGAGGAGAGTGGCTTTTATGTCCTCTGTCTAGGTGTCCTTTTACTATCATTTGAGGGAACTTTTCAAAGGACAAATAATCACAACAGCAGATTTACTTCAGAAGACGGAAAGGCAAGATGAGGAAAGTATCTAGTAGAGATTTCCATAGATGAGATTTGGAATTATCTCTTGCTTTGCTGCTCCTCTTGTGAAAGACCACGACTCCAACAACAAGGGGTTAAACTCCTCTGAACAAATATCATTTCATGGGCTACTCAGAAAGGTCTATTTTCTTTCAATAATAGTTTATGATTACCCGTCCTTCCAGAATTCCATACTACTATGCCTTCTCCTAAAATATGGCTTATATCCTATTCTCCTTTTGGCAACTTCACCAGCTTTCTTTCATTAATGTCCCACACTATTTTCACTACCACTCTAATATCCCTGTCTCATTTAGAACACTCAGCCATCTTTAAACTTTCCAGAGAATATGAATATGAAAACAAAGGATTAAGAATTAGGGCTCAGAAGATCTTGGCTCTAATCAGAGAGGCAATATAGCATATGAATTAAGAGTGAGGGCTCAGCGAGGTTAAACATGTTGATCCAAACCCCAACTTTATCACACTTACCAATTGTGTGAGGGTAAAGAGATTACAAGTATTTAACTTTCTCTGAGCTTTTTCTTGCTGATAAAATGGGGATAAAAACAATATATACCTCAAAAGGTAGTTATCAGGATTAACAAGATAATACATGGAAAGCATTTAGAATCATACCCAGTATTCTAAGTGTTAAATAGATGTTGGCTATTATTAACAGTATAACACAGAGGGTGCCAAAACAACATATACACACTTTAAGAAAGGAAAACTGCATTAAATTGTAACACTCAATATAGACCAATAACAAAAGATGAGTACAAGTCACGTCTTCTGCAATTACAAGAAGTACTCAAAGTGGTTACTATCAGTGTCCAGACACTTCTGATTACAGTGAACTACTGCTTAAACAACATTAACCAAAGTGTCCACTTGTATACATTTTTTTTGGCACCCCTGTATATGGGGGTTGGACAATTAAGTTCACGAACTTATCCTAGAAAAAGTGCTACATACCTCATTGCTGAATATCTACACTACAGTCACCTTCGAAGTACTCCCCTTGGAAAGCTATGCACTGACGCCAGTGCCTAGTCCACCCTTCAAAGCAGTTTTGGAACTCTTTTTCTGGAATGGACATCAGAGCTGTCATTGTATTACCCTTGACGTCCTGAATGTCATAAAAATGTCTTCCTTTTAATATTTTCTTTATTTTCGGGTACAGAAAGAAGTCATTGGGAGCCAGATTAGCTGAGTAGGGAGGGTGTTCCAATACAGTTATTTGTTTACTGGCTAAAAACTCCCTCACAGACAGGGCAGTGTGAGCTGGTGCATTGCAGTGATGCAAGAGCCATGAATTGCTGGCGAAAAGTTCAGGTCATCTAACTTTTTCATGCAGCATCTTCAGCACTTCTAAACAGTAAACTTGGTTAAGTGTTTGTCCAGTTTGTACAAATTCATAATGAATAATCCCTCTGATATCAAAAAAGGTTAGTATCATCTTTGCAACAAGTTCACAAACTTAATTGTCAGGGCTTAATTGTATATATGATGTTGCTAATGGCAACAATCTCTCATTTCTGTTTCCTTGTCTAGAAATGAAAAATTAGATTGGATGGATCTCTAAAATTCCTTCTGGTCCAGAAATATCAAGAGTTTGAGTCTAATACAAATGTGTTTTTTTTTAATTCTAAGACTTTAATTGTAATTTACGCTTTAATTTGCAATATGGGGTGAAAAGGGAAGATCATATAAGAAATACACGGTACAGTCCCTGCCCTTAAGAATCTTAAAATCTTTTGTTTTAAAGAATAAAAATGTTTCATATTTCTTCCCTTCTTAGATATATATTCTTTTCCTTCTCTATTACTTGATCAGATTTTCAGGAAAATCTGAAACACTAAGAAAATTCATTTATAGAATAAACACTATGATATATTATGAAATGACATCAAGTCACATGGATGTGTTAAATTTAACAGTTAGATAAATTTGAAAATTGAAAAACAAAATGTATAATGAAAATGCAATAAGTTACATTTTCATTCACATTCAGTTAACATTTACTGAGCATCTACTATTTGCTGGACATAAATTAGAGGAATCTTTAATATTGAACATTTTGAAGAGGGGAGAAGAGAGATAAAAAATTGCTTGCCATCTTAGAACAGAGGGAAAACTGCACTGGCCAGGCAGCCTGAGGGAAGAAGTACTACTACTTCAGAATGAGATAATCAACCCAAAATTATGAGGTACAGAGGCTCAGTACATTACTTATAACTACAACTACTGTTATTATTGTCAGCATTCTAAACCTCAAAAACAGCATCAAGGCATCTTGTTCCTTACACCCACAAAATTATCTAATAGCACAGAGGATAATTTGTTTAAAAGTCTTCATAAATTGAAATAAGATGAAGAAACATGTTCTGCGCAGGATTTAGATTGGGCTAGATTATCTCTAAGGAACCTTCTAATTCTAAAATTATATAAATGGCTTTATCTAGTAATAAAATAGTAATATGAAAATGCTGGTACCATTTCAAATATGGTATTTCCTCCACAAAAGAAAGTTTAAAAGGCTCTACTCAAGACAGCAAATGAAATCCCTGCTGCAAAATGAATCTGGAAAACATTTGACAGGTCTGTCTCTGACATAGACAAGAAAATTATTTCACACCTAACTCAATCAGGTAAGTCTCCAAGATAATTTTTCCTTGAAAAAATACAGGATAGGGCTGTGTGTGTGTGTGTGTGTGTGTGTGTGTGTGTGTGTATGTGTAGAAGGTATGATAGTGATGATAGTGGATAATCAGTTTTGGTTTTTCTTTATTTTAAATGAAAATAAACAAAGCCTAATGAGGCTGAATTCAATTGAAATATTTTTATGCTTTTCCAATTAATTTGCCAAAATTCAGAGGAAAGAAACACAAATAAATGATTTATCTTCAAAGAAAGTAGCTTTTGACTTTGGAGTCAGTCTTTTTGAAGTGCAGAAGCTTTTTAACTGTCAATGAAACTGTCATTTTCTGCTCAGAATCCTAGTATTCTTGATGTTGTATTACATATTAACAATATACTTAGGGAGGCCTTTATTATATGCTTCTTTTATGCGTCCCAAATATAACGTGGAAATGAGACATTAGTTGAATTTAGGACGTGTGGGGACTTATTTTCTATAGGGACAGAAGGTAGAAAATAATTCAATATATTTTGTAGTAAAAGTGTGCAGTGGCTAAAAAGTACGGCAGTAGGATTCCAGAGTTCTAGGATTTAATTCCAGCCCTGACACCAGGATTATTCATTCAAGTCATCAAATATTTATTAACTACTATGTGCCCCTGTTCCTATGGAGTCTTCAATCCCTAAGAGGTGGGAATGGGGGAAAGACAGAGACTAAATGAATCCACAGTTACAAATTGTGACAACGCAGGAAGAGACAGTGTGTAATGAGAGACAGTGTTTGATGGAGTGGTCAGATAATGGCCTTTCAGAAGTGGTGATACGGCTGAAACTTGAAGTTTTAGAATGGAAATAGCCATGCAGATAGAGCAAGGAAAATGGCCCCAGGCAGAGAAAAATGCATGTGCACAGGCAGTGAGGCGGGAGAAGGTTCGGTACTTGCAAAGAACTTGAAAAAGAAAAGTGTGAATCTCACATATGGCATAGAAAACGATGTCTTCTCTATAAGACTAATAAATTATCCAGGGCCTCAAGAAATAATCACATGAGCTATCATCAGAGTTGATTCATATCTCACTGGACTGTGATCACTTCTATGAGGTCTGTGTGGCAAGGTACCCTTGATTTTTGACCAAGTCTAAAAAAAAGTAACAAAGTACTGAGCAGTTTCTATATGAATTTAGAAAAGACTGTTCAAATAATTTGGATTTTTTTTAAAAAATCACTCTAATCTCTCATATTTAATCCTCCAGATTCATTTTTATTCAGTTCTGCATTTAGGTGTTGGCAGTATCCAGAAATACTTGAACTTTTATCCTTCTCTTTAGAATAAAATCAATTATTTCTCTAAGACAAACGCTGCCATGTGATAATTGGATGCAAGTGACATTTCCCTGTAATTATAGCATGAAATTATATGTTCTGGAATGAAATGACCTGATGACATACATACATACAACTTGGTAAAATGTGTATCATTGAATCTAATGTCTAGGAGAGCTGACTGAGACCAATTCTAATGCTATGAGAGCTGTTCTCTAATCCAAAATAAAAGTAACCTTCATTAGTGAAAATAAGCCCAGAGTTTAGTCTATGAATTTAGAGTAGAGATAACAATCAATAAAAATTCAATATCAAAAAAATCAATAAAAATGTGTGTGAGAAAGAGATGGATCAGAGAGATTTAGTAGCCTGAAAATAAAGATTCTCAAAATCTCTGCCTCATAATTCTTGCCTCACTGACTAAAGTGTGTTTAAAACCAAAACAGTAGGATGAAAAAGAGAAACATCCAGCCAGCTCCCAGATGCTCTGTCATCATTTGTGCACACACCATGACAACGGACTATAGAATACAAGGTCTATAGCTAGGTTGTTTGTTTTTAAGACAGGGTGTCTTTAGGCTTAAGACCTTGAAAAATTAGAAGCAGCACTAAAGAGGGTCATCTATGTTTTGGAGGGTAGAAACTTCAAATGGAATGGCCTGTCACAAGAATCTTGATTACATCTCCTTTTGTGATGGAGTGAATGAGCCAATGAATGAAGTACATTGGCATGTCAAGAAAACAAAAGATGACTGGCCGAGTGGTTCAGTTGGTTAAGAGCATGAGCTCTGAGCAACAGGGTCGCTGGTTCGATTCCCACATGGGCCAGTGAGCTGTGCCCCAGCTGAGCTGCTGCTGAGCTTCCAACAGGTGGCAGCATGGCTCAGCTGGTAAGAGCATGTGCTCCTAACAACAAGGCTACCAGTTTGACTCTCACATGGGATGGCGGGCTACGCCCACCCGCAACTAAGATTAAACACTGCACCTTGAGCTGAGCTGCCCTGAGCTGCTGACGGGTGGCCAGAGGGCAACTGGACTTGGGAGCTGAACTAGCTGCGCCTTCCACCACTAAGACTGAAAGACAACAACTTGGCTGTTCCCCTTCCCCAATTCCCCAATAAAATCTTTAAAAAACAAAGAAAAAGAAAGAAAACAAAAGATAACAGAAAAAAAATTGTCAAAGAAGCTGACATAAAATAAGTAGGTTTTAATATTCAAGGAAAGATATTTAAGAATCAGATAACTTAAGTCTCCATCTTTTTTTATTTTTTAAATATGGAATGCTTCACGAATTTGCATGTTATCCTTGCGCAGGGGCCATGCTAATCTTCTCTGTATCGTTCCAATTTTAGTATATGTGCTGCCGAAGTGAGCACAAGTCTCCAACTTTTTTAACAGCAGATTAACTCACTTTTAATAAGCAAAGCAAATCATTTGTAACTGCTAAAGAAGCAATTTTAATTCTTTACTCAGCTTAATTATACACTAACTCATATGAAAAGTTAAGGAAAGAACAAGAGGCCTCATAAATTATTCCATACTGACTCTCTCTTAGGGTACGGGGCCTCCAGTAAGGATACTAAAATTCACTCATTGGAACCTCAACTCCACATGAAGACATTTAATTGTGAAAGATTAAAAAAAAAACAAAAGAACAATAAAAAAGTCAATAAAACATCAGGAAAAATAAACAGTGAGGCAAAAATGCCTCTATTTAACATTCATCTATTATCTCAATGAATAATCTATTCTTCCTATAAATCACTACATAAAAGCTATAATTGCTCTGATTTTGTCATATCTCAGCCAAAGGAGGGATGAATAATACACAGATATCTAAGAATATGAAAAATCATTATCAGCTTCAGTGATTACTAACTTTAGAAAACAGGATGTTACATTTAACTAATATTAAAGTGTATGTTCATTTAAAATTGGCTGTCTTTAATGAAGGCATTTTGGGGTATCTTTGTGAATTTCATGATTTCTTGTGTTCCTCACCTACTTGTTTTGTTTTTTTTCCATTAAAAAACACATTGGGATACGGCATTTTTTTAGACAATAGGACTGCTCTCTCTATTGAAATAATGTTTACTATTTATGAAAAGAGCATTTTTATCCCAACTGTTTCATGTTACACTGCAGGTCAACATCTGAAGGATAATTATTGAACCTAGCTACTCAAATCCTGCTTCATTCTCACTGTCATTATTTATCTAATCTTGCCACTATGGTTTATTGGAGAGATAACAATTTGTAGGAAATGCTAGAAGACATGTTTCGAGATTTGTTCTCTCCCAAAACTAAGCTATGTGACCCCACATGTTAGACACAAACTCTCCTCCCTCTCAGTTTCCATTATTTTCTGTGTGTCCTTCAACACTCCTGACCATATCATGTCCACTGCATTGTTCCAGCGTGTGTTCACTATAGGCAGAGGGCAGAGGCCAGAGACACAGGACAAAACAGCATCTAATGCTGAGATCTTAGAGGTATATTTTCAAAAACAATCAAGAAAGTATTGCTACTGACACGGGAGTGTAACTATAAGGAATCATAATGTGATGGTTTGAAACACTGGAGTCCATTGGTGCATACCTGACATTTGGCCAATAGAGGTAGTATGGGGGTATAAATAGGGTGTAATATTATGGGTGAACTGCAAATGAAACATGAACAGTAATGTTTTCTTAAGTTCAAATCACATAAACAAAAATGCTCATTCAAGTTTGTGCTGGGAGCACCGAAAAGAAAATTAATTCCACCTGTGGTGGTCAGGGAGAGACACCTTCAGGTGAGCATAGGCTCACCAAGGGTGATCTGCTTGGTACTCAACTCCCCTTTCTTCCCTGATTTTGTCCAGTGTCTACCCTTCTCTCTTATTCTCCCAAAGTAAATCTTTTAATCTAAGACAATCATAGTAATCTCACTCCCCTTTCCTGGGCGTGGTTTAGTCAGGGTTACCATGGCCCAATCTTGGTAAATGAGCTGTGAGGGAGAGTCTGTTGGGGCTTATGGGCAAGATTTTCCCGCTATGAAAAACAGACATAGGGAAAAAGACATACTTTTTTTCAGCAGGACGTTTGTTATGACTGCTTGTGATGCCATCTTGCAACCACAAAATACATTAGCCTGATGTCAAAACTGATATATTAAGGATCAAATAGTTTTCAAATGGCAAGAACCTGGGTTCTCAATGATGTCGATGAGATTTGAATGAACTAACCCTGGAAAATCTATGTTCCATAATGCGTTTCCTTATTAAGCCATGTGAGTTGGGCATTTCCTGTTACTGGCAGTTGAAGGGTGAGTATAAACTTGATACATGGAAGGAAGAGCAAAACGAGTATAAGAAACAAGATGTATAAAGTCAAAAAAGAGAGAAAGAATACTTCTATTGGATAAAACTGGATGAATAAGTACCCTTTTGACTTTGTTAGGAGCTTCCTGGCTCTATAATGTTTATTTTCTCCTAAAGCATACACATGTCCTTAGAAAATGTGTAGAGTTTAGGGTGTCACAAGTTTAACAAACTCGCACACATGCACATGCATACACACACTGTGTTAATTAGGTTTGGGGTAACATCACAGGGTCTGCAGGAAGATATCAGGCTGTATGGGCATAACAGTTGCTTATTTCCAAATAAAAGTGGTTTTTGTTAAAAAGAGAAACAGTTCTAATACTTGTGATCATGACAAGTGGTCAGAAGATAGAATACGGGGTTTTCATGTCTTTCAGTTTTTATTCTACCCTTTGTTCTATTTTTTACTACCCTGATAAACACTGGAATTTATTTTGGTGACTTAACAGTGTTAAAACTGTATCTGGAAATAGCCTGTAGCCAACTGGACACAGGGGGTCTGTTGCCTGGTTTTTAATGCAAACAGAGATGCACCAGGTCCTGAGGCTCAGCTCTCCACGGAGGAGACTTGGGGGCCTGCTTTGCTTTTTTGCCTCATCCCTCAAGTCACACATTTCAAAACACCACGGTAAGGAGACTGGTGTGCCAAGTCAAATTTTTTCCCTTGAAATGCACATCATGTGTAACATTTCAAAGGTCATTCTCTAGACTTTGTGCTTTTGAATTATAACAACTGAAAAATGAAATGAAAGCACCTAGCCTGTCAAAACCTCAGCAGCATAACAGAAACATTTTCTGAGAATGTATTGGGAGGAAGCTTTATGTATTCAAGATGGTATTTATTGAGGTCCACTATTTGACAAGTGGCTATCACAGTATCTGGCACAAAGGAGGCACTCAGTAAAAATTAGGTGAATAAATGAATAAATGAAGATTATAAAAGGGAAAAGGAAACTGCTCTTTACCATAAAGAGATTACAGCCTAATAAGGGTGATATACACAGATATAAGTATAGGGTAAGGTGATAAATCCCATAAAGAAAATACAAAGTGCTAAGAAATAAAGAAGCTATTAAATATGCATAGTTAAGACTAACAAAGGCTTAGTCATAAAGGCAACAATAGAGATATATTGCTAGAACAGGATTAGAATTAAGATAGGGTCAAGTAGAAAAAAAGATGTAGTAACTATTGTTTTTATCTATTCACTTCCTCCTTTTGGTGGTAACAAATCCCACCTTCGCCCTGCCTGACCACAATGTCAGTATATTATACAGACTGGGTCAATAATGTTACCCATCCACTGGGCACAGTGGATAAGATGAGGGATGGGCAAATGTCCATAACTGGAAGGATCAAAACACTTTTCTAGCACTTTTCTACTTGCAACTGGCAAAGTTGTCCTATTTATTATGTGGTTACAAAGTTCTTCATATGTAAGGCCTGAAATGCCAAAGAATATGACCCTATCATATGAAGAGGCCTGTCTGCAATAGAAGAAAATAAAGACAAAATGCAAAGAAATGGAAGAAGTGAAATGGAAGAAGTTACCTTGCCCTTCACAATTACTTGAGCTAATTAAGTCCCTTTTTTGTTTAAGCTACTTTGCATTAGATTTCTGATTTTTTAAAGTAAAAGAACAGTAATACATACAACACCAAAGGATCTCAAGCTTTGGCTGTCTCTGACAATTTATTCCCCATAATTAAACCTGGATAGCATTTAAACTTCACATGTCCAGCCAACTGTCAAAAAGGACAAAGGTATAATTATATACCAGTTGTGTGTGTGTGTGTGTGTGTGTGTGTGTTGGTATATATACATGTGTATGTATATATACTACCAACCTAACAATACAGCCTCAAAATACATTATGTAACAACTATCTGAATTAAAACTAAATGATAAATCAGCAACAAAGAGAAAAGCTATCAGAGAAGAAAAATATAGTAACCACAAGAGTACAGTAATTAGATTTACAACAGAATCATCAGCCACGAGAGAGACCAAAACAACAATGTGATAGCTCTTTAAAATCCTGAGGAAAAAATAGCTTTCAATACAAAAATTTATGCCAAGCTAAACCACCATCTATGAATAAAGATAAAATACTGACATTTTCAGATATATAATGACTAATAGAATATAAAGGAAACCATTCACAAGTAAAATAATTACTTGAGAATATACTTTATCTGGAAGAAAAGGAAACCCAAAGGTGTAGTTCACAAGAAACAATGACAACCACAAAAATATTTTTGAGTATTGTTATATTCAATTATTAATGACTACCAAAAAAGATAACAACCTATTTTCAGTTTCTAAAAACGAACAACTAAAATTCTAGATAACAAAACCAAGAGAGGAACATGAAAAGAAGAATGGGCATTTAAAGCAGCTAAGGTTCTTGTCATGTTCGGGAGAGTTGCATAAGAGTACAATCTAACTGGACTGGCTGAGTGGCTCAGTTGTTTAAGAGCGCAAGCTCTGAGCAACAGGGTCACTGGCTCAATTTCCATGCGGGCCAGTGAGTCACTGGTTCGATTTCCATGAGCTGTGCCAGAGCTGAGCTGCCACTGAGCTGCCAACAGGTGGCAGGATGGCTCAGCTGGTAAGAGCACATGCTCCTAACAACAAGGCTACCAGTTCGACTCCCACATGGGATGGTGGGCCATGCCCACCCGCAACTAAGATTGAACACAGCACCTTGAGCTGAGCAGCTGCAAGCTGCTGATAGGTGGCCAGATGGTTCAGTGGTTAGAGCCTGTACTCTAAGCAACAAGGTTTCCAGCTGAGCGGCCAGGAGTTGCTGAAGGGCGGCCCGATGGTGGCTGGACTTGGAGCTGAGCTAGCTGTGCCCTCCTCAACTAAAATTGAAGGACGACAACTTGGCTGTTCCCCTTCCCCAATTCCCCAATAAAATCTTTAAAAAAAAAAAATACTAGCAAC
>NW_017731434.1:1462694-1502602 GCF_001890085.2 Hipposideros armiger
CAACTAAAATTGAAGGACGACAACTTGGCTGTTCCCCTTCCCCAATTCCCCAATAAAATCTTTAAAAAAAAAAAAAAAGACTACAACCTAACTTTAAAATTGTTAGAAAAAAATCATGATTATATATAAATTAAGACTTCTATTTCTGAAAATATATTGATAGAGTGAATAACCTGAGAATATACCATTCATGAAGTATTACTTAAAACCTAGTTTTTGGTCCATGGTTCTCAGTAGGTCAGATGGAACGGAACATGGACATTGCACATACATACTCAGTGGGAGCTTTCCCTTTCCCACATGTCTAGTCTTAAATATATCTAAGTCAAGGGACCAACAATAAACTTAGTAATAAAACTACTGAAATAGCAGCACTATCTTCCTAGAATTCAATGTTATATCAGTCACTTTAATCATAATGTCCTCTTTACAAATTTGAGCCTTATGTTGCACTTTTAAGGTATGCGTAGGAAAATATAGCATTCACTCTCTTGTTCTAAATCTCTATTCTCCTTAAAATAATAGCAATTTTCAGGTTTGACACTAACATTTGAATGCTAGTACAGTTATTTTTACTTTAGTCTTCAGAAATATCTTCTATTTTAAATACACAATGAAAGCAATGCAATCACTCCATGTTTTTCCATGCAAAGGGATTAGTCAGACATACTCCGTGTAAGAAAGTGCCTATTATTATCAAAATCATATTCTTTAAATCAGCAGGTATGTAAATTTTCCATGACATGAATTTAATCTAGTAACAAATATGAACTATTTTCAAGATGAGCGAATTCATTCATAGTTCAGCAAATACACTTCCTCTCTGAAATGAGAAAATTATATGCAGTATATTGAAAGTGAAATTTTTACTATCAGCAAATATAATCAGAATGGGTTCGCCTAGTGTTTTGAATACTTGTCAATATATTTTATACACTCAGGTAAGACACAGGATCTTTCAGACGTAGCTAGGTAGCTTTTTGTTGTTCTACCCCTCTTTCTGTTTATATGATAGTTGACATATCTTTGAATACTTTTAAAATTCGAGTGACTATACTTAATCCTTTGTCAAATGTATAGATGTGGTCAATGTAAGTATGCTTTAAAAATCTTTATCCACTGGGCCGGCCGAGTGGCTTGGTTGGTTAAGAGTTAGCTTAAGTGCGTGAGCTCTGAGCAACAGGGCCACCGGTTCGATTCCCACATGGGCCAGTGACGCTGTGCCTGAGCTGAGCTGCCGCTAAGCTGTCAACAGGTGGCACCATGGCTCAGCTGGTAAGAGCACATGCTCCAAACAACAAGACTGTCTGTTCCATGATGGGCTATGCCCACCGGCAACTAAGACTGAACTCGGCAACTTGAGCTGAGCTGCCACCCGGATGACTCAGTGGATAGAGCATGTGCTCTTAACAACAAAGCTGCTGGTTCAACTCTGCATGGGATGGTGGCTATGCCCACCTACAACTAAGATTGAACACAGCACCTTGAGCTTAGAGGCCATGAGCTGCAGACAGGCAGACAGATGGCAACTGAAGACAACTAAGACTGAAGAATAAGTTGGCTGGTCCCCTTCCCCAACACTGTTCCAATTCCCAATTAAAAAAAAAAACAACTTTATCCACTATGGCAGACAATAGCTAGCTAGTCACCAAACCATTGCCCCTTCTTTCTGGACACACAGCTATACTACACTTTCCAGCCTCCTTTTCAGTTAGGTGTGGACATAAAACTTAGTTCTGGGTTATGGTATGTGAGAAGTGATAAGCCCTGGCCATAAAACTCCCATCCACTCTCTGGTGGCCAATGCCTAAGTAGCCATGGAAGCTACCCATTAAAAGTGGCAAACCAATGGATGCTAAGATGTTTGAATGTGAAAAGTGCAGTCCCCTTAACCCTGATTTCCCCACCCTCAACTCACAGATACACAATACCATTGAGGACCCACATTGCTACTGTGTGAGCAGGAAATATACTTCCATTGTGTTCAACCATCACAATTCTAAAGTGTATTTGGTATAACAATTAGTCTGTTGAAATCCATATGGAAAATCATTCCTTAAATTGGGGTATTGCTGTAAGAAAAATCTAAAGTACGTCATTGGCTTTGTGGCCAGACAGTGGATAATAAGGAATTAAAGTCAGAGACTGGACAGATAGAGGCTCTTGGATACTGCAATAACACATTTGGTAAAACTATATCACCAGCCAAAACCTAAAAGATCAATCAGGTGCCCACTGAACCTGCAGCTCTGCCCAGCCAGAAGTTATACTTCCCGGTCCCCCTGGTAACTAAGCAGGGTCATGTGCCTAACTCTCACCCCAACAGGAGCAGAAGTGACCTCTGCCACCACTTTCTCCCTCTTCATGCCCTTTCCACTGGTACAAACATGGAAACTATATGTTAAAGATAGAGGATCCACCAAATAAAAGGCACCAGCTGCCTGAGTCACTGCTTGGAGGACAGTCAACTCTGCCAATTATAAATATGAGGGAGAAATATATATATATATATATATATATATATATATATATATGAAAAAGAAATAAATTTCTACCATATTAGAACCATTACACATTTTTAGACTTTTTTGTTACAGCAGATACCTTAACTGATAAAACACTCTGAGGCTCATTTGTAAAAGCAATGCAAATCGTTTCTGCTCATTAACACAATTATTGGTAAAGGGAGAGAAAATTGGTAACAGAATCTTGCAAATATCAAATCAAACAGCTATATACGATGTCAGAGGGGTAGGAGACTTGGAGGGGGGCAGTTATCACTTTGTGAGGGGTGTAAATGTCTAATCATTATGTTGTTTTGTATACCTGAAACTAATATAATAAAAAAGAAGAGAAAAAAGAAAAGAATATATCAAATTAGTAAACATCTCATTTCAAAGTCAGTATGGTGGTTACATGGTTAATGGCTTGGGTAAGGGGTTTTGAGAAACCTATTCTCAGATTCCAGCTCTACCATGTCCTAGTTGTAGTACAACCTTGAACAAATAGATTTGTCATCTTGGAGCCTCCTTGTTCTCATATATATAAAATGAGGAGGACCTACCCTCCTTGTAGACTTGTTATGACAATATCATAACATATACAACGTGCTGAGGGCAAAGTCAAGCATTAAGTAAAGTGCCCAGGTGATTCTCTTTCCTCATCCCATACTAATTTCAAGACATTAAACGAACCCTAAAAAATTCGTTGCTTGTATTGGTTTAGAAGGTGACTCTTGAGGAAATTTAATTTAGTAAAAGATTCCGATCACTGATACCAATGAACATTAAAGAAACACAATACAAGTACAGGTTAATAGAGAGAGGGAGGGAAAAACAGCCAGCCTGCCCAGCACCTCTCAGTGAACATCTCTCAGGCCGTTATTTCCCTCTTATCTCTTGATCCCTCTGCCCATCCTCATCTCAGCCTCCTTCGCCAACCACTGAAAGCCTAAAAGGCAGTAGCAAAATAGATAATGGATCAGATATTTCTTTGTCAGCTGAGATACAAAACTAAAGATACCAGATCTTACTCCTTTTCAAGTTAATCTTGTATTATTAGGGTGAGCTTTCTGGTAGGCATAACTGATAATAATAGCAATACTTTAATGTTTGCTAAGCATTCATAAAGTTCAAAGCACTTTCACATCCATTTTCTCATTATAATGAAACATGATCAAGTAATACCTACTAGAAGTAAAACCTTGCTGCCACATCACCCCAAAGGCAGCCGACGTAGTTTACATTCCTGGTTCTTACACAGAGGATTCTTGCTGAATAACTGTGCTCCTCTGATGAACTGTTATCTGAATCAAAAGCCTCAGGCATCAAGAAATGACAGGTGCCAATGAATAACGACAAAGCCAAGTGCTTAATAAAACAGCATTATACAGCAAAATAATGAACGTCCGTTGTTCTTTTTAAAAACCTGCTTTCTCTTTAGGCACACATGTGCTAAAAATGCATACAACAAGCCCAAGTTGCACATACAAAGTTGATCATTTAGATACAATGAGAATAAAATTACTAATGTCCTTTGTGATGAAACAACGCAGAAGATTAGATTCAAGTCCTAAAGCAAGTGTGAAAATCAGCACATGGTGCTCAGTGAAACACCAACAATAGTTTTTATAAACAAAAGCAACAGAGGAAAGGCAGCAATTTTGATGCACCAAATAAATGGCCAAATCCCATAACACACACACACACACACACACACACACACACACACCCATGAGGCTTTGAGTACACAGCTTCTTTCAAAATCAGTGGCAGCTCAGTACCTGCAATGGCTTGCTTGCCTGCAGAGGGAGGCAACAATTGGCTGAATAAGTCTAAACAACACTGATCAAAGGACAGAAAAAAATTTTTTTCCTGTATATCTGACATCATGTTTTTAGCCAGCAGCATTTTATATTATCATTGCCTCGTGGGAAGCCTGAACTCACATGAAGTTAGTCAATTACAGTGCCAACCACCCTGGAGACCCTCAGTTAATATCCATGCATGAAGAGGATAAAGATAAATTTCAAGATGCCTACTTTTAAAAATAGAAATTTAATTTTTTGGCCTACAAACTGACTTGGAAAGAATTACTATTTCAAAAGTTGCTCAAAGGGCAATTTTTAAAAAATATTTTTTAAACAAGTCCAAACACTCTAATGCAGCGGTTCTCAACATTTCACAGGGGTCGCCTAAGACCATCGGAAAACACATATTTTCGATGGTCTTAGGAACCGAGACACTGCTCCTCTATCCGTCTCCAGGCCCACATGCAGATACGCCCACATAGGAGTATCCGGCGACCCCTGTGAAAGGGTCGTTCGACCCCCACAGGGGTCGCGACCCACAGGTTGAGAACTGCTGCTCTAATGTAACAAGCTGGCATGGGAGGTCTGGCCTGGGGCTCTAGTCTCGCACGGCCAGCAACTTGCTCTGCTGGTCCTCAAATCACACAGCCTCTTCTGAACCCTAACTTCTGTTTCTACTTCATGCTCTACTTGCCTATCTCATAGGGATATTCTGAGAACAAAATGAGATAAAAGTCTGATGCTAAAGTTAGAAGTGTTATGTATCACGCCACTATGTTTTATTCAAAGCAACACTCACAGCCACAGGAATAGTTACAGAAAAACACATGGGCTTCCCTGAATAGTGTCACAATATCTCAACTCTTTCTCAACGTACCTTCTCAAGTAATGTCAATTGTCTCTTCTCCGTAATAGTGTTAGTACATGTTAATAACTTTTATGTGTGGACTCAAAATCTCGGTGTGTGAATCACATTCTCCAAAAAAAGGCAGCAATTCTTATACACCCCTGAAGTAATATATCTTGTTTGAATTGTCCATTTGTAAAAGCAAGTTCTCACATGTTGACAGAATTATTAACCTGCCATAATATTTAGGCTACAATGAAAGAGAGCGACTGTGTCTACATAAATGGCCATACCACTACTCCAACAATAAAGTCAGCCTGGCTCATTCACCATGGCCTGTGGCGGTACTCTGAGTCACCGAAGTAACAGCTAGAAAGGGTATCTCATGTGTCAAAATGAGTATACTGGTGATGCAAAGATCTGAAAGAATATAAGATATTTTAAAAAGGGATAATTTTTTTAAAACTCTACATTTTGTTTCTTAGAATGTCACACATTTCCCTAAACAACGAGGGGAAACTTCTTATTCCAATCTTTTTCATTTCTTACCTCCCAAGGATTCATTTTGAACACTTTTATGAGCCAACCAAGCCAAACAGAACATGTTTATGACCCTAAATTGGCAGTGACTTGATATATCTGTGTGTATGTGTATAATAAAGTTCAAAGGTAAATGTAATTAATATATATTAATATATTTCTATTTCTCCCAAGGTTTATCCTATTCTACAAGTGGGTAATACCCACTTTTATACTTTTAGTTTTGGGTTATATAAAAATAAAAAGAAGTAATTACTGGTGTTAGAAGTTAAAATAAGAGCTACATTTTGGAGAAGTGATTATAATTGGGAGGGGGCATTGGAGAAATTCTGGAGGGGCTGAAAATGTATATTTCTTGATGTTAGTGGTGATTACATGAATGTGTTCATTCTGTGGTAACATCAATCTGCACTCTTGTAATGTGTATACTTTTCTATTTTCTATTCTATTCTTGATAGGATATATAGTTCAACAGAAACATTATTAAAATAATAGTTCAGAACACAAGAGTACTAAAATTGGTTTTGCAATCATTATCCTGATTCCGAATCTATAATATTTCCAAAGTTTTACAGATAAAATGTAGAAACTACAGAAATACATTACTTTTTCCTTTTGTTTCAACTAAAAAATCTAAAATTTCTGTATAAAGCACAAAGTAAAGCATGTCGATACTGGGATCTAATTTGAAACCAGTACATGTAAAATCAATGTGGAAACTTGTTGTAAAAGCTTGAAATTGGTGCTAAAGTATTATCTTCCTTGCCTTGTACAGTAAGTGAAAATTTCTTATAAGAAGGGAAATACCTCTATATCCCACCCCCAGTTTGTCAGAATGATTACTTCCTTCTACAAACAAACAAACAAACAAAAAAGACTACAAATAGAAGGAAATGAAATGTTCTGAGAATCAGTCATTGTTAAGAGAGGAATTAATAAAAAGAATTTAAATATAAAGAGGGTAAAAAGTGCTAATGTATGTATTTGAGCAATGCCACACCTTTGAGATTTTTGACACACAATGGGTTTATCTGGACCCTCTGAAGAAGGCTAACTCATCCTTGAAGAATTAGAAGGAAACATATGATATAATGTCAATGACAAAGCTAGGGGCTGCTGGGATACCATTTGCTGTGGGGTATGGAAGTGGCTTGGATAGACTGACACAGACCCTCAGAAGCTATCAGCCTTCCTGGGACACACCAACAACCAGGCATCACTCTTGGTGTTTCATAGTGAGATGAAAAATATCATCAAGAGTGATCTACGGGGTTGTTGGAAAAGTCATGACATATTTTTTCTATGATTTTCGTTGCAAAAATTTGTCATGACTTTTCCAACAACCCAATAGAAAGTATCTATGCTGACAGGAAATTCAAGACTTGGGAACCCAGGCTGTATTTTTAACTCAAATTCAAAGTTTGAGTTTAGGAAGAGAAAAGAGTAGGAAAATGAATGGTTATGAAATTACAGAATGTGATTTGGATTTCTGAGATTGTTTAAGATATCAAAATGATGACAGCTTTAGTGAGGAAAAAACACTCATCTCACTAAAACTGGAAGAATCATGTTTGCCCAGAAATTCACATCTTTGATCAGGAAGGCTTTTAATGGGAAATCAAAGTGGTGAGGTAACACTGCTCAGTTAAACTATACAAATAGAATGGTTACTTTCAAAGACATGAATGATATTGGAAGAAGATTTGCAATGGAGGAGATGCTCAATAATTTACATGAGAAACCCATTTGTAAAGAGGGGCGGAAATAAGAGTTATGATCTAAGGTTTCTATACTCCAAAGCACAGTGGGTAATAAATTTGAGATACTAACACAAAGAAATAAAATTTTATTTATTGAATCAGTAAATATTAATAAATGCTGATTGAGTACTAAGCTCTGGGCTACAGAGATAAAATATAGTGTTTGGGAACACCAGTGGCTGAGACATACAGTCTAGTGGATGAAGCAGATTAGGGAACTAACGATTATAGTATTTTATTTATTATTTTTTTTAAGGTTTTATTGGGGAATTGGGGGAGGGAAACAGACAAGTTGCTGTCCTTTTGTTCTTCAGTCTAGCTGTGGAGGATGTTGCTTCATTGGCCCATGTTGGTATTATCATTTTGCTCTTCCCGGATGAGGCAGATCGGTTGCCAGCCTCTGAATGGACGCTCACGGTGGCTCTTGGCAGCTCACACTGGCTGCCGGCCGCTCACGTTGGCTGCCGGCCACACACGGTAGATTATGGCAGCCCACTGCAGCAGGGGCTGCAGCCTACGCCATCGCCGCCAACTCATGGCAGCCCAGCTCCAGGTCGATTTGCTGCTCACCATCTTAGCTGTAGAGGGTGTGGCGCCACTGGCCCTCAAGTGGAATCCGAACTGGGGCCCTGCTGCTCAGAGCTGGCGTCCCAAGCCAGCTCTTTACCAACGCGCCACTTGGCCGGCCCCCAATTATAGTATTTTAAATACTGCTGAGATACATATGGATTTCAATGAAATAAGAGAAACCTAGGGTTAGGAAAAGCTTATTAGAGTAGATGGTCCTTGAATAGAGTCGGGTAGAGTACAAAGAGCAAGGGTATTTTAAGCAAAGGAAACAATGTATTCCCAAAACTTAATAGGATACATTTGCAACTAGATTTCAGAGGTGAAAATGTCTATCTTGGTGAAAAGAAACCTGGGTTGGAAAAATAGCAGTGTTATTAGTAGAAAACTCTGTAGAGCATAAAAGAAGGAAGAAAGAAAACAAACTATTCAGGGCATAGGCCACAGGCCATTTGGGCGTTTAGAGGATGTGAATATCACACTCCTGATACAGACATTTTAAAGGCAAATGAATGGGAATGAAAATTTTAAAGGGAATGAAAATTTAGATTTACTGAACATCTACTATGTAGCTACTAGACATTGTGCTAAGCACACTCACATATAGAGTAATTATGGAGGACTTCAAATATATAGACATCTCAAAGATGTCTGTTAAAACCTGTGTATCTGATAAATTCTTGGTGTGCCTTGATAAGAGACCCTGCTTGAGAATAGAAGGAAGAATAAAGATACCTGCTCTCTAAACCCAAGTCTGATCAACAAAGATCAGAAAATTAGTTAATGAAATAGAAGTGGTAGAAACAGTGGGAAAAATACAAAATGTTATCTTAGAACTTGTTTTAGTCAGGGAGAGGAATGCTAAGTGTAGCCAGATTTGCATTCTAAATATAGTCAAACTTGTAATTGGACAGAACTTTCTAAGCTTTCCAAGTACGGGGACTTTTTTAAAAAAACAACAACAACATAAAACATGATTTACAGACCTTTACATGATAATTATATTAGTTTAAAAAATATATAAAGACTGTATGTATATATGTGGGGGCGGGGGCATTGATTGCACAAAAAAATTGCTATGATAAAAGCAAATGTGATTTTATAACTTGTTTAAACATTTTTTCCCCAAAACAGTAATTAGGAATGCAACATAAATATCAAGCATAGCAGTGTTTCTCATTTGAACAAATATTATCTGTAAAATCCACTCTAATATATTCTCAGTACAGTCTCATCAGCATTATTTTTATAAGGTATTAACAAAGTGATGTGACTAATGTGCACATTTATGAAACCTACTCATGTACAGTGATATATAAGGTTGAAGGCGTGCTCTTGCCAGCAAAAAGTGACAATTTCTCACTTTTGAGAAGTGCATTACATCTTGAGGCTAACCGGGGACATTTAGTAAATTATCTTTTCCAAGCACTAAATAGCTACAAGCTTCAAAGAGTTAATGAACCCCTTAAAATCAAGTGATTTACTTCTTTCTCACCAGTAAGGTCAAGACAGAGGATTCATTAATCCTCTCACCATTCAAGTGAGGCAAGGAAGAGACACATATTATAACCCCAATTACATGACTGGGACATTCAAGTCCAGAAGTGCTTACTGGCTGGCACAAGGCTGCAGAGAAGTTATGTGCAGATTGGTGACAGGAACTCATAAGCCTCCTGGTCCTGTGCTAAGTCTACCTAGCAATCTTGTTGGTGTGCTGTGGCTTGGTCTCCATAAATCTGAAAATGTGCTCATGTAAATAAGCATAGCTCAAGTGAGAAATAAAAGCTTTAAGATATGGATTTCTCTCTGAAAATGTAATTCTACTTTAAGGAATTATTTTATAAATAAATAATGAACAATCGACTCAAAATTTGTTTACAACCAGAAGATATTCAACATCTAAGATGGCTAACTGCGGTTCAATAACTACTACTAAAATCAGAAATCCTTTTCATGTAATATGAAGAGAATCGAATTTACTTTGAACCTAAAGTCCCAAAGATGGCAATTTGCATCTGGGTTTAGAGCAAACATAATTAATCCAAGTTCAAGTAGAATGACTGACTATTCCTTTGTCGCTGCTGATTACTGTGTTGAGTTTTTGAACAGTCCTGAACCAAAATTCTGATTAGTGATTCAAGGTGACTTATACAAATGTATTAACAATGGAAACTTTAACCCAACAATCATTCAATGATGATTTGGTGCCACACGCTGTGCTGGTGTTCAAGTATGTGAACCAAACAAACAAGTTCCTACCCTTATGAAGCTTAGGACTCACTGAGAAAGACAATCAAATATATGCACAAGTAGACATTACAAAGGTCAATATGTGCCATGTAGAAAAATTCTAGTGAGCATTAAGATTGTATAAAGGGGGTTGAGCAAAATTACCCATTGTAATGGGGTACAAGTGGAGGAGAAGGCAGATAAGATTCTCCTGAGAAGGACTGAGGTAGAGTTAACTAGGCAAAGAGGGGTGAGGAAAGGAATAGACATCTAAAGGATCCTATTCCATATTTATGTTTCCTGCATATATTTTATGCCAGTAATTTCACTTTGTATTATTAAAAAAAATAAGATAATTTTCTATTAAAAAGTATTTGGTAACTTTTCCTATCTCATTTTTATTATTAACTTACTTGGGGGTGATTACAGTATTCAGAGCTCTTTTAGCCATTGTCTTACTTAATTCTATTTGATCCTCACAAGAACTGTATTTACTAGGTACGATGATACCATAAGGCTCTTTTCACATATGAGAATGTTGAACCTAAGATGAAAGGACTTGCTCAGTGTTACATGGTTAGTAAACAGTGAAGCCAGAATTGAAACCTAAATCTTCTGACTCCAAGTTCAGTGCTATTAGAGAGAGGCTCAGGTCTGAACTACAAAGATAATATTAAACAGAGTGGAGAAGTTCTCCAGTGACTTGCGTAGGTGGACAAAACTTATAATCTGGATGCAGAACTCACCTAGCAGCCTCAGTTGGATAACTGGCATAACACATTTCCCAATGTACTTGCCAACATATACTATTTTAATGAAGGAATCACATGTATCAGAATCCAATCATTTGGCTTCTCAAATTCAGATTATTATTAGATAGTTTATTCATAAAGCTCACAGTCTAAGGATGTTGTAAAGTGTATCTTTGACCATAATCTTATCCATTTTTACTAGATAATGGATAATATAAACTACTCTATAACACAAAAGCTTAAAAGAAAATATGCAGAGCTTATAGAAGAAATACAACAGAGTGCTAATAGTAAATGTAAAGCTTATTTTAAATAGCATGTACAAGCAAAAGTATATGGTTTTTTTTACATACATCTAAAACAATTCTAGTTAGATTTAAATTCCTAGTTAAGTTGGATTGCCAATCAGTCCCTTGAATATGGACACTATTCAACAATACTGATCAGTACATAGCTAGAGGTACAAGAGATGTCCCAATCCAACAAACAAAAGGGAGCCTTTGAAGGGAAAAAATTATACTTTCCTACTGTTTCTTCTCTTCATTGCATGATAAGTACAGTGACTCTACTCTAATTTTTAAATCAATACTATAAAGGTCCACTAACCTATCATTTTCTATTCAAATTATACATTGTCACTATTAATATGAAAAAAATCTATTTATCCTGCTTGCCTCTTATTTACCATCTCTTCTGTTATATGTACTTGAACCAAATATCACTATCTAAGACTTGATAGCTCTATCCTTCTTTGAATCTAAACTCTGAGCCCTTCAAAGCTGATCCACAATCTTCTACACTTGCCTTTCAGCCAACATTTGTTTGTCACACCAAGATTCTAAGGATAACAACAGTTGTAAAAATGTATTGCGTTTCCAGGTGAGTCAATGCAGCCATCATGTGAATGAAGTGCACAGATACTCTCCATGTGCTGAAGGAAATACTGATGTGGTGTCAAATGAAAAACAAAATATAACAGAATATAGGAGCTTCTTTTCTTTCCAAACTCCTTCCCCTCTAATCTGAGATGATCATTTTAATCTCTCTCCTTTACCAACACAAATTTGATTTAAAACAGAATTATTTTACGGTGCTTAATTAGATAATTACTATTTTCAAACACAGATCATCAGAAAACATGATGATTAGATCAACTAAGGAGTTTGTTTCAGACTATGCAAAGTTAACAACAGACTCGATTTAAATATAGTTACTAATAAAGGTGAATTATTTTGACATACTGTATTTTGCTGTGTATAATGTGCTCCCATGTACAATGTGCACCCATGTTTTTGGCCCAAACTTTCAGGGAAAGAATCTTTCATTTTACTTTTTTAATTCAAATTTTTATTTGTTTATATTTAAGTACTTGTTTTTTGTATTATAATGTAAAGAAATTTTAGCATTTATTTATTTATAATTACACTTTTAACTCATAAGCATAAATAAAATAATTTGTAAAGATACAGAATTAGTACTACCCATGTATAATGCGCACCCTTATTTTTCCCTCACAAATTTGGGCAAAAAAGTGCACATTATACACAGCAAAATATGGTAATTACTCAAGGCCAAAATATTACACTGATCTATAAGGACAAACCCAGACCATATGTCCACTACTATTTGGGGGCACCTGTTATAACTGAAAAGAAAATTCGGTGTTTGGATATAGAAAATTTTATCTTATCTGAGTTATCTAAATGTCTTTCAGGTATATGACTGTTATAGATGGAGAGCAATTGATAAAATAATCATGAATAAAATTAGAAAATGATGTTTTTAAATAATTGAAAGGGACTTTAGAAATCATCCAGTCCATTTTTCCAATTATAGTAGTTAGGGACATATGAAAAGCCCTTGGTTATTTCCAAAATTTTGGATCAATCTGAAATTTTGCAGCAATTTTAAATCTTACATACCACAGAATACAATGGTTTTACATACCTTCTTTCTATATGTAAAATGTGAGTTCCCAAAATCCTTATCTAAAGCATGAATTCCCATGGACAGTAAGCAACAGTTAGACAGTGAACTACTTGAGATCAAGGTTCATTCATGTTGCATAAATAAATGAATGAACTGATGGAAGAATGCAAGTTCTGTGTTAGACTACGACTAGGGCAGTTGCTGTATATGCCCACACACCTATAAGTTCTCAGAATTTGGAACAATACATGGCATGTAGCAGCCCCACAATAAGTTTTGTCAATTGATTCTTTGACCCTCTTTCCTGCAAGCTGGGGTAAGAGTCCTTGAATAACCATTTTATCATATGAAATATTGAAGCATGTCATCAGTGTGGAATTTTTTAAACCATTTTAAATTGGTTCAAAGCAGCTGACTCTTAGGCTATCTGAAGTCTCTAAAATAGTCAATTCTGTTCTGGGAAAAATTAGGTGTGGCTCTATCATATCTTGGAGGACAACCATTTTTAGAGGGTTTTGAAAATGATGATGAATCTCTGAACTTAAGCCAAGGAGCTTCTTGATAGCAGCAACATGTTAGGGACATTTTCTTCTTCAGTTAGTCCCTTTTCTAGGTGAATCTACATTGAAAGCTGCTGTTCCATCAGTGACTATAACAGCAGTACTTTTCCTTTCCTTTCAATTTCTCTGCTCTCTATGAAGCCTACGTAGGATGTTGAGAAGCTACTGCAGAAATTCAGGAGCACAGATGAAAAGAGCCAAGGTGAAATACATATTAAATACAGAGAGAGAGAGAGAGAGAGAGAGAGAGAGAATGTCAAAGCACAATAGAATGAGAAGGACCAGCTATACCACTGAATAAAAAGAGACCTTATGACCCAAGAAAGTCAAGAAGGAGTGGAGATGGAGCAAACAGCCTAAGAAAACAAAGGAGGGAATGCAGAAGTAGGAGAGAAATTGGCAACACACAAAGGGTAGGAGAAAAACAAGAGACCAAGACTATTTATGTTTGGATGACTTTGACCCCAGTGAGACAACTGACAATAGTTCTGACCTGCACATGAATGAAATGATCTTGGATAAATAGAGGGCATGTCACATAAAACAAAAAATAGACTAAAATGAAGAGAAACAAAAAATTGGAAAAGAAAAAATAAAAAGCAAATAAACTAAAAAATAAAAATAAGAGAGACTACTTCACAAACATCAATGATGGAGTCACCATCTCTTTAAAAAGTTGATTTTCAACAATATCTTTTCCTATCTCCACAATCGCCCAAGTACCTGTACTAAGTCCAGAAAGAGCTCTAAATTTGGAGTCAACAGGGACTGTGAAAGCTGAGCAACCCTTTTCGCCATCTCTCCTATTGAATTTTTTTGAGATTTCCCAAATGTCTTAAAGCATTGACAGTGAGAGTGGTGACTGAAGCAAGGAGTTATTGTAACCACTTTTTTGTCTCTCATAAATGCTAACTCCTGATCCCAGAGGAATGTTGAAGTAAAAGGTACAGAGCAGGCATATATGAAAAGGAATAAATTGGCAGGTGTTGGTTATAAATTCATATGCTTTCATCACTTTAAACCTCATGATAAACAACTTATGAGCAAATAAATTCTAGAAAATGTTCAAATTTCCAATACATTTTGAATATTCACACAGCAGAAAATTATGGGATCATTAAAAATAATATTCTCGGCTCCCAGTCAAGATGTTGGAGTAGGTAAATGCTGTCCTTGCATTCTCTCATGACCATATCAAAATTACAACCGAACTCCAGAACCATCATAGAGAATCACCGGAAGTATAGCTGAACAGAATTCCTACAACTAAGGATATACAAAAGAAGCCACATCAACACTGGTGGGAGGGGTGGAGATGTGGAGTGGTCTGATCCCATGTCTATGTATGGTGGTTAAAATTTGGGAGGGCTATTTGTCCCTTAGAGGTCCCTTCTAAGGAGTGTGGGGTCCAAGCTCCCACACCAGGCTCCTCAGCCCAGGGTTTAGTGCCAGGGAGAGGAGTCTCCACAACTTCTGACTGTGAAAATGAGCAGAGATTGTGACTGAGTGAGATGAAGGGCTGCTGGAGTCCCAGGTGTTCCTCTTAAAGGACCCACACACAGACTTACTTGCTGATGGACTCACTCACTCTGAGCTCCAGTACTGAGGCAGCAGCTCGAAAGGCACCAGAGACTTATGGTGAGGAACTGAATTGCCAGGCTTTAGGGCAAGGGCTGCAAAGGCAGCTTTCTCCCTGACAGAAGTGCTGGCAGAAGCCATTGTTCCTTTGCTGAGCTCTCCTCCCACCCACATGGGCGCCATATCTTAATCTCCATCAAATTGCCTAACACAGATTGCCCATCCAGGTGACTCCCTGAGACCTTGAGCCACCCAACTTGTGGGCCCACCCAAGCTGCTTCCAGTAGCTTTTCTATACACACAACCTGTTTTGGCTCATTTTGTGGGATTTCCTAAAATCTTGCAAAGGTTCACAAACCCCAAACAAGCAGCATCTGGCATGGCATGTTCGGTACCACTTGCTAACCAGCCTCAAGCCCAGCACTATCAGCAGCCAGCCGCAGTAAGTGGCTTGGCCAGTCGAAGCACCTCCAAGCCTAGTGCAGGTGGTGGATATCTGCAGATGGCTCTGTGGTTCATGCAAGGTGGCCCCAGGCAGGGCACAGGCTGCGGCTGAACTTGGCCTGCAGTGGGGCCTCTTCCAGAAGGCTCCAAGGCTGACACATCCCATAGCCAGCTTCATACCCAGCCAGAGCATCACCCAGCTGCCTCAGGGGATAACACACCCAAAGGGCACATTGAGCAGGCACCAGAGCCCTGTTAAAGCAAATCCTGCTCTGTGGAATCAGCTCCTGCACAATAATTCTTCCACTGTACTCACAGCTGGTCCTCAAAACCAATAAGTATGAGAGTCAATTGCTCCCAATGACGTGCAAACAGCAACCAAGTCTCAATTACAACAGTAGGGCTCACACAACCCACACAAGGGACACACCTGGAGTACCCAATGCAGGTGACCAGGAACTCTGTACCACAGCCCCACAGCACACGTACTACATAAGTTCACTCCACTAAGACCAGGAGCCATAGCAGCCCTACTTAATATATAAAAACAAACATATGGAGGCAGCCAAAATGTGGAGACAAAGAAACATGTCCCAAATAAAAGAACAAAACAACACTCCAGAAAAATAACTAAACAAAATGGATATGAGCAATCTACCACATTCAGAGTTCAAAACACTGGTTATAAGGATGCTCAATGAACTCAGAGAGAACTTCAACAAAGAGATAGGAAAAATAAAAATGGAGACAGAAAACATAAAAAAGAACCAGCCAGAAATAAAGAATATATAATAACTGAAATGACAATAGATTAGAGGGAATCAACAGTAGATTAAATGAAGCAGAGGATTGAATTAACAATTTAGAAAAAAGGTAGCAAAGAACACCCAAATAGAACAGCAAATGAAAAAAGAATCCAAAAATATAAAGATAGTTTAAGAGGCCTCTGGGTCAATAACAAACATATCAACATAGAAGAGAAGAGAGAAAGCAAGGGATTGAGAATCTATTTGATGCTCAAGAAACAATGACTGAAAGCTTTCCTAACCTGAAAAGGAAATAGACATACAAGCCCAGGAAGCACAGAGAGTCCCAAAAAGATGAATCCAAACCGACTCACACAAAGACACATTATAATTAAAATGGCAAAGGTTAAAAACAAAGAGAGAATCTTAAAAGCAGCAAGAGAAAAGCAGTTATTACTTACAGGGGAGCTTCCATCATACCATCAGCTGATTTCTCAACAGAGACTTTGCAGGCCAGAAGCGATTGGCAGGAAATACTCAAAGTGATGAAAAGCAAGGACCTACAACCAAGATTGTTCTAACCAGCAGAGCTATCATTTAGAATCAAAGGACATAAAAAGGGTTGCAGACAAGAAAAAGCTAAAGGAGTTCATTACCACCAAACTAGTACTGCAAGGAATCTTAAATCTTTAATCACTTCTTTAAGATTAAAAAAGATAAAAATTATGAATAATAAAATGGCAATAACTACATATCTATCAACAATTCAATGTAAAGGATTAAAAGCTCCAACCAAAAGACATAAGAAGGCTGAATGGATAAGAAAACAAGACTCTTACATAAGCTGCCTACAAGTAAAGAGATGGAAAAAAGGTATTTCATGAAAATGGAAATGAAAAATAAAAAAAGCTGAGGTAGCAACACTTACGCCAGACAAAGTAGACTTTAAAATAAAGGCTATGACAAGAGACAAAGAAGGACCCATTAATCCCACTTCAGGGTATTTATCAAAAGAAACCTAAAAAGCTAATTTGAGGGGACATGTGCATCCATATGTTCATTGCAGCATTGTTTACAATGGCCAAGATGTGGAGGCAGCCTGGCTGTCTGTTGATGGATGAATGGATAAAAAGGAGGGGGCATATCTATATCTATCTATATCTATATCTATATCTATATCTATATCTATATCTATATCTATATCTACATATCTATATCATCTATATCTATCTATGATGGAATATTGTTCAGCCAGGGAAGGTAAACGGTTCTTGCCATCTGAGGCAGCATAGATGGACCTGGATGGTATTGTGCTGAGTGGACTATGTCAGACAGAAAAGGACAGATGCAATGTGATTTCACTTATATGTGGAATCTAAAGAACAAAATAAATAAACAAACAAAACAGAAACAAACTCATAGATAGAGAACTTTCTGATGGTTGCCAAATAGGAGGGGGATTGAGGGTGGGGGGAAGTCATTAAGAAGTACAAATTGGTTGTTACACAGTAGTCATGGGGATGTAGGGTATAGCATAAGGAATATAGTGAATAATATTGTAATAACTCTGTATGGTGTCAGATGGGTACTAGATTTATCAGAGTGATTACTTCATAAGTTACATAAATGTCTAATCACTATCTTGTATTCCTGATATTAATCTAATATTATATGGCTACTGTAATTGAAAAAAAAAGTATTTTAAAAAATAGTATTATCAATTTTTAGAGAAATGGGAAAATATTCATGATACAGCTTTTTTTAACACATGACCTAATTATTGAAATTCACATAGGCATACATTACATATACATAGGCATATATTAAATAATTTCTTTAGAAAAATTAAATTAGGTCCGCATTGCATGGTACAAGCAGTCTGTACTTCTCTCATTTGTAGCGCTCACTGCAATGGTTATACTTATTCAATCAACAACACTAAGTTGCTTGTCTTGTGCACCTCAGTATGTTCAGTGCCAGCACTGTGATTGATCCATACTACATACTCAATAAATGTTTGCTAAACAAAATAATGGCTGATATAACAAAAAATATATAATACATAGAAAAGGACTGTAAATAAATGGACAAAAAATGATTTAAAGTTGTTTCCTTAGGAGGGATTTGATAGAAGTGGTTTTAATTTGCTGTAAAAAATTCTATGTTAAAAAATTCTAAAACCAATAATCACAAAATGTTATTAGTAAAAGAAGTCAATCTCCAAAGAGCACATAGTGTATAGTTCCATTTATACGAAATGTCCAGGATAGGCATTCAGTAGAAAGGACAGGTTAGCGGTTGCTAGAGTGGGGAGACAGCAAGTGATTCTCAAGAGATTTCTTAAAGTCACGATGAAAATGTTCTAAAATTAGATTATAGTGATGATTACACAACTCTATAAATATGCTAAAAAAACTGAACTGTACATTTTAAGCAGAATTACATTGAATTATAAAGTATATCTCAATAAATATCTCAAAAATTTAAGGTATTTCAGGTATTTTAAATATTAGTAAAAATTATTTCATTACAAGCTTTTTAAAAAATTTGAACCCACAAACAGGCTTTTAGGGTTGTAGCTCTGGATATACCGCTAATGGGGTTTTTTGCCCTTTTTTCATAACATTTCAACAAAAGGCAATAGAGACAAACTTAGCACAAAGTGTGAGGCAATCCACAGAGGTTATATTTCTTGGACCATAAGGTAGTTTACCTTTAGTAGAAATCCTTCCGGATTTGCTACATTATTTGTACCCTCCCCGCCCACCACCAACACACACAATAGTCTCAATAATAAAACATAAGAAAACCTACTGTATATTGGAAAATATGCAGTAGTCCACAAACAATAAACTACTGGAACTGAAACTATTCCTTTTTTCTTCCTTGTTTACATGTCTCTGACCATCATCTCCTAAATAACATATTTTTATCATATAATAACTCTCCAACCACTCAGCTCCGAGTGCTGTAAATTCTTCATTGTGCATCTTATAAAATGGAATGGCTAGGTAGAGTTTTCTCTTTGGAAGTAAGACGTCTCTTTGGATTGCTGAAAGAAAACTCCCTGGCTACCAGACATTCTCCTTCAGAGACTAGAGTGTGAGATAATTTTGAGGCTGCTGGTGAGCATCTTGAAGATTGAGGGTCATGATGCTAGCAGGACTGGCTCCATCCTGAGAGCGGGGCATGGGGGGAGGGACGTGAAATGGCACAGCCACTGTGCCATTGATCATAAAAATCAATCATAAAGAGCCATACCAGGATGGACACAGAAAACCATGTTTATCTCTACTCCGAAACTGACTTTCAATTTCAATCTCTTAAGTACAGAATTCTCAGTTTTTGACACCACACAAAGTCTGATAAATTAGAAGCACTTGGTTATATGATTATACTTAAGAGATAACAATATTATGATGAAACACTCAAAATTCCAAAATCACATAAACTTGCTCAATTTAAGAATACTTTTAAACTTCAAATTTTACAAACGATAGTTGAATCAAGGTCTTGAGAATAGAAGAGTTCCAATGGAATTATTCGTTCAACTTTTCTGTATGTTTGAAAAATGTTTATATAAAAAAAAGTTTGTATTTAAAGTAATATAATTATATTTCAAGTAACATAATGACATTTAAAGTAATATAATTAGTAATCCCAGAGTTGACGATTGTCTTTCCAGGACCAGATGTGTAAGAGTTACATGGAACTGGAAAACCCGCAGCAGCCTTCTGAGGGGTTCAGACTTTCTCATGCCCCACAGTGCTTCAGGCCAGCTCTTCCTGTTCCGCTTCCAGTGATTCCCTTAGTTACAGTGATATATTTCAATTGCCCTCCTGTCCACCCTCAGGTACCACCACCTTTTTTACCTACTCCATCTTTTGTGATCTGTGTCTCCCCAACAATAATGGGAATAAAGCACCTAACTTCCTTACTGTGGAAGGACTCAGACTTAGTGCTTATCTGACTCGAGACCCCAAGCTGTTAACAACTAACCTTTGCCAGCTCCCATGGTTGATTATTCTCTAGAAAAACATAGAGAACTGCGGAATCCCACCTGGTCCCCTTTCAGCTAAGTCTCAGGTTACCTTTTCTCAGGCCTGCTCTTGCTCTTTTTCCCTTGCAACTGCGTTCAGACCCACAGCCAACTTTCTTCTCCCAGTGATAATTACCATTATGTACTCTGTATCCCCAGGGCTCCCCCTCCCCCCACTTTTTTTCTGTCCTTGAAAATATGCAAAAGGAAAATCTTTTTTTTGTTTGTTTGTTTTCTTTCTTTTGCTTTAATGGGTTAATTTCTAATGACAATGGAGAAACAGACCTGAGGAAACAGGAAAACAGAACAAATGTAGAAAAATTATGCCAATCTTAATGCAAGGGTCCCTCATCTATATATATTAGGTTAAACTACATGACATTGCCATTATTCAATTTTTGTCCTATAAAAACACTTTCATATGAAATTGTTTCGGAACACTTTTTAAGATGGTAACAGAAAACTCCTCTGCTTTTGGATCAGGCATAACCATTCTTTGAATCCTGCCTTTAACATGCAATTAAGAAGGAACAATTGCTGTCTCTTTGAAAAATTATTATCTCTAGGGATACTTGGACTGAATGCTTGAAACCATAATCCCCAATGCAGTGGTATTTGGAGGTGGGGGCCTTTAGAGGTAATTAGGTCATGAGAGTGAGTCCTCATGATAGGATTAATCTGTCTCTCTGTCTATCTGTCTGTCTGTCTGTGTCACGTGAGGATACAGCTAGAAAGCAGCTGTCTACAACAATCCAGCAAAGAGGCTGCCAGCAAATCTCAAACTTCCCAGCAGAAATGTGAGACATATGTTTGCTCTTTAATCCTCTTTATGTTTTCCTTTGCCTTACATGGGAAGGGCCAGGTGTGTTATACTCTGACACATAGATAGAAAGCCAAGAAATCATGAAAAATGGCCTACAGTGGGTGATTTGGGGACAAAATACACAAAAGCAACACAATACTTTTATAAAAGTATTTCTAAACCTAACAATGAATTCTCGACCTTGGACAGTACTAATCCTAGAAGAAAGAATATCTGGTCCTACATGAGAATTCAGATTTTTCAATTTCTTTACCACCTATTGATTGGCAACATTGCCAAGCAACAATTTTACTTCTTTCATTTTAAATTGATTTTTCTTTGTAGCAAGACTGTGCTTTTTGAGAGCACTGAGCCAAAGAATTCATTTAATTTTACTTTTTTTTTAAATCAATGTCTACAAGAACTTCTCAGTCAATGGATTGCCCTTGCTCTCCATTAGGCACCATTCTAGGCTGTTCACTGACCTTTTGAATCCCATGTAATATTGCAGCACTTTTAGTCTTACAGGAAATGTTTTTGTCATTTTCCACCTTTGCTCTTTCTGTCATTTTAAACTCCAAGCTTCACTCTGTAATTTCTTAGCTTCTCTTTTAGACTTGACATGTATTATGTGCCTTTTGTGCCCTTAATTACTTTTTGTACTCTTGGACTTGATCCATGTTGGTCTTTTCCAATCCTACCATATTGATTGCTGTACAGCAAGCCTCCTCCCCTCTAAGAACACTGTTTGTCTTTCCATTATTTTCTTTCTTTCCAATGCTGAGAACCACTAAGTTATTTTTTCCTACCAGTCCTTTCCAGGAAATCTCAGGCTACCCACAGTTGTGGCAACCAAGACCTATTCACTAGAATCATAATTATTTCTCTCTTAACATTAATTCTCTGTACTCAGGTTTGATAAAGAAACCACAGGTATGTGTGTCAAGAGCAGAAGATAAATTTTCAGGAGGATATCTGGGAAGCAACAAAAACATAATAATTTACAGAGACATGAGAAAGAGGAAATAAAAAAAGGTTTATTGAATAAGTTGGGAAATATTAAGTTAAAGAACCATGTCAGCACTTCAGTCTTATATTAATAAAAAGTAAGAGTAAATAACTTTAATGTCTAATGTGCCAAATATAAAAGCACCAGCTATTAAGAATGCCATCGTTTGTCAAATACAACCTATCATCTTTTCTTAAGTAAACTTCTACAACAGTCTCCCTATTGGTCTCATTCTCTCCAGTATTAGGTCCCTTCAATCCATTCTCCAGAATGCTGCCAGAGTCATTATCTTAAAAATGCATATCTAATCATTTCTCTGCTGGAATACCTTTCAATGGCTCTCCATTCCATCTAGAACAAAGCCCAAATGCTTATCAAACGCTACATGTCTGGACTCCATTTACTTTTCTAGTCTCATCTCTAGCTACTTTTTTCTTCCCAAGATCTGTATGCTCCAAGCAAAATATTCTTTATGACCTCTCTCTGGACTTTTGTATACGTTTTGTTCCCTGCACAGAATGTTCTTTCTTGCCCCAATTCTTCTTGGTCTATCCAATGCCTATTCATCCTTCATGTAGGTGCCATTTCTTACCTGACTTCTTAACTGAAATTAAGTATTCCCCTTCTGTGTGTTACCATAATTCACTGTATTCCTCCTGTCCTAATACATAATATATTCCACTATATTACCTTGTTTACATATCTGCACTCTAGTCAGCAAGAAATATGATGGCAATGACAATGTTTATCTTTTTTTTCCCCCTGGTATTCCAACACCTACCACAAAACCTAGCACCTGATGATATTTGATAAACACTTTGTTGGGTGAATATTGTACAAATATTTAGGTGATGGCATCATCTGGTAACCCAAGGCTTAATTTGAACCTCCATATCCAACCCTTGTTTAAAATCTTTCTAGAATAAGTATTGGCAACCCTCTCATGTATGTTAAATAAAGTTCATTAGCAAGTTACTTTTGGCACCTGCAATAATCAGTGCCTCTATTTTTTCTTCCCTACAACCATAAGGGCTTGTAGTTGTTGGTACAAGCTATCCACGCTGCCCAAAATTCAGCAGCTGGTGTTCCCACAGTACCTCCCTGGTTCCCTTTGCCTGTTCAGTGGTAGTCATTCATTCAGCTACCATCATCTCCCATGTCCCACTCCACTGAAGAGTCTAGTAAACTCCACTAGGAAACTAACTCTCCCACCATTGTTAGACTGACAATAGGACAGATCAAGCATCTTAGCACTCCTTCTAAAGATTGCCAACCACTATACATTCTATAATGAATCAGTCTACTTTTATGTCTTAGTAAATCAAGTAAAATAAGAAAAACTGAATTTTCTTTGAGATGACTTAGCAGCTTATAAGATCTCAGGGTCATCATTTTAGTCATAGTGTGCTGGGAACTGCAGATTTTCGAGATAGAAAAAAAGTGAGCTGAAACTCTACTAATCCTTTCTATTAGTTTCTGAAATCAAAGACTACTTAATTTAATATATTCTGTTTGATTACAATAAATTTTCCCTTCTCTTCAAAATTCCTCCTGAAAGAACAGGAAATTCTATCAACTCAGGGTACAATAAAGAGAAACTGAATTGAATCCAATTTGAAATGTTTATAAATCCATTTACCCATTAAAGTAACATCAAATATTTCAAGACAAAAATTCCTAAGAAAAAATATACTATTGTCATAAGTAGAAAAAAACAGTTCTTCCTTGATTTTGCAAGACATGATATTTTTAAATATCAGAAAGGGGGGATTAAAAAATAAAGGCTGTGAGCATTTATAAGGACAGATCCAAATAAAAAACTCTTTCCATATGAATGGACTTAGAGAACATTATGCTAAGTGAAATAAGTCAGTCAGAGAAAGACAAATACCATATGATCTCACTTATATGTGGACTCTAAAAACTGAATGAATGAGAAATGTAAACAGAAATAGTCTCAGAGACACAGAGGAAAAACAGGGTTGCTAGTTGGGAGGGGGTGGGGATGAAGGAAAAGGGGAAGGGACGAGACAATACAAATTGGTAATCACAACATGGCCTCAGGGATAGGAGAGACAGTCTGGGGAATATAATCAATAATGTTGTAAATATTTTTTAGGGGGCCAGATGGACCCATGTCTTGTTAGGGAGACCACTTCATAGTCGGTGTAGAGGCCTGACCACCGCACTGTATTTCTGAACTGATGTTGAATAATATTGTATGTCAAATATAATTATATATACATATAGTCATGGGACATGGAGTAGTGTGGGAATGGAGTCAATGGAATTGTAATAGAAAAGTATGATATCGGGGTTTGGGAGGGCAGTATATGGGGGAGGAGGGTTGTTTCTGTGTGAAGGGTGAAAAGGATAACTATTGCATTGTTCTGTACACCTGAAACTAACAATAAAACAAACAAACAAACAAACAAACAAAAAAACACTTTCCACTGGTTTACGAACAGAAAAAAAAAAATTGAAAGTGATGTGGCTTACTGCCCAAAGCAAGGGTATAACCGAGAAAGTATTTTCATACCTCTTGCTACTAAAAATAGTAAGCATTCTGCTAAAAAAAAAAAAAAAAAGAAAGAAAAGAAAAAAGAAAAAGAAAAAGGTGAAACTTCACATCAAGGATACAAGAGAAAAACTGTATGGTGAATGTAAAACAAAGTGCTATCCAAAACACTGGTAGTAATTTATTGGTGAGCAAAATTCAAAATCAAATGCTTTCTGAGTTATAGAATGTGGGATAATCAAACTGTCAGTGTTAAAATGGGCCATGAATTTTCAAAAAGGGCATCAGTGGAAATAAACTATAAAAGAGCCATTTTGGACTATCCTAAATCTGAAACAACCCTAGTTCCCAAATGTATTTGTTCATTTGTTTCTTTTTATTTTTAACTATAAATTTACTGACAGACGTTGTGTCTCACAATTCTCAGTCAAACTTCTGTGTCTCTTCGATGTTCAACAAGTAATTGCTCTCAGTCATACCTCCTGATTTCTATTCTACTACAAAGTAAACTTTGGTACATGACCAGTAACCCTAACATTTTCCAGTATCTCTTCATTTCCATCAGGCACCATAACCGGCAACTAGGCCTTGAATGACTTTCCCAGACCAGCACTGACAGAAGACACAGACCTATCCTATGACTCTATTCAAATAGGACTCAGCCCATGAAAGTGAGTCAGAAGTGAAGTCACATACCTGGACCAGTGATGGGAAGGTTGGGCATTTGAACAGTGAAGTAATGGATAAGAAATATAAGAAGTTTAGGATGGTTTCCTGCCCAGCGACAAGTCTAGAACCCTAATAATCACAAATGGCCTACTACAATTTTACCAAGATGTGATTCACCAAATAACATGGGAAGACACCCCCAACTGGGCTTCCATGATCAATAAATGTAGAAGCAGTGACAAAACACAATTTTTCCCTTGGAGACTCACTAAGTGTACTAGGATATTAAAAGATAAAAGAAGCCTAGCCATAAAGAAACCTGTTTTGCTTTGTTTAACCTAGCATTTGCCAAACTTATTAAGATCACAGAGAACTGGTACACCAAGGGATAGGCTCAAGGAAGAGCTGACCTGCTCAGCCATTCATATTTGCTTTTTCTTGACTCCCTAGGGCTACTCCATATGTCCAGGCATTGGTCATATGATGTCTTACAGCAGTGCTTCTTAAACATCTCTGTGCATACAATTCATTGGTGATCTTGTAAAAATGTAGATTCTGAGTCAGTAGACCTGAGGTGAAACCTAAGGGTCTGCATTTCTAACGAAGCTTCAGGTAATGTTACTGTTGTTAGTCTCTATCCCATATTGAGTAGCGAGGCTCTACAGAAACATTGCAGTAGGGAGATCATCACATCTCTAGTCTCTTTATCTTACCCTTCCTAATAATGAATCCTCCTAAAATATTACTTTCAATATACAGTTTGCCACTTTTCTAGTCAAGAACCTTCAGTACTTCCCTATTCCCTTTAACATTAGTAACTCAACAACAGACGTTTATTGGACTTTTATTGTGTGGCAAATAGATTAAGACAGCCCCTGACTTTATACAGTCGAGAGCTGAGTGGGTAAGAAACAATGTGCAGAATGCTAGGAGTCAAAAAAACAAACAAACAAACAAAAAAACCGAGAAGGGGATAGCTAATATCTTTACACCTCGGTTTCCTCTTCTGTAAAATGAGGGTTAAACTAGACCAACGGTATTTAACCCTCCACGTGCACTGCAGTCACTAACGAAGAGCCTCAGCCCAGGTCAGTGAAATTCAGACTCTCAGCGCCTCCTGCTGCAGGGTAGTTCCCCAGGTGATGCTAACCAATGATTCCCAAAGGGTTACCCACACCATCAACATCAGCATCACCTAGAAACTTGTTAGAATGCGAATTCTCAGGCCTCACCCCAAACCTACTGAATCAAAAATTTAGGGGGCAGGCAACAGAAATCTGGAGAGCTGGCTGATTTAAAAACCACTGGACTAAACAATCAGTAAATTTCCTTCCAGCTTGAAAATGCTATCATTCTTTGACTGACCTCTCACAGCCTTTTCAAGGACTTTTGTTAAGACTTTTAAAAAAAGTATAAACTCTGGAATTAGACTTCCTGGATTTAAATGGCAGCTCTTACACTTAATTGCTGTACACACTTGATGAGTTTCATTGTCTGTGTTTCAGGTTCTCATCTCTAAAATGAGGGTAATAATGGTACCTATTCTCACAGAGTTGTTATTAAAATTAAATTATTTCATATACATAATTCACTTAGCAGAGTGCCTGAAAAGTGATATTTCATTACTCAGTTATTATCCCCCTAGCAAGGCCTTCCCTGGCCACTCTATCCAAAATTGTGACCCACCCCCACCATTCCACTGAAACCTCCCCTGGTTTATTTTTCTCATTTGCAGTTAAAGTTTGCTCTCTAACAAACTACATATTTTACTTATTGCTTTGTTTATGATCTGTCTTTTCCCACTAGAACCTAAGTGCTATACAACCAAGGATTTTTGTCCATTTTTCTGAGAGTTGGATCCTCGATGTCTAGTACAGGGTCTGACATATCAGAGGTACTTAAAAAGTATTGGTGGGATAAATGACTGAATAAATGTTAACTATTATCAGTATTATTAGCAATCCAAATTTTTCTTTATTGAAACCTAACAGTTTATACTTCCTGTTTATTGTCTCAAATTGTGTTTCTGTCTTATTCCATGCTTTACTCAAATTCTGTCCCATACCTAATGAGGCCCTTCTATCTGATTTCAGCTCATTTTGGGCCTGGCTCAAGTTCTACTTCTTTAATATACCCTGATGGCTCCAGTTCTCTAGTTCTCTGAAAGTCTATAGTGTTTACTGTCTATACTATCAACTTAACACTTACTCATCTTAATTTAATATCCGCGGAATAAGTAGTTTCTAAGAAATTTACTGGAAAAGGCTGTATCGTTCATGCAACAAGCATTTCATGAAAAATTAGACAGGAAGCGGACTAGCCCCAAAGGAAACAATGGAAAAACTTACCATGAATTAGCCATGCTGCCCTCACATGAGAGAAAGAATGCTCTTTCTTTTACAAAGCACTTTTATATATACATCAGCCTAGTTTGTACTAGATAACCTCAAAGATTATGCCTCCTCGCTCTCAGATTTTCAAAATACATTCAAGTAAAGTATGGAGAGAACATTTCTTGAGGTTAAAATTAAGAAGAAATCACGGAAGTCATAACAGAAGCAGATAATGACCCAAGAAGTTGTCAAGTTCACAGGTGGCAATTAAGTGGTTCTTTTGTCCCCAGTGGTCCTGTCAACTGGGTCTGGAAGAGGCTCACCATCATCCCCAGTGCAGCCATTAAGTAGGCATTATCAACAGATCAGAGGTGGCAGGCAAGGGGGTACCTATTGTAACTTAGTCTAACTATCTTGCTTCTAAAAGCAAAGAGATCGATGCTAAGACATTTAAAGTGACGTGTCCAGACACATACGTGGTAGCAGACCAAGGCCAGAACCAGCATCCTGATTGCTTATCCAGGACTTTCTCCACTGCTCCTCCTAATTCACTTCTGAAATCTGGTATTTAAATTTCCATTCTAAAGGAGTCAAAGCACAAGAAGCAAACCTTTGACAGAGAGTTTTCATATTAATGGTCATGAAAAACACATTGAAATGGAAAAAAATGACAGCTTTGAGTCGAGTGATAGACAGAGTTGGTTAGTCTGTTATTTTTCAGTTGGGTTTATTTACCTAAGTCTAAAGTGTGTCATGACTGGAAATAGACAAAACAGATTCTTTTAATTCCACTGTCCTAGAAATAAAAAAGAGAAATAGTCTTCATTAATAGGAACTGGGCTCAGGTTCAGTCCTAAAATAACTTTTACCATTGAATCTCCTTTTTAAAGATGACCTTTCTCTCATTAATGGCAAAGCATTATTTTAAATATAGCTTAATCACTAAATTTCAATGACAGAAAAACATACATATTTGAAGAAATATGAAAAAAAGATAAGGGAGAGAAATAAACATTGATTTTAATATAAATAATGACCATTACCTCACCATGGAAATTATACCCACATTTAATTTTATTATTATTTTTTTACTTTTTAAAATTAGTTTCTTTTCCAACTGTAGCTGATATTCAACATTATATTAGTTTCAGGTGTACAACATACTAATTACATATTTACATACCTTACGAAGTGAGCACCCTGCTAAGTCTAGTACCTATCCAACACCATACACAGTTATTCAATATTATTGACTATGTTCTCTATTCTGTACTTTATATCCCCATGACTATTTTTATACTGGCAATTTGTATTATGCAAAATGAAATAAATCAAGACAGAGAAAGAGAAATACCATATGATTTCACTGTTTGTGGAATCTAAAAAACAAAATAAATGAACAAACAAAACAGAAGCAAACTCATAGTACCGAGAACAAATTGCTAGTCACCTGGTTGGAGGGGGGTTGAGGGGATGAGTGAAAAAGGTGAAAGGGATAAAGAACCACATTTTAGAATTATCATTTTCCAGAACCTCTCTCTAAAGCAGTTTCTAAATATTACAGTCACCTTTGTGACTAACTCAGTTGGAGTGAAACTGACTTGTGAAATTTTACTAAGATAATTCTGTCTTGATTAACTCTCATTTTTAGGCATACTGTAATTGAAGCTGCTTTTGGAGGCAAAACCATCACCTGACACAGTTAGAAATTGCCTCTGGCAACTGCCTGCATTACCCAAGGAAACCAAGATGACAACTGGCAGCTCTGTTACTTCAAAGAGTTAAACCAATTTAGCAACTATGTTCCTTAGTTACAAGGTACCAGCAGTTGGTCCAGTAGCCTGTCCTTTCACCTTGAGAAGGTGAGCCTGACACATATTTGAGGGTAGGTAAGAAGAGGAAAGTAGCAAACACACAGAATCTCTTCTCTTCAGTATGCACCCTGCTACAATGCAGGGGGTGGGGAGTCATGTATTGAAACAGCCAGAGGAAGTTCAGGGCCTGCACTGCCCCTGCATACATACATACATACATACATACATACATACATACATACATACATATGTATGACATGGCAGTCAGTTCAAGGGTTCTGCTAGGGTCTGGATACACACAGGAACAATCCCAGTGGGTTTCAGAAAACTCATGCCACAAGTTGATGCTTGCTAAAGGCTGGAGTGATTCTCATCTCACTCCCCGTTGTCAGTGGAGGTGATCGGTGCTCCACGAATTGGGTCAAAACAAGAATGAAAGCAAGAACTCTGTTCAGACCTCATCATGCTAACCCAGGCATGGATCCTTTAGGCAAACACAATTGCCAAGACAAATAATGAGTTCTAGAAAGTGGACCAGTAGTTCCTAAAGAATGTTTGTGAAACACTGGAACACCCTGCTCTCGGGCCTAGTCATCCCCAAAATTCAGAGATTGCTTCTCCTCAATCCCATTTTTGAATCATTTGTTTCAATTATCCCATTTACTCACCTGGAAAAAAAGGACAAGTAACCCAACTCACTTAGCAGAAATATTTTAAATTGGTACCCAAGACATCATTCACATTTACGAAAAATCCTTTAAAACACTGCAATTTACATAATAAAAACCCAAATTCTTGAACACTGACTGGATGCCAGCTAATCCAGCATATTAAATAGAGAATAAATTTGAGAGTCAGAAGATTTGATTTGGAAATCAGTTTTGTCACTTCCTAGCTCTGTGACCATGAGCAAATTACTTATTACTTGGACCCCAAGTTTTCTCTTTATGAAATAATCATGATAAAATTTAATGTACAACGTAGTTGTACAGAATACACATCAAAAACATAAGAAAAGGCATAGAAATGCCTGACCCATGATAGAAACTAAATAAATATTAATTTCCTTCCCCCATTTCCATTTTTTCTAGTAAAGAAAATATCTGTCAAAATGCTTTTGAATGTTGTATATGGTTTAAAAATAAGTAGCATGCCAACATCTTATCTATGCAACTGTCCTTTATATTGTTAATTTGAAGCAACTCTTTTTATATCTGGTTATACATAAAATATGAATTATAACTCTGTACAGTCATGTAGTTGAACAATTCAAACTGGTACCATAATTTGGATCTCTTTTTCTAGAAATATATTACAACTTCATTTCCCTTGGAATCAGTCCCACCACAGTAGAAAATAAAAAGATAAGACCAACCCTTCTTCAATTACATAATAGCAATATTTCATGGCCTTTTTTCCATAGAGTTCTTTTGTGTTAGAGACCATGCATCTCTCAAAATGTTTCCGCTTATCTGTATTCCAAAGCCTGCTGATAGCCTCTAATTGACAGTGTTAGGAGCAAATATGTACAATCCTACCCAAAAAAAAGGCTGGGGGAAGAAAGGCATGTTTGATGCATCTAAGATGGTAAGCAGTCTTATGGCCAAGAACAACAGCAGGCTTGTCCATCTGTCCATCATCAAACTGAGTTGTTTCCACAATAGTTAGCAACAGGAGGTGGCCATGTGGGCATCGCACTAAAATAGAATTTCTGTCATCAGGAAGACAAGGTGAGGAGGGAAGAAAAGGATTAACTGTTTCAGAATCAATTTCTGGGTTAGCATGATGTATACAAAGAATTGTTGCATATGTCTCACCCATAGATTATAAAACTTATATTCATTATTTTGTGCATTCATTAAACATTTTCTGGGTGCTTTTTAGAAGCCAGGCACTGGGCTAGTGACTATGGGTACAAAAAATAATTTCCTTCTTTTACTAATTCTGTTTCATGAGAGGGACAGAGAAGTAAACAATTATAAGACAGTAAGATGGCAACTAATGTGCATATAATGTACTATGGGAACCCAATGAAAGAATAATCAACTATGCAAAAATATTGCAACTCCACAAATTCGTATTCTTTTTGCACAGGGGCTATGTTAATCTTCTCTGTAATATTCCAGTGTTGTTATATGTGCTACAGGAGTGAGGCCAACCACAGAAATAGAATAGAAAATCCAAGAATGAAATGAGTCTTGATTAACTGTATTTGTCTCAGGGTATAAGTATTGTTGCCTTTACCTTCATTTATTGCAGTCCTTTTTTTAAGTATGTGTGTGTGTTTGATTTTCATATGATTTTTAATCTTATTAACTCCATCTAAATATGTCAATTTCTATTTCCTACAGTAACAGTATGTTTGATAGCATGCTCATTGGACCATATAGGTAGATATAGATATGGATATGGATATAGATAGATGTAGAAATACAGATACAGAGGATGTAAAACTCATAGCTTCTTGGCTTGTGGAAATATTGCTTATGACATATTTCTTAAATTTTACAATGAAATATTTTCTTTCAACAAATTTCCTAACAGAAAAGTGAATATAAGGCATAGGATTTCTTGGCACTTGGTAAAACTAAAATGTTAACACAAATAAATCCTCCGTGTGCTTTAAGACACAATAAAGACTTACTTTCAATTGCAGAAACAAATAAGGAGTGAAATGAGGCACTCCCACATAGGCCAAAGTATAAAGTCTTGGTAAACTGTCAGCTAGAAATCCTATCTAAATGTCTACTGGTTTTGTTGCTAACATGTGCACTTGGAAACATAAAATTCACAACAGTTTCAGGTGAAATTTATTACCCCTCTCTGAGGCTATTTTTGCTACTAAAGGATTTGCCCAAGTCTCATCTTGGTTGTCTCCAGCATTGGTGTTCCTATTTCTTGTCCCCAAAGTCATACAGCACCCTGGAGCTACATGCATAAAACCATTAATGTTCCCCTCCGGGACACCTCCCACAGTCACAGGAGCCAATGGCACACTCTGAAATGCAGCACAAGGCGTTAGCTTGCCTGGGGTACTAGCACCAGGCTGAGACCTTGAAGAACCCACTCTAAAGAGTAACAGCCATCACTCTACCTGCCTGTGTCCTGACGCCCTGACCTGAAATCCACCCAGACTTAACTCCTTGAACTCAAGCCATCATAGTCACACTGCTACTATTATGTATCAGTGTGACAAGACATCAAAGTCCTAAACTTTAATCTCTACTTCAGTCACATAATTAACCTTTCTCACACGTCAACTTTTCATTTGTACCTTAGTTATATATCATAAAAACCACATTGCCCATATATAGATATTTCCTTAATGTTTTTATTCTGTCCATCTATCCATTCTCTGTAAGTAAATCCTGGTCACTGTTCTTGATGTGATTCTCATATCATGACGCCTTGCACAGCTCCACAGGTAATTTTACGTTTACTGAATATTTTCTATTGATAGTGGTGACCCTGGCGGTGCTGCAGAGCTTCTCTGTTCTAATCTAACTAGTACACAAGTTTTGTCCCACAAATGGACAAGTTTTTGCCAAGATCTATGCTATTTTCTATTATTTTTGTTACAGATTTCTGATTATCATAGTTTTCATTTATTCCACTTGGGGAAAAAAAACAACAAAAAACTCCAAGAAACTCACGAAAAAAATAAAAAGTGAATATCCTTACAGAGTGAGTTGAGTAAATGACTCAAGATCAAGCAGTCTGACTTATAAATGCCATAGAGAAAGTCATTCATTAATTGAAGGTCAAAGGCTTGCAAGCTACTTAACATTAAATAGAGGCCAACAGAAACATCAATTAGTGGAAGTTAAAAAAAAAAGTCAATATTACTGTGAAAGAAGGTTTCTTTGGGATGGTGAAAGTTGTGATGAATCTTCTAGGTTATCTAATAACCGATATTCAGAAAAGAGAGATAAATATTACATTAACATGGAAAAGAGCTAGGTGACACTCATCTTATGAGTGTCTCATGGTTCCAAAACCCCAGGAGCAAGCCAAGTGTGCAGTTCTGAGAAACCATTTTCCCTTAAAGCATTGGTAAATGTGGTAGGTAGCAAGGCTCTGCTCTCAGGTCACATCCACCAATCTAAACTACAACGCAGCTGAAGTAACAATACCGACTCAGCAATTCTATTTGGAATACACCGTTTATAGCACACTTCTGAATTTCAATTTGTGAGCAAAATAAAACTCATTGCTTATTTGGCATAGATACACTACTTGTCAGGCACCGTGTCAGTTGAATCCTTACCTTGGTCTTTGGGGTAATTATTGTTATTCTCTTTTATGGAGAAGCAAACAGGCCTGAAAAACTAATCTGCCTGAAGCACAAGTAAGTTAATAACACTGTTTATTTGCATAAAAGAAAACGTCCTTTAATTGGTTATTTCCCCCGTTTTCGTATTTGAGCAATTGCAGCCCACTCTCTGAGGGCACTGACTCTGGACGCACAATTCCTGTAACAGTCATTGGAGCAGGGCCCCTGTCAGAACTGTCCACACAGTACAAAGTATTTGCAGCCTTCAGGAGCCTGTGTAGATTTAGACACATTCTTGGGCCCTTTTTTGAGTCTTGTTAGACCTTTCGATCCTATTTTTAATAACCCTTTTAATCTTTCTAAAATGCTCAGCCAAAGATCAAAACCACAGCTGAGCTTTAAGCTACATTCTATATCTTCCATTTTAATTCATACTTATGCAACCTTTCACTTTTTTTTCATAGCAAGAAATAGATTTCCCTTCGCGAAGGAATAAAAGTTGCCCCTAAGGAAAATAGCATTCATTTTCAATAAACATTTACTAAGTACCTTTTTGAAAGTGAAGAAAAGCCTGAAGAGGGTACTGGATAAGGCTTGGTCTGTGCCTGCCAGGGGCTTAAATTCTAATAATTATGGAGACAGAAATAGTAGGAATCAGGGTCAACATTTAAAGTGGAGCCTCCTGGTTCCTCTCCCAGGAACAACTTCTGACACCATGTTGCTTCTCCAGGAGCAGGTTCTGGCTTCCCAATATGTGAGAGGGCCGAAAACAGTAATCCTCTAAGATAAATGTTGAAGATTCTGGTTCTAGGAATAACTCTTAAAGTGCAGGGGGCGATGCAGGAGAAAGGGGGCAGTTTCACAATGGACTTGAGGATGAATGGGGACATGCTTTTACAAACCACACAGCCCCTGCTTACCACGCCTTCCCCAGAATCACTGTTATAGGAAGCCAGGCATAGAAGGGGGGGCTGTCACACACCGCAGGGGTCTTGAGATAGGAAAAGACTGAGAACCACAAGGTCTAACATGCTGCAGTTTTCAGGTTCAGCTTCTAATGACACCATCGCATATATTCATTTTTCTATTTGTCCTTTTTTAATATGGAACAAATAATATTTTACACAAAAGTCCAGATCAATAGGGGCTTAATTCAAGTAGGCGATTACCTTTGTCACTCTCACTCATTAAGAGGCTGTCTCTTCAGAGGAAGGCCTGAATCACCTCAAAGTTGAGTTGCTTAGAAAGCAGTCTGTGATAAAAACAAGTATGAAGATGGTTACCTAAAGCAAATGACTTTAACTTAGTAAAAACCAACCTTTTGGGAATATGCCCATAAACTACTATGGTTTATACTTCCTAGAAACCCAGAGAATTAGCCTGGGTTCTCGTCTAACATGAAATACTGCAGGCATCTACTCTCTTTTGGGAAGACTTCATTCTCTTCTTTACTACTAAGCTAAAATTCTCAATGCCACAGCCCGCTCCATCTATCTTAGTCCTGATTTTTATTATCTACTCTCCCACTTCACATCCACCTGTGAAATGCATCCCTAACCAGCTGACGTGTCTATCTTATCCTCCCCTCATATGCACCCTTCCTTCAGCACTCACATTTATGTTTGTTTGTTTTTTTATATTAGCTGCCACACTGACCAACAAATTGTGGCAGACAGCATTTTTCTTTCGAGTTCAGCTTTTTTTTTCTCATTATAGGGAGATGGCTGTTTTTAATGATTATATAACACATTACTTGTAAAATTTTGTTACAGGAAAGCATTTTTAAAATGAAAGGGAAAAGCTACTTAATTTTACCATATAGAAATCATTACTAAAATTTTGTTATTTTTTTCCTCAGTCCTTTTTTCTATGTATTTTAACTTTTTATTTTGAAATAATTTTAGACTTATAGAAAATTGCAAAAATATTATAGAGAGTTCCTGTATACCCTTCACCCAGCTTCTCTTACTGATAATATCTTCCAATAAGTATAGGGCAATTATCAAAATCTTCCATGTGTATTTTGACAAGGTGGAAACTATAGTTTTTGTTCACTGCTTCTTATATTTAATATGATAGCATAAGCATTTCTATTATTTAAAAAGCCTTCAAAACATTAATTTACTGTCCAAGTAATGTCATTCTATATCAATACATGTTTTTTAACTACTTCCACACTGCTGAATAATTAGATTGCTTGCAATTCTTTTCTATTATTAAAAATCCTCTTCACACAGGTTATGTTTTAAAACAACTACTAATTTTACAGGTCAAAATGTTCTCTTGTTTTAATTTTTTTTTTTTTAGTTATTATAAAGGTAAACATTTAAAATGTTTATTAATCATATTTTTCATCTTTTGTAAGTTATTTGTTTGAGCTCTTTGCCCATGTACTTATGGATGTCTAAATGTATTACTTAACAATTTTTGTAAAGTTTGCATGTTAAGAATGTTAAGAATTTGGACCCAAAGGTTGCAAATATTTTTCATTGGTGATTTTTTTTTTTTTAAAGATTTTTATTGGGGAATTGGGGAAGAGGAACAGACAAGTTGTTGTCCTTTTGTTCTTCAGTCTAGTTGTGGAGGACGTTGCTTCACTGGGCCAAGTTGGTACCATCATTGCGCTCTTCCTGGGCAAGGCAGATCAGTCGCCGGCTTCTGGACGGCCACTGTGGCTGCTGGCCGCACACGTGGGCTGCTGGCTACACACGGTAGCCCATGGCAACCCACTGCAGCAGGAGGCCGGCGACTCAAGGCAGCCCAGCTCCAGGTTGAGCTGTTGTTCAGCATCTTAGCTATAGAGGGCAGTGTCACTGGCCCTCATATATGGGATCCGAACCAGGGCCTTCTGGCGTCCCAAGCCAGCTCTTAACCAACGCGCCACTCGGCTGGCCCCATTGGTGATTATTTTTATTTATTTTGTCTTCATTTTGCAATCCAAAACAATTTTGCCAATTGAAAACATATCTCTTTTATAGCAGCAATTCATAATTGAAAGACAATTTCATAAAATAAGACTTTGATCCACTAACTCAATGTTTTTCAAACTGAGATCCACGCACCCCTAAGCATGTGAAGTTGTGACTGTTGGGAATGAAGGAATACTTTTTTTCCTTAAAAAGGTGCCATATGTTATTCAAATTTGACAAAAACTGCTACAGATACAAAGGTCAAATCCCAAGCTATAACGAGATGCCACATCATACAAAATATAGCTTATCATAGGATTAATTTGTATTATATGTTCCCTAGTGTTAGTTATTTCATATTATTTTAATGTCTTATAAATATTCAGAACTAAACTATAACTGAACTAAAAAATAATTTTTTTTATTATTACAAACTGAAAATTCAGAAAGTTGTATTATACTTCAGCAATCCCATATTACTTGAAAGTCCCCAAACAACCAGAGCTTGCTCCTGTCTCCTGCCTCTGTCCTTGCTGCTCCCTTTGCCTGGAATCCGCCCCACTCCATCCCTCCATCCTTATTAATTGGAAAACTCCTGGGCCTCACTGTCATTCCCCTCAATTGTGCCCACTCTCCCTCCCCAATATTGTCTTAATTATTGAGTTCTCCATTAACATTTTCTCTATGCTCACTTTTACTGTTGCATATTAAATTTGTTTTTATAGCTGTCTCCTGTAACCTGAGAACAGGAGATTCAGGCATGGCTGTAGCCCCAGTGCCCAGCCAAGTTCCCGACATATAATAGAAGCCCCATTGTGATTATAAAATGAACTGAGTTATCCATATAAGGTAAACATTTTCTGGGAGAGTTAGAAGGAACTCAACCTTATTTTCTGAATTATACTGATAAATAACACCACAAGTTCATCTGCCATCAGTTTTGTCCCATGGGGTCCACAGTTTCGCTTTGGCACTATCAAAAGCTTTCTGTTCAGTGACAGTGACTCAGGGAGAGAATACTTTTCTCAGGCAGGTAATTAATAATCTCTCTTATTTCTTATTTAGCTTTTTAATATTGAAGTAATTTCAAACTTACAGAAGAGTTGGAAGAATAGAACAAAGAACTGTTGTATACCCTTCAGCCAGAATCACTAATTGTTATCCTTTTGCCATATCTAATTTGTCTGTCTTTACACACACACACCACAAAATATTTTCCCTGAACAATTTGAGAGTTATTTGCAGAATCATGTCCTTTATCCCTACAAACTTCAGTGCTCATTTCCAAAGAACAAGGGCATTCTCTTAGGTAGCCACAGTACACTTATCAAATCCAGGGATATAATATTTATACAACACTTTTATCTAATATACAGTCTATTTAGTTTTTTAAATAATTGTTTCAATAATGTCCTTTACACATTTTTTTTCTCTGATTCAGGTACAAAATCATGCATTACATGTAGTTGGCATGTCTTGTTGGCCTTCTTTATCTGGAACACTACTTCACACTTTGTTTTTCATGGCATTGAAATTTTTCAAAAGGACTTTTGGGTCTGTCTGATGTTTCCATGTGATTATATTTGGGTTATGTGTTTTAGGCAGGAATGTTATATAAAGGGTGTTGTGACTTCCTCAACACATCACATCAGGAATCAAATCTCAGTTTATCCCATCACTGGTGATATTAATTTTGATCACTCAATAAGGTGGTATTGGTCAGGTTTCTCCACTGGAAAGTTGCCATTTCTCACCTTGTAATTAATAAGTAATCCCTGGGAAATGCTTTGATAATATATAAATATTCCGTTCCTCTTCAAACTTTTAGTAGCCATTGATTATTCTGAATCAACCATAGTGGTTGCAAAATGGTGATTTTCTTTTTTTTCTTTTTTTTTTTTAAAGATTTTTATTGGGGAATTGGGGGATGGGAACAGTGCTGGGAATTGGGGGAAGGGCAACAGACAAGTTGCTGTCCTTTTGTTCTTCAGTCTAGTTGTGGAGGACGTTGCTTCACTGGCCCAAGTTGGCACCATCATTGCGCTCTTCCCGGGCGTGGCAGATCAGTCGCCGGCTTCTGGACGGCCGCTCACTGCGGCTGCTGGCCGCTCACGCTGGCTGCTGGCTACACACAGTAGCCCATGGCAACTCACTGCCACAGGGGCTGCAGCCTATGCTGTCGCCAGTGACTCACGGCAGCCCAGCTCCAGGTTGAGCTGTTGTTCAGCATCTTAGCTGTGGAGGGCAGTGTCACTGGCCCTCATATGTGGGATCCAAACCGGGGCCCTCTGGCATCCCAAGCGAGTTCTTAACCATCGCTCCACTCAGCTGGCCTGAAAAATGGTGATTTTTCTACCTCTACTATTCCTTCTACATCTGTTAGTTGATGTTACCATTCTTTTTTCTGAAGGTTCTTCTCCTTGATTTGTATTTTTAGTCTTTATAAGTATGTCCAAATTAAAGATTTTTTCCAAAGTTACTTTTAAATCTATTTTGAAAATGTTATCACATTTTTAAAATTTTGCATTTTCAGTATTACACGTTAAGAAGCCCAGAGCTAATTCATATTGCTCCACATAAGCATTTTTCTACTTCCTAAAACTTTGTTTAAAACTTCTAAGTCTTGCTTCAAACTTCTAATTATAATCTAATACTACACTCCCAATCTTGCTGCAGCTGAGTTCACATTGGCCATGGTCTGAGACACAGTAACAGAGAGAGACCTGACTGGCTGAAAATAATGTTCAGCTCCCTTAGGCAGACAGGTAAAGTCCTATGGTGGAGAAGGCACCTTGGGTAACAATAACTGCATGACAATTTTCTCATTAAAATCACCCAACTCACTTTCTTCTAATTTTATACTTCTTTGGCATCCTCCTGTCCTTAATTTTATTTCCCAAGCTTTCTTTCCCACAGGGAATAAAATGTGCTGACAAGCTGACACGAATATTCTAGTCTGCTTGGCAGTTAATTTTCTCATACAGACTTGTAAATTGATGTTCTGGTTTATTATCAGATGCTTGTAAATTTGGTTAGAAGGAATCAATTTGCCTGGGCCTGTTAACCTCTGGGTAGCCACATAAATAACCTAGGTCCTGAACCTGAAAGCTGTGTGTCAGACTCTCAATGATGACCACTAAGAAACAACACAATACTACACTGTGACTCCAGGCTGAAACAGCCATTCAGATTTAACGTTAGCAGTTAAATCTGAGCAGTTGTGAATATTAAAATGAGTTAATACACATTAAAGTGCCTGGAACATGTTAGACTGTCAATAA
>NW_017731434.1:1507720-1511422 GCF_001890085.2 Hipposideros armiger
AGAGCACAATGGTGTGCCAACTTCGGCCAGTGAAGCAACATCCTCCACAACTAGACTGAAGAACAAAAAGATAGCAACTTGTCTGTTCCCCTTCCCTCAATTCCCCAATAAAAATCTTTAAAAAAAAATTAATTACCTGGCTCAAATAAGTATCATAGGAAATGATGATGAGCAGTCAAGGAATAGGAAGCAGAACCGGAATAGTGTGTTGAATGATTGACAGAATATGAAAAAGAGAAGAGTAGAACTGTCTAAATGTTAAGAACCACACAAGCTAACGTACAGAGCTAGAAATGCACAAGGGTGTGAGAGGTGGCTGGGTCACAAAAAAGAACAGCTCTGGCTTTCACGATCAGTTTAGCACCAAGCACTGGGTATAATAATGTTGGACAGTTAAGTTTGGAGCACTGAGTACTATTTTGAGAAGTTTGACTCTGATTGAGTAGATAATAGCGAACCCTTGGAAGTAGTAAAGAATGCTTGGAGGTAGGTCAATAAACAGATGAAGACACCTAGAAGAATAGTAATTCTCAAGTTGGAGAGGAAAGCTGTGATCAAGATGCTCAAGCCTTGATGGGCATGAGAGAGAAACCCAAAGGTCAGTAAATTATAGTAAACAGAAAGGACAGGGAGTGATTGTCAGATAGTATACAACTCAAATGAAATTTGGAGCATTACAAGATGAGTAGCACCCACTCGAGGAATCTCCATGGAAAACTGTCCTTTTCCTTCTAAAACAGCAGGGAAATGCATACAGGAAACATTTTACAGAATGTGGTAGAGGAGCTGGTTGTGGGATCTTACAAAAATTAAATGAAGTAATTTATGTAAAGTGTATGACATATAAGTAATTAAATGACACATTCAGAGCCAGTGTTACACCTCACCACCACACCCTTACAGGGAAGTTCTCATGAAAAAAGAAAGAAAAACAAAACTCTTTAAGAGTTTAAGAGGTGTTTGGAAGGGGAAGGAAATCTTTTTAGTCCTCATAAAAACACCACTACTTCGTTGCATTCCCATCCATATGTCTACTGAGTGGCTTAGTCAGGCCACTTTAAATCCCAGAAGTTTCATGAACATTTAGCCCAGTGGTTCTCAACCTTCCTAATGCCACAACCCCTTAATACAGTTCCTCATGTGGTGACCCCCAACCATAAAATTATTTTCGTTGCTACTCTATAACTGTAATTTTGCTACTGTTATGAATCATAATNTACAGTTATAGAGTAGCAACGAAAATAATTTTATGGTTGGGGGTCACCACAACATGAGGAACTGTATTAAGGGGTCGCGGCATTAGGAAGGTTAAGAACCGCTGTGCTAAGCAATATGGATAACAACAGGAGGTTCTTTTTCTTTCTGCTTCACCATGCACGGTGCTTATGGCCTCGTAGTTACAAGGAAGCTGCTGTATCTTCAGGCATCACAGGACTCCAGGCAGGAAGAACAGAGAAAGAGTGAAGAAGACAAAAAGGTCATCCTAACTGAAACTGCTGGCTCCCCCAGGGGCTCCACCCAGCAGGCTTCTGCTTATTTATCATTGGCTGGGATCCTCACATAGCTTCACTGACTAGAAGATGGCTCAAAGAAGGGAGTAGTAGATGGAGGCCAGAGAGGCAAATCAGTAATTTCCGCCATGGCAACTAACAGGTGGAGTTAAGATTTGATCTAGATTATTTCCCAAGCCTGCTAACTATGATGCTATATGAATAAAGTTTTCTATAAATTATTCCAAAGCGCATCTTAATATGCCAAGCAAAGGGAAAAAATTTCATTCTGAGAAATATGAACTTGATATGATATGATCACCACAGGAAACACCTAGGTATTTGTGAAGCAACACATTCATTTCTTATTCAGTTCTACTTTTCCTTCTTTTAAGAGAAAGGAGTGTGGGGAAGGACTATGGAGAAGGGACCTACTTCACATATTTTCTTTGCAATAGCTTTGTCTCTTGTGTTGCCCTTTGAGATTTAGTATTAATGCCAGTTCCTGAATATCTCCTATCTAGAAAGTTCTCTGGTGTTATGTTGGGGTAATTTTCACATCTTACAAGTGTATCTGGGTGTGAAGATGAGGCAAGATAGGCAGAATATCATCTGTAGGAAAATGAATTTTTAAAATGAGGAAAGAAAAAGAACATGATTGATATTTAGAAGGCTTAAATATTCCCCAAATTACTGAAATCTAAACCATACTCTATTCATTTCCAGCTATGTGTATCAAGCCTATGCACATTTACGATGTACATAGTGTGTGCCCAGTATTCTGGACAATTGGAGTGAATATCATTCACTTGCTAAAGAATCAGTAGATGTGAAAAACATTTTTTAAGTATAAAATATGACATGAGTGTTCATTGTTACTTATGAATCTATTAATATAAAATTTTTGGTCAATGAACCAAACATTAAGAATTCATTTTTAGTCTAAATTTTTGAAGTTTCATAATATATTAGCCCACTTCAAAAACACACGGGTAAATTCAGCACCAATTTATTGAACAACTACTATGAGCCATGCATGGTGCTAGGTTCAGAAATGAAATAAAGCATAATTCCTGCCTTCAAAAAAAAAATCACAATCTAAAGATGACAGTTTGATAAGTGCTATGGCAGATGTATGTAATTGGCACAGCAAATGTCCTTCTAATTCTGGTTCATTTCCTTCACATTTTTCATTTTTATTATTTCTTAAGAAGTAACAGCAATATAGTTGAGTAAGATGCTCAGGTAATAGCAAGAGCACTGCAGAGTTTACGCCTGAGAGATTTTAGATACATTCTATCTAAAATTTTTGTCACTTGATAAAACGTAACACAAATTTTCAAATTACTTTGCCAAAGATCAAGTGTGTTGGTTTCAGAGACATAGCAGTTATTTTCTGTTGGCGATTTCAGACTGCTGCCTGGAAACTGGCACAGACATTGCATTGTACTAAAACCAACAGAAGTGAGTATTCAAGACAAGCACAGTTCACTGCCCTTTGTCATCTAGGAGCCCAGCAGGTGCACAATGTTGATTTGCCATTTCACACAGAGAAAAAGAAACACTCATATCTAAATACTGCCTTACTACTGATGGTTGGTTAGCTGCATTTTAAAAAGAGAAAAAAATTAAAGACAGTATTCAGAAAATCCCCAAACTTTCATACAGAACTATAGGACATGACCTATATATAATTTTCTATTATTATCGAGTTTGTGATATTTTGATGTAGGTTTTCAGACTTGAATATTGGGTCATTGTCATAAAACCAACACTGTCTGATCTGAGAAAAACACATTCATGTAGAATATCAATGTCATCCAAAGAGAAGGAATGTGTAGAGTGATCTCAGTCACATGTTTTCTCCCAATCTCGACAAAAGATCAAATAGATGATTAGATAAAACTCCTCATCTCACTGATAGAGACTCAAGATTCCCAAAGGAAGTCAGTATAGAAAAACTAAGTGTTTATTGATGTGCATACATTGACTTACAAGAAGTCTGTTGTCTACTGAGAAGAAAAGCCTTACAAACACGAAACCATGAGAAAAAAAGAGCACATATGTATTTTTACACTGCTAAACTGAACTGTATAGAATATTAGAAACTATAATAAATAAACAGTTCTTAATAAGTATTAATTGGGGCCAGCCAAGTGGCGCGTTGGTTAAGAGCTGGCTTGGGATGCCAGAGGACCCCAGTTCGGATCCC
>NW_017731434.1:1517662-1522441 GCF_001890085.2 Hipposideros armiger
CCAAGTTTGAAAACTTTCCAGATGAGCTGAAATGATCCTAATTTTTTTTTTTTAATGATTTTTTTGGGGAAGGGAAACAGTGTTTTTTCAGGACCCATCAGCTCCAAATAGTTGTCCTTCAATCTAGTTGTGGAGGGCACAGCTCAGCTCCAAGTCCAGTCACCATTTTCAATCTATAATAGTTGCAGGGGGCGTAGCCCACCAAACCGGCAACCTTGTTGTTAATAGCACACGCTCTAACCAACTGAGCCACCCACCTGCCTCCCTACATTTTTTTCCAACTCCATCCCAATCTAACCCTGACCTTCCCTCTTTCAAAGATTTTCCTTTTTAGTGTTTTCTCATTTGCACAACTACTTTTTGCCACTGGCTGTCTTCATAGTTTATCATTCAATAATGCTTAAAGAGAGGCTTGATTCAAATAAATAATATCTAAAAATAACTATATATTCTGGGGAATAATTTGTAAGCTTGGTGATCTTGGGCAAGTCACTTAATCTTTCTACATGACTTGTCATTCATTAGTCAGTAACTACGCCTCAGCAGCCCATCCTATAATGTCTCTTCATGTCTCTCCCATCTCTGATATCTATAAACTATTTCACTACTAGGGACTTAGCACAGAGTAAGTGCTACTGACATTTATGTTGAATGACTGGATAGATGTCTTTTAAGATTATGTTTTGCTCACAAATCTCGTAAATAAGACCAATTTTAACAATAAAGAAAATGGAGATCAGTCACTAACTTCTATCCATAAAGTTTAAAGATCTTGTTTGAAGAAAAATGATAGACAAAAGATTCACTGACTGATGGTAAAGAACAGACATTAATGTAGGATTTCTATATGCTAACCTCAACACCATTATGAGTGAGTGGATGGATTGATGGATCAGCTGACAAAATACTTTTTTCATACAAACAATATACCTTGCCAATCTTTTAAAGCATAAATTCCTTGTCGGGTTTTTCCATTTGGGCTTTATCCTCTACCTCTGAATATTTAGAAAACCTTGCTCACAAAAACTAATTTGACAAATCTATCCCTCTAGAGTTCTGTCACTTTTAAGAAATGATGACACCTTTCAATATTGATTATATCACAATACATAAGACAAGCTTCCATTTGTGGCTCTTCTGTTTTATAGTAGCATATTTACTTTCTAGAAATTATCTTTAGCTTTCTATCTTACCCATTCCACATTTGTGACTATATAACTGATAACTTTCTCATACCTTTCATCTTTGTTAAACAATTTAACAAATTGTTTGGGGAATTTTTAAAAATTCAATTTCAATCTATTATAGAAGAAATATAGCAGAAACCAGGACAACAGTTTGAAAATTAATATACCAGGTCAAGAATGGAAAAACTTGGGTGTGCAGAAAAATTTTAGTCTTTTCTACTAAACCTCAAATTTCCAGAAAAAGTATTAGAACTCTATTTGTTTTGTTTCCTCCTTCCCCATAATTACTATACCCTAAATGATATGATTTATATTTTCTAGACTTCAGTTCCCATCAGTTCAATTTAGTTCTGTTTAACAAACATTATAGGCTACCTACTAGGAGCCAGCCATAATACCAGGGTCTTAGGAGTCAAAGGTTAATGAGACATTTTCCAATGCCCATGAAGTTTATAGCTTAATTAGTACATTGTGTTTTCCTTTTAAAGCCTCTGCCCTCATTCTATTTCAGTCAGAATTGCTCTACTTTTATAGCTCTTATATTTTGGGGTTTGATATAAAATATCACTGCCCTAAGATGTTTGAAAAGTCACTGGTCTGGAGGAAGCAACCAACATTTAGGTAATACAGTGTCATAGAGGTAATAAATGTACTGCCTCAGCCTGGGTTCCCCAGAATCCAGAGCCTAAGACAAAGAAGTATGATTCAGGGAACAAGAGCTAGGGAAGCAGGGAAAGAAGGAGAGTTTAAAAAAAAAAATTCTTATTGAATTGACTGGCCACCTGGTACAGATAGCTGGATATTCAGTCTTATAGGACCACCATAATAATCTCCAAGGGAAAGAGAGCAGGAAGCATTATTTATCCATTACTTTGCTCTTCACTGGTCAAGGGCATCCCCCCAGGGCATTAACTCTCCATCACTTCTGAGTTTCACATGCTTGAGTGCTGAGCAAAATCCCAGGGGTGTCCCATGCTACTTCACCATCAAGTAAAGAATCCATGGTGGATAGAGTGGGGGAGTGAGAGGTAAACTGCAAAGGCCTGAGGCAGGGTACTGTCAGGTCGTGTCTGCAAAAAATGGACAGCATCTTCACAGAGATGGACTTTGCAGTTGTGGTTGGAATAAGAGGCAAGACCATGAATATTTGAAGTGGTGAACAAGAAGCATCTGACACAAGCATATGAGCATATAAGGCACAGAAGTGGGACAGAGTAAAAAATGATTAATTCTGCCCAGAGGAGAGGAGTCAGGAAAAGTTTCACAGACATACAATTCCTCAGAAAAAAACTCTTGAAAATAGCAAACGGGGATGGGTATTCCAGACAGAAGGAACCAGAAATACCAACACATATTTGAAAAATTGTAAGAAAATCAGTATTCCTGGAGTTGAAGTGGTAGTAGATGAGGTTAGAGATGTGGACAAGGCCCAAAACATAATGAATTTGATAAGCCATGTTAGGAATTTAAATTTAGTACCAGAAAAAAATAGACAGTCATTTGAGTGGTTTTAAACAAAAAAAAGTGAATTTGGGAGAGTATAAATGGAATAATGCCGATTAACATTATTGTATTTGTGAAGTGAGAGGTGGGATGTATGAAAAGGAAATAGGAAATACAAAAAGATGGAAAACTACCTTTAGATAGATCATGCTATGTTAAGGATATATATTGTAAGCCTTAGATCAACCACTAAAAAATAATTTCAAAAAGCATAGCTAAGAAGCCAATAGAGAAAATAAAATGGAACACAAAAAATATTCAACCAACCCAAAAGTCAGGAGAAAAGAGCAACAAAGGAAAAAATATAGGGAACAGGCTGAAAAAAATATATAGCAAGATAGTATCCTTAAACCCAGACATTTTAATAATTACACTAAATGTAAATAGACTAATTGTTCACAATTGAAAGAACAAATCAATGAGTATGGTTGAACCTCACAGATATTATGCCAAACGAAAATGTACATACTCAGTAATTTAATTTATGTGAAAGTTTAAATCGCACAAACCATTTTATATTGACAGAAATCAAATCAGTGATTGCCTGGGACAAAGGGTTAGAGCACATGACTGACAGTTTGAGTCAGTCTCAAACAGTCAAAGGTATAAGAGTAAACTTTTTAGGGAGAGGAAAATGTTCTATATCTTAACTGGTTTGGTGGTTATACAGGTCTATACATTTTTCAAAGTCATAGATCTTACACTTAGAATTGTGAGTTTTACTATATATAAATTATACTTAACCAAAGTAGACTTTTAAGAAACTCAAATATCTCTCAAGTTTTGACTTGAATGAATCAATAAGTGGTTATGATGGAGATAACACAGAAGGAAGTTTTAGCTTCATCTAAGAGGGTTGTTTACATGGAGTACCCATTTGAAAATACGTCACTTTGCTATGAAGAATCTGTTGTCAGAGAGAGATGCTTAATGCACTAAAATAATTTAAAATACTAAAAATTCTTCATCAAGTGAAAAACAAATGTTTGTATAGCCACACAATAGTATACTATTAAACATAATAAAACAAACTATTGAACATGTGAAAATATGCATGACTCTCAAAATAATGTGGCGTGAAAGAAGCGAGACTCATCCTCTTCAAAAAAGAATACATCCAGTATGATTCCATTTATATAAAATTCTACAAAATGAAAACTAACCTGTAGCGATAGAACACAGATGAGCGGTGGTCTGGGGGAGAGGGAAGTGGGAAGTAATCGGATGGAGGGATTACGAAGGCACATAAAGAAGTTATTAGGGGTGGTGGATATACATATTATCTGATTGTGGTGATGTTCTGAAACTTTTTTTGACCTTTCTCCCTCCAGGCAGAATTACTTATATTCTATTCTGTTCTATGTTGGTGCCTTATATTGGTTTCACAGGTAACATATATGTCAAAATTTAACAAAGTGATCACTTTAAATATTTGCAGTTTCTGTAGTCAATTATACCTTCACAAAATTGTTCTTAAAAAAAAAATCTTTGGGAGATGAGGCAGATATCATGTTATAGCTGCATGAGTAGCATATGATCTGTATTACAACATAAATGTCTAACACTAACTATAATAAAGAAAATATTCAAGTTGGAATATGGATATTGGCTACCCCTTACTGAGTGTTTACTGTGAGCCAGGCAGTCTGCTATGCCTCTCATATCACTTCATCTCACCCTCACATTAGTCCTGTGATGTAGGCGGTATAACTATACCCAAGTCAATGGCGAGGAAACCGAGAGCAGAGTTAGAAATGTATTCAACTATAAGTAACAGAATAAGTAACAGAATAACCAATAAGCCAACTTCAATGGCTTAAACAAGAACTGGTTGTTGTTATTAAAAACAAACAAACAAAAAAAAACAAAAAAGAGGACTGGAATTAGGTAGTTCAGGTATGTTTTAGCTGCTAAGCCAGCGGTTCTCAACCTGTGGGTCGCGACCCCTTTGGGGGATGAACGACCCTTTCACAGGGGTCACCTAAGACTATCAGAAAACAAAAAGATATTTACATTACGATTCATAACAGTAGCAAAATTACAGTTATAGAGTAGCAACGAAAATAATTTTATGGTTGGGGGTCACCAC
>NW_017731434.1:1526221-1530449 GCF_001890085.2 Hipposideros armiger
GATTTAGCCCCTTATCACTAAACAGTCTCTCAAATATAATATTATTCATGATGATTTACAATGTAACTTCAGAAAAGTTGCCAACCCCTGGATTTACTCATCCTTAGCACTGGCACAGTGCCTAAGACAAAGTAGGTGTTTATTGACTACATATTTAAATGTTTATTACATGATATCAAAAGCATAAGTGAAAAGAGATCCAACATGGCAGAGTAGAAAAACACTGCGCCTGAACAGTGTTTTAATGAACACATTAAAATTACAACTAAATTATAGAACAATCAACCTGGAGAACTATCTGAAATCTGACTGAACAGAAGTTTTATAACTAAGGATATAAAGAAGCAGCCACGTCGAGATGGATAGGAGGGGCAGAGACACGAAACAGGCCCCAAACCTCCATGTGGCAATTGAGAATCAGGAGGGATACCATGGCCACAGAAGTTCCCCATGGAGGAGCGAGGGACCCTAGCACCCCACACAAGGCTCGCCAGGCTAGAGCACTGGTGCTGGGAAGAGAAGCCCCCACAACATCTGTCTGTGAAAAACAGCGGGGATTCCAACAATTCAGGTGGGATGGATGGCTGTGGGAAACCAAGATGTCCTCCTAAACAGCCCACGCACAGACTCACTCACTCCAAGGCACTCACCTCGGTCTCTCGCAGAGGCATGGTGACTTGGGGGGGCATCAGAGGCATACAGGGGACAGACAAAGGTATGTGGCTTCGGGGCAGGGCTGGAGGACAGTCATCATTTTCCCTATGATAGGGCTTCCTCTCACACAGCTGGCAGGCAGGTGCCACCTTTTCTGTGTTGAGCCCACCTTCTCTGGCCATATCTGAATCTGATTGGTCTGGTGAGCTCCACTGTTCCACTCTGCTAGACTCACTGGGACCCTGGCCTTCCAACTCCCCCAGTGCCAGAGGCACTTTCTTGGTGAGCAGCCAGCCTCACTCACATTGCACTCTTTCTTGGAAACTACTAGAGTCCTGGCACCAGGCAGGGAGCACCTGTCCTCAGTGTGCTCTGAGACTTGCTGAGTAGCTCCGGGCTCAGAACTGGCACCAAACCAAGATCTACATTAACCTGATGACCACAACTCTTCCCACTCTAGTGACTCCCTGAGACTCTGCCTAACACAACTTGCATACTGCATGTGGCTGTATCAGTGGCTGAAATCTCATGAGAGCTGGCAGGAGGCAGCAGGCCTTGGGTGTCCTGGCTTTTTGCAGAGCTCCCCCAGACCTGGTATTGGTGGCAGCCATCCTCAGTTTGTAGTGTGGCCTTTTCCACATGCCTCCAACTTTAGCACAGGCAGTGAACAACTGTGGATCACTTTGTAGCTCTTACCAGGTAGTCCCCAGCTGGTCACAGGCATTGGGTGACTTGGACCCTCACAAGAGGCCCCAGAGCAAACATACCTGGAAGTGGGCTTCAGACCAGATGAGAATACCACCAAATTAGCCCACAAATGGCACACACAAAGGGTAGTCTCAACAAGCACCAGAGCCTGCTGGGGTGAATCCCACTCAGTGGGCTAAGCCCCCCACACAGCAGCCCATAAGCTATGGACATGGCCAAATCCCACAACCAGTCAGCCTGAGGGTCAACCCCACCTATTGATGTGCCAATAGCAATCAAGGCTCAACTATAACAGGAGAGCACACACAACCCACATAAGGAACACTACTGGACCACCCAATGCAGGTGACCAGGGAGACTGTGCCAAGACCCCACAGGGCACCTATTACATAAGGCCACCTGGCCAAAACTGGGAGACACAGATTTACCTAATACAAAGAAACAAACACAGAGAGGCAGTCAAAACAATATGAGCCTAAACAGTCCCACACCAAGACACATTATAATTAAAATGGCAAAGACTAAAAACAAAGAGAGAATCCTAAATACAGCTGGAGAAAGGCAACTAGTAACTTATAAGGGAGCCCCCATAAAATTGTCAGCTGATTTCTCAACGGAAACTCTTCAGGCCATCAGGGATTGGCACAAAATATTTAATGTGATGAAAAGCAAGGACCTACAACAAGATTACTCTACCCAGCAAGGCTATCATTTAAAATCAAAGGACAGATAAAGAACTTCCCAGACAAGAAAAAGCTAAAGAAGTTCATCACCACCAAACCAGTATTAAAAGGAATGTTAAAGGGACTTCTTTAAGAGAGAAAAAAAATCAAAATTATGAATAATAAAATGGCAATAGCTACATATCTATCAACAATTACTTTCAATGTAAATGGATTAAATGCTCCAACGAAAAGACACAGGAGGGCTGAATGGATAAGAAAACAAAACCCTTACATGTGCTGCCTACAAGAGACTCACTTCAGATTGAAAGACACAGACGGAAAGTAAAGGGATGGAAAAAGTTATTCCATGAAAATGGAAACAAACAAACAAAAAGCTTGAGCAGCCATACTTATACCAAACATAACAGACTAGAAAATAAAGGCTATAAGAAGAGACAAAGAAGGACCCAATAATCCCACTTTTGGGTATTTATCTGATTAAACCCAAAATGCTATTTGAGGGGACATGTACATCCATATTTTGATTGCAGCATGGTTTACAATGGCCAAGATGTGAAGGCAGCCTGGGTATCTGGCAACAGAAGAATGGATAAAGAGGAGGTATTGCCTATATACCATGGAATATTGCTCAGCATGGAAGGGAATGGGTTCTTGCCATCTAAGGTGGCATGGATGGACCTGGAATGTACTGTGTTTAGTGGAGTGTCAGACAGAGAAGACAGATGTAACAGGATTTTGCTTATATATGGAATCTAAAGAACAAAATAAATAAAACAAAACAAAAAACAGAAACAAACTCATGAATATAGAAAACATTTTGATCCAGATGGGAGGGAGGTTGGAGGTATGAATGAGAAAAGGGGAAGGGATAAAGAAGTACAAATTGGTTGTTACACAGTAGTCATGGGGATGTAGGGTATAGCATAAGGAATATTGTCAATAATATTATAATAACTATGTATGGTGTCAGATGGGTACTAGATTTGTTGGGGCAGTATATGGAAGAGTCTTGAGGGTAGGATGAAAAAGGTGAAAGGATTAAGAAGTCCAAATTGGTTTTTACAAAATAGTCATGGGATGTAAAGTAAAGCACAGGGAATGTAGTCAATAACATGGTAATGACTATGTATAGTGCCAGGGGGGTACTAGACTAATCAGGGGGATTATTTCCTAAACTATATAAATGAACATTTGAAAATAATATAAAATAATACTGAATAACAAAAAAAACCCTGCTGTATCTAAAATTAAAAAAGCATAGGTAAAAAAAACCTAGATAAACTGGATTTCATCAAAATTTTTTAAATTTTGTGCTACTAATGCTACAATCAAGAAACTGAAAAGACAACCCACAGAATGGGAGAAAATATTAACAAATCACACATCTGATAAACAACTTGTATCCAGAACATATAAAGAAATTCACAACTCTACAATGAAAAGACAAATAGCCCAATTAAAAAATGGACAAAAATTTGAAGAGATATTTCTCCAAAGAAGATATACATATGGCCAATAAGCCCATGAAAAAATGTTCTGCATCATTAGTCATTAGGGAAATGCAAATAAAAAACACAATGAGATATGATTTCACATCCACAGTGATGGCTATAATAAAAAAAAGACAAAACCAAGTGTTGGTGAGAATATGGAGAAATTGGAACCCTTATACATTGCTGATAGGAATGTAAAATGTGAAGCCATCTTGGAAAACAGACATTTCTTCAAAAAGGTAAAGCAGAGTTACCATATAACCCAGCATTCTACTCCTAGATTTATACCCAAGAAAAATGAAAACATATGTCCATAGAAAAACTGTACACACATGTTTGTAGAAGCGTTATTCATAATGGCCAAGTGAAAAAGTGGAAACAACCCAAATGTCCAACACCTGATGAAAGGATAAACAAAATGTAGCATATTTTCATACACTGGAATATTATTTGGCCATAAAAAATCTTAATGAAATGTCCAGAACAGGCAAAACTATAGAGATACAAAATATATAAGTGATTGGCTAGGATTTGGAGAGTTTGGAGGAACAGGGAGTGAATGATAATGAAACTGGGGTTTCTTTAATGGGAGACAAAATATTCTAAAATTAGATTGTGATGATGGTTGCACAATCCTGTGAATATACTAAAAACAAAAATTGAATTGAACATTTTAAATGGGTAAAT
>NW_017731434.1:1532127-1575210 GCF_001890085.2 Hipposideros armiger
TTTAACTATTTTATATCACAAAATTCCTCCAATTTCCCAAAGACCCCATTTCTACTGAATGCTGAATAAGATTTGGCATTTTCAACAAACACAGTGAACAAAAATGTTTGAGGTTATCATTTACTGTCATGCTGTGGTTATTTCAAATTTATTGCTTATTATTGTTGTAATTTACCATGAAGTGATGGATATAATCTGATTTGCATTGGAATAAGAGAAATGAGAAAATTTTATTTGGAGATACTCGTACAGGTTACATCTTATCAAGAGCCAAATTGATGTAATATTTTTCATTATAACAAACACAACTTTAGAATCTTTCAATAAAATTTTGATTGTAGATACCCACATAGTAGATAGCATATGAGACTCTATTTCTCATTTTTTTATTATTCATTTTTTTTTCTTCTTTGCCCCACCCCATCATCACAGCTCTATGAAAAATGTTTTTAAGTCTTAAACACCTTTCATTTATTTAGAAATAAACCCCAAAATTATATCACCATTTTTTGCATAATTTTTTTATTATTTTTATAAGACAGATTTTTAAAGGAACTGCTAAGATAATAGTATACTTTTTGCTTTTCTAACCTTTATGAAAGTTTCCTTTAATCTTTACTTATTGCCAACTCAAGATCTGTATCTTACCACAGTGTATTTCACTATCAAATGAGTGACACCACCCACTTTTCTTAGTCTAGGATTTCTTGCTGCTATACTTTGTTCTAGTTATCATGACATCACATTAATCCTCCATAAGAGAAACAACTCAAGAAACAGTTCATGGGAAAACACTGTGAAACTTCCCAAATACACTCGTATATTATATTTCAAAACTTTTGTCTGTTTTAAGACTATTTAGTTTGGATTCCTTTCACGTACTAAAATTTCTATTTTATTTTTCTTATGTAATAGACAATAATTAGATTCTGTGGAATTTAAAATGTAGATTGCATATATCTTAATATTAAGATAGTATAGTTTAGGTTAGCATAGCATAGTTTTATACACGAACATTTCATAAAAGTGTGCAAGTAAAGGAATCCTTGCTTAGGTAAGAAAATAAAATAATTTGGGATGTAAATAAAGTTTCACAGTAAAATCTCATGGATTGTTTTTTGGGAAAGTGAAACTAAGTTAAACGGTAGCTGAGCTTAACAGTTTAGGACCAGTTGCCTTAACAACTCATTAATACTGAAGAAAAATATAAGATGTTGATGATAAGTATAGATGAGTATTTTTAAAATGAGTAAACATGGCATACCTGAACAAGAAGGGGCATTAATCAGGGACCATTCTGTAAAAAAAGTAGTTTATCTGTTCTACCTACTCTGAACTTCAAAAAAAAAAATTTTTTTTTTGGGGGGGGGGTTATTGGGGGAGGAGAACAGCATTGGGGAATCAGTGAGGAGAACAGACAAGTTACTGTCTTTTTTGTTCTTCAGTCTATTTGTGGAGGATGTCGCATCACTGGCCCATGTTGATATTATGATCATTGCGCTCTTCCAGGCTAAAGCAGTTGGTTGCTGGCCATTGGACGGCTGCTCATGGTGACTCACAGCAGCTCATGGTGAACTTCAAAATCTTGAATGAAATGTTCTACTGTGTCATCCCAGTTCAGATACCATCCTTAATACTATTTGGAAGACTTATTTTTATAGAATAATTGAATCACTATTATAAGATAAACCATACATATAAATATATATATATATATATATATATATATATAGTGCTAAACAAATCATTTTGAGTGTGGTTTTATATATGGGTCGCAAGAAAGTTTAACGTCTCTATAAAATAAGCCAGGATTATGGTCTTGGTATGAAACATAAGAGAAATGGTTATATGTATGTGAACTCATCATCCTAAATCATATAACTGAAAATAACAATTGTTCCATTACATTATATATTGAGGCATTTGACTATTTCAGTTTTCATGTAAGTGTCTGAAAATCATGCAAACAGCTTATGATTTCCAACTCTGTTTCAAACCTCCAAATCATAAGGACTGTCTTCAAAAAGTTTGATGGAAAAATATTCAGATTAGTAAGACAGCATGAAGGCAAAAATCTGAATTATACTGTTGAAATTTAAAATCTGTTCCCTGTAGCATATAGGAAAAAAGGCTAGTTTATTACACATATCTGCACATACTTAAATGGTGTGAAATTATATTAAAACATTCTAGCCATCAAAGATATCAAAACATATTTTCACCTCAAACATCAGAATGTTATCCAAACTTTGGCTCATTACAAGTTGTAATATACTCATTGACTATCTTGACCCAGGAACAACATGAAAAGTACCATAATCTACTAATACTAAACTAAAAAAAGCAATACTGATGGCCTCTTCCAAAAAATGAGAGCTATTTCTCCTTTTGGGAGAATTAGCTTCAAATTAAGCATTCTAATTGTATGCTGAAGTGATCCACTGGGGTGAGGGTTTGAGGAAATTTGATTTTCAAACATCAGTAGGCACTATCAGAAGCTTATCAATTAACTATGAGGATTTTGTGAATGGGTCACTTTCCTCTCATAAGTCTTCCCAGAAGGAATTTCAATCTTGAGAATGAGAGAATAAATGATTATTTATTATTTATAAATTGTTGCCCATCACAAATGTTTATCTCAAGTCTCGACCTCAGGTTAAACCTTAATGAGGTTGCCAACCCATCAGCATCACTAAACCAGCCCATTTTCCCAGACCATGACAAGTGAGAGAGTCTTTCTGTTTCCATTTTAATAATCTCACATTAAAGTATTCGGGAGGGCGGGGAAGGGAAGCATTCACATTATTGAAAGGATGCAAAACACTTATTAGTTCATCTTCAAAATGTTTAACAAGATCTCAGCAGGAGATTAAAGGGAATTCTAGAGAGAACAATCAAGCTCTTGCCAAACAGGAAAATTCACCTAGCCTCACAAAATTGCCGTTAATGTACAAAGTTACAACAGCAGTAATTAGAGCCAATGCATGTATGAGAACAAAACACAGAACTAAAATTTATCTATATCCAAGTGGTCTATAGGAGGGGGATCGTTCTATAAAGGTTGGTTCAACGTTATGTTAATGTTTGACATAACAAGGTCCAGCACTTTTCATACTAGAACTTGGCAGAACTATCCTTCCAGATGGTCATAGCCATTTCCAGTTTTACAAACACATTTCTTTCTCCTTCACTGCAGGCAGTAGAGTGGAAAGATAGACAGTCTTTAGTGTCAGATCCAGGTTCAAATCCTAGCTTTGAACTTAATAGTTTTACAAATAATTTTATTTCTTTGACTCTCTGTTTCCTCCTCTATAAAGCAAGGGTAGTAATTCCTACCCTCAGGAGCTATTATGAGAATTAAATAATATAATTTATCCAAAGTGCCTGGTACTGGAAAGCAATTAAATAAATATCAGATGCTTTCCCTACCTGGTATGGATACAGCTTTATAAGTAGTTAAGTAGCATCTGAGACACAAACTTTTGAAATTTTGTGCAATTCGATTTGTCTTCCAAAACTTAATACTGAAGGTGTTATCTTTCACACTGATGCATTATTCAAATGTAAAAAAAAAGGAAAAGAAAAACTTCACTGTATTTAAATAGCATATCTTCCACTTCACGCTATCTGTTCATGACAATAAACCAGGACCTCACATATGCAGTAATGAGGCACTTCTGAAATTGGTGTTTGGGGCCTATGAAAAACGGAGTGCCATAGCACCATAAGGTATTAAGACTCAGTGCCTGATGATAAGAGCACCAGCTCATACAAAATTAAAAGGGGGTAGCATTTATCCAGTACAAGTTATATTATGGTAAACATATGTGTGATGGTCACCTCGAGTCTACTTGTAATAACAGTTCTCCTATGAGATTCAGAAATCATTTTGATAGATTCAAAGTATCAATAAAAATGCCTTTATTTTTCAAAGTTCTGAGACTGAGTCTATGAAAAAAGGTCAATTCCAGCTACAGTTAAAAGTAGAATATGTGTTGTTTCTCTTACCGTAATTTTAAGCAGTGATGCAAAAAAGCACTGGCCCAAAGTCCCAATACCAGCGTGAAAATAAATCATGCTGCTAAAAGGTAAATATTTTTTATCATCTCTAACAACTTTTTATTAAAACCTTTGTGAAAATATAGTTTGATTTTAAAAAATAACTCAAACATGTATATACGTGTGAATGATGTGTGAATTATGTTACAAAAGTTAGTTTGATACAGTGCAGAACACAGCAGAAAATATTTCATTCAAAATGCTGTACTAACAATGCATTCCTTTGACTAAAGCCAATTAAAGACTTTAGTACAAACTTAAAGAAATGGTCCTTATATGTTCTGAAAGTAACAAATAACAACAGCTTGCATTTTTTTAATATTTAAGATATTCCAGGGGCCGGCCGAGTGGCGCATTGGTTGGGAACTGGCTTGGGATGCCAGAGGGCCCCGGTTCGGGTCCCACATATGAGGACCAGTGACACTGCTCTCTGCAGCTAGGATGCTGAACAACGACTCAACCTGGGTTGAGCTGGGCTGCTGTGGGTCACCAGCAATGGCGTGGGCTGCAGTCCCCTGCGGCAGTGGGTTGCCATAGGCTGCCATTTGTAGCCAGCAGCCTCCGTGAGCAGCCATCCAGAAGCCGGCGACTGATCTGCCTTGCCCGGGAAGAGCGCAATGATGGTGCCAGCTTGGGCCAGTGGGGCGATGTCCTCCACAACTGGACTGAAGAACAAAACAACGGCAACTTGTCTGTTCCCCTTCCCCCGATTCCCCAGTGCTGTTCCCCTCCCCCAATTCCCCAATAAAAATCTTTAAAAAAAAAAAGATATTCCAGGCCCCTCACTTAATGCCAACAATTCTGTGATGTAGGTTTTATTAATAGCCCTAGTTTACTGCTAAAAGGATTAAGGCAAAAAGAGGTTAATTTACCTGTCTAAAATTGCATAATTGTAAGCAGAAGATTAATTTCAACACCTGACTCCAGAGCCCACACTTTTAGCTATTATATTATGTTGCTCCATCTCTACCTCATATTTTCACTGGTCAAGCATTGGACAAGAATGTTGAGTGAATGTAAAGGTGGGTGCTCAATCTACATGGTCTCTTTCAGGCTCCTTAGCCTAATGATTATATGATCTCGGAAATGGACGAGTTCAGAGTCATACAGCGTCTGCAGGTACTAAGGTATGCCGGGTTTCTTCAGGATGTAGCACTTGTTTCCAAAGCTAAATGTGGAACAGACAATGTGCTACCTTGCTAAGCACAGCTCCACCACATATGACAACCTTACAAATTCTCTGGAAGATATACCTCCTGCCCTGGCATTAGAACCTTTTGCACAATTTGCTAAGCAGAAATATCTTACAGTTTGCTAAGCAGAAATATCTAACAGCAACCAAGCAGCAATATTCTAATTATGTTACTGTAGCTTAGAAACAATGATATAGTTGTTGGAAGAATAGGTGAGATGGGATGAAAGGTGTTCTTAGAGGACCCAGGGACTTTTGAGGAATTGCTGGTTCCCAAATCCTAAGACAACACAATTTCTATAGGGCAGCCTGCTTCCATGTTGTTGGATGGCAAGAGAAAGGAAAAGAGCCTTCGGAGTAAATTATTAATAGGTAAAAATGCAGAAAACTAGAAGAGTGTGATATCACGCACACTGGGTGCTAACAAAAAACACAGTTGGGAGGTGACCTTGAAGGGATGTGTGAAATAAAACAAATGCTTAAGATTTAGGGTCTGAAAGAGCAACTAATATGCTAGAATAATTCTAAATGCTGTTTAATAAGGTTTAGGAAGGGGAGTAAAGGCCAGTTATGAGATAAGCAGTTTAAGCTTTCCTACTTCTCTGAGATTGTTGTTTTCTTAATTAATTTTATTCCATACAGATATCCAAAGGTGAAGAAAAATAGAACATAGGCTACTTATTTCTGGTAGAGCAATTTCTCTGAAATAGTAGCTCATAACTTATTAATATGTAGCTACAGCCACCTTATAGCTGCAGTAATGAGCAATCTTTCCAGCATATAAGCTAAATACCTGTAGCTAGACACAGTGTCCTTCCATACTAATTAAGGCTAATTTATGGGCGGGGGCCTAAGAAACTGACATTGTGGGGAAGCAGTAGATTCTGTTTTGTAATTTTTCTCCATACAGAAAGTGTTCTCATGGAAATCAGCAAAATAACCATTGTGACTACAGCAATAAACCAGTTTAAATAGAAACTCTAATGTATAATTTGAAGGCGATTAAGAGATCCTCACTTAATTTTAAGACTTTACTATTAAGGAAGAATGTATCACTTTTTCTATTTTTTAAAATTATTCTTATTGAAACCCCTTTAGGGGACTAATACCATTTAAAAAAGTAAAACAAAAAAAAAACCCAAAAAAACAAAACTGAAGCTTCAATAGATTTATACAGTTCCTCACCAACTCTTCCAGAGGACACAAATGGTTAGAACACAAGATGAAGCAGTGCTTGCAATAAGCTATCCAGTTCACCTTCTCAATTCTAACCGGTCCAGATTCAGGCCTTTCTCTTTTTTACCTTCTTTAGTATCCTTCCCACTTTGAGAGATTCCTAAGGGCTTAACGTCTTCCTTTGGATTTTTCCTTGTGGTTTTTTGTTTGTTTGTTTGTTTGTTTTTTATTCTCCATACTTCTATCTGATTTCTCTCCCTTTGGCAATTTAGCTTTTCCCTCCATCTTTCACAAATTAGTCCTTACAGTCCTAACCCCATGGTCCCCCACAATAATGCAGACTGAAAAATCATCACCCACCTGCACGAACCTCTCCCTGACCTCCATTCAAGCTATTCCTCACAAGAATATCTTAAATAACAACATTCTCCTTTAAAAATGTTTTTAATTTCCCTTCACAGAGGTATCTGGTGGCTGTCTTTTGTTTTCCACATCAAATCCAAACTCTTAGTTATATTAATCATTTATTACCAATCACCACCAATATTCATCTGAACAACTCCCTATAATTTTAATTGATTCCTCTATCTATCTATCTATCTATCTAATTTTTTAAAAATACCCATGCTTGTTTTACATGATTTTGTCCTCTCTCAGCAATTCAAGGCTTCTCTGTAGTCAACCATTCCCCTTCACATACCTCTTGAAGATTTGTGTTCATTCTGTTTTTCCCCCTAAAAGTGCCCAGCCCCATCATTCTGTTTTCAAATAGATTCCCCTTTACCTATCTCAGGTCTCACCATCCCTTGAAATCATCCCTGATCACCTTCCTGCAAATAACTTCTCATGCCTGCTAAGCCCCATGCCACATACATCTTAATCACTCTTAACAACACTTAAAACATTCTACTGTGTGGATTATCTGCTCTGTAGAACACAAGCTCCTTACAGGTAGAACGCATGTCTAATTCATTATTCTGTCCCCTAGGAATAATGTATAGCTCATAGTAAATACTCTAATATTGATTAATCAGACTCAATATAATAAAAGAGTATACAATATATACTTCTTTATATATAATACAATATAAGTTATCAGCTCTTCTGTCTGAGATTTCATTAAAATTATAATAAAGGAAAAAAAAAACAACTAACCCATGATACCTCCATTCGGGTTCCTGAGAAACAGACTCTAAAGATTTGAATATGAGCAATTCCTGTGAGAGGTAATCCCAGGAAACTTTAGTAGGGGAGAGGAAAAGTGAGGTGTACAATCGAGGAGAACCAACAAGGATTCATCATTGAACAGGGTACTATTAGCACTTGGGGCTCAACCCTGCCAGGCAACTCTGGAGCCAGTAGAGCTGGGGTATTTACTCACCAATTCCTGCTGGCCATCGGTTGAGGGCTGGCGGAAGGGGATAGTCTCTGGCTCCTCCACCCTGCCCCATGGGCAGGCACAGTAAGCTCCTGCAGACAGAACCCTCAAGCTAAGAGTCATGGGTGCTGGAAGTTGAAAGATGGGATGGATACTGGGAAATTGGAAGTAATGAGAGCATATAGGTGCCAACAGCATCTGTAAATACTACACACGATAGCAAGAACAGGGAGGGAGCCAAAAGTGGACATGAATTTTCAACAGGATTTTGGAAGTCAGAAAGCAGATAGAAGGCTAGTGACTGAAAAATAAGAAGAAAGAAACACAGCCCAGAATACACAGAGAGGAAGGAAGGATGGCAGGTAGTCGACACAGGTTGGTCTAAGCCATTCTAAGGAATCCCAATCCCAGATAGGATTTAGAGGCAAAAGCTGAGAGTGAAACATAGGGCTGAAAACAGAGGGATTATTGCAGGTCTGTTTTGGGGGATTTGTGAAACACAGTCTACTATCTGTTTTCATACTGCCAGTGGACTAAAAATGGTTTTTACATTTCTAAAGTGCTGTTTAAAAGAAAGAAAAAAGACTTATGTGATAGAAATTGTATGTGGCCTACAAAGCCTAAATATTATTACAAGGCCTTTCCAGAAGACATTTACTGACCCCTGGTTTCTAGAACAGTCAACAGACATACAAACCCATCTCCCATCCCAGGAAGTATGACTGATTAAAACCAGGCATGTAACACTCCCCCACCACCTCCCACCCCTCACTCCACTCTCATCCCCCCACACCCCACACCCTAGCACATAAAAATCTGAGCTGTCTTCTCTGATCATACTAGGGGAAAGTAAGGCAGCAATTAAGTGCTGATTAAAGCCTTCCTCAGCCTGGTAATTAGAAATTCCTAAGATTGATGACCAGTAAGTACCTCAGCCACAAACTGAAAAGCAGAAGATATGTCAGGAAACCATCTTGTGTACCCAGGGCCCCCAGTCAATTTCATTCTTCCATTTGAACAGACATTTCACCACCAAAATCACCAGATATTTGAGTAAAGCCGGAAATGTTAAAGACGAAAGATATAGATGAACTAACAGAAAAATAACCGCACAAGAAACAATGATAATCCAAGGGATTTAGAAAACTTTAAAAAAACCTCAAAGTATCATTTTCAGAGAGATTCCAGAAAGTTTTGAATCTGTAAACAAGAAGAAGATATTATGGGGGGGAAAAAAAAACCAAAAAACCAGCAAACAAGAAAATGTTCTCAAATAAAAAATATAATTCAAGAGAAGTATTAGAAAATAAAACCAGAGAAATCTCCCAGGACATATAACAGTAGCACAAAGAAACAGAATATAGGAATAAAGAAATAAAGAGGATAAATCTAGAATGCTCCCTATACACTAATAAATTTTAGAGAAAGACAGAAGAGAATATATAGAAAGGAGTAGATTATCAAAGAAAGAATGTAAGAGAATATCTTAGAGTTAAAAGTAAATGTATACATACATATATATGAGTACATATGTATGTGGTATGATTTTAAAAAAAATGCAGTGAATGTTGCTGCTGAGTGCCATCCAGGTGATGTTAATTGCGTTTTTTGACATTGATAGAACTGTGCAAGCTGAGTTTGTACCCAGAAACACTACGGTGAACCTTGAATATTATCAGGGCTTATTAGAGAGTTTAAGAAATGATATGCATAGACAACACTCTATGTCACACATCACTTCTGGTATAGCAATTTTTGCCAAATAAAAACATTATGGTGTGTCCTCATCCATCTTATTCATCAGCTCTGGCACCATTCAACTTCTGGCTCTTCCCCGAAGTCAAAATAATTCAGGACATCGAGGCAGCCATGACAGCACAACTAAGACACTCACGAAAGAGGACTTCCAGAACGGCTTTAAAAAGTGGCAAGAGGGCCGGCCGAGTGGCGCGATGGTTAAGAACTGGCTTGGGACACCAGAGGGCCCCGGTTCGGATCCCACATATGAGGGCCAGTGACACTGCCCTCCACAGCTAAGATGCTGAACAACAGCTCAACCTGAAGCTGGGCTGCCGTGAGTCACAGGCGTCGGCGTAGGCTGCAGCCCCTGTGGCAGTGGGTTGCCATGGGCTACCGTGTGTAGCCAGTGTGAGCGGCCAGCAGCCAGCGTGAGCGGCCAGCAGCCGCAGTGAGCGGCCGTCCAGAAGCCAGAGACTGATGTGCCTCGCCCGGGAAAAGCGCAATGATGGTACCAGCTTGGGCCAGTGAAGCAACGTCCTCCACAACTAGACTGAAGAACAAAACGACAGCAACTTGTCTGTTCCCCTTCCCCCAATTCCCCAGCACTGTTCCGATCCCCCCAATTCCCCAATAAAAATCTTTAAAAAAAAAAAAGTGGCAAGAACGATGGGATAAGTGTGTTTGAAGCAAAGGAGGTTATTTCAAAGGGGATTAATGGCAATGTGTCTTTTACTGTACTAAATTTTCTTTAATTTCAACATTTACCATATTTTTTTATAACACCTAGTACATACAAACATTGTTCAAACGAAACACAAAGGATAAAGAAAAGATCCTAAAGGATTCCAGACAAACAAATAGGTAATCAATGAATTAAAATTAGTTTGACATCAGTTTTGTTTTGTTTTTATTAACAAAACTAAGTGCTAGAAAACAATGAAGCAATGGCTTCAAAATTCTGAAAGCAGATGATTTTCAACCAAGAATTCTATTTTCAGTCAAATGGTGGGGTATATTAAGCATGAAAGTAGAATCAAGACATTTTTGGTTTACATTTTACCTCCTGTGTACTCTTCCTTAGAGAGTTAACTTGAAGATGTAAGCCTGACAGAAAATATAAGATCCAAGAAACGGAGAGTGCTGTTCAGGGGAGAGTGAAATTAAGCCCCAGGGCAACAGGTTTGGAAAGGCACTGAGAGGAGCCAGTACAGACTGGACCCAAGGACACAGTCTCCCAGCAGGAAGGTCCCCAGGAAAGAAAGAAGAAAGGTAGCTGAATGGATTGGGAATTCTGTAAAAGGTAAGAATACGATAAAGTCAAATGGCAGACTATTTAAATACATAATTCATTGTGATTTGAAGCTAGAAACATTCTCCTCTGAATGGCAGAGAAGTTCCAACAAAATTATCGACATAATTATACATAGATAAAGGGGAATGGGGAGATGAAGAGTAGTGTAAATGAACTTAGTCATAATGTAGTATATCAAGAAGGAAATTAAAAGTAATAAACCAAGAAATAGTAGGGGAGAGAGAGAGAGAGAGAGAGAGAGAGAACCAAAAAAATGCATACACATTTTAAGAAAGGAAAAAACTGTATTAAAATTGTAATAATAATACTGATTACAAAAGATGAATACAAGTCATGTGTATACATTTTTTGGCACCCCCAGTGTATATATGTAAAAAAAAAAAAAAAGCCACCATATCCAAGCACACCCTCCGCGGTCTCCAGAGGTGACCAACTTTCAATGATTTCTGTTTTGATTTTTCTAGTAGTTACTGCTGTATCTCTAAGATATGTTGGCTTTTTATCATAAATTCTTCTGTATTCTTTGACTTTTTAAAACCCATTAATGTATTACTTCAATACAAGTTCATGTCTGTCACTGTATGGAAAATAAAAATATTCCTTAGAGTGTCCCTCTCACAAATAATGTAAAATGAACATGCTTAGATGTTGCTGACTACCAAAGGTGACAGAGATTATACATGAGAGGAGCGCAAACAAGCCCTACAGCCACAAAATAATGCAGATTTATTTTACTCAACAAATAGAAGCTGCTCCAATAAATATCATGTAAATGAGCAGAAAAATAAAGTAAAATGGAGTATAATTCAAGTAATTAGCCAGAAAAGAAGGTTCCTTCCTCTTCCTATGAGAGAGTTTGCTGCTTTGAGAAATATGGGCAATGTTTTCACCATATTGAGGTTTAACTATAGTGCTTACATCTTCTATGCTGGTATAATATTTACGGTAAAGATAATTATGCACCCCATGTACTGGTACACCCAATGCCTCAACAAATATGGCAAATCTAGGGCCTGTCAAGCAAGTCTCAACTCATCTCAGCCTCAGCTGAATAAGCTTCATGAGGTAGCATCTGGAAAAAGATAACAAGCGAAGAAAGCAGAAATACATCAAAGTCAACACCTTGAATTGCACCTAGGAGTAATCTGGGGAACCAAAGGACAAGGACAATACTCTTCCTGTGGCTTATCCTATTAAGAAATCAGGTCTGTCTCATTTCCTGAGTTCCACTTTCAAAAGCTGTTCAAGGTAGGTAGACTGCCGTGGCAGCAATCCAATCTCAAGGAAGCCTGGACAGAAACTATACATTAATATTGTTTATGTAAATGATCTAAATAATGCCACTTGCCTTTGGTCTACCTGACTTGCTAGTAAGTGAGAATATCCTAATAGTAAATTATCGGTCACTAAACTTGAGACCATTTCTTATTCTGTGCCACCTGAAAGTTTTGCCGTTTTAAATAACAGATAAATCTGGATGAAATACTGAAAATAATAAATATTGCTGATACTAAACTATAACCCAGCAGTGCTGATAAAGCAAGCTGCCTAATAATCTAAGAGCAGAAACAGATCTGGCTCCTCGGCAAAACTGTGGAGTAAGTAACCATCAGTAAACTACCCGTAGTGGAGTCTCGCTCCTACACGCACCCTTCTCCACACCTGGACCCTTCAAAATCAGTCCAGTGGTATTTCTACTTTACAAAACATATCTCTTCTACATGCGGCTCTGTTCTCTGCTAGGTCCCATCATTAGCAGAAGCATTAAGCCCATATGGCGGGAATCTAAGTAACAAAAGCAAATTGTTTAAACAAAAGATACAGAAGGAGAAAGATTGATTATGCATTTATGAATATTTATATGCAACATACTTGAGAACTAATAGGAATTAAACACAAAAGAGTCTGCTGGGTCTGTAAGTGAATGGTATAGCAGTACTACACATCCCTTTAATTAAACAAGGACAATGAAGAATGAGGGAAGTCTTAAGGAGGGGGACTCTGAAAAGCAAAGTCCAGGGAAGAGGAGTGCTATCACTCCTATTTTCTAGAGAAACCTTATAACACATTAAATTGCTCATTAAAGTTTACACAAGTAGAAAATCTGAAAATCATTTTTTCCCTAAAACTACTTCATTTCTACACCCTGCACATTTGTCATGGTTAATCAGGCTTCTTAACTCCAAGTCATACATTGCTTCAATGCAGTGTAAGATTAAATTCCCTCTACAAATTATAGCTTCACTAAATGCTTCCAGTCACATGTATTATTATTTGTAACTATTAAATATAATGAGTTCAGATGTTAACACTTTGGTTTAGCCATGCAGTAACACAGCATGCAATATAGGGAGGAAAAAATTTAGCTTTTTCTAATATTGTACTTATTCTGATGGGACCAACCATTAAGTGACAAACGAATCACATTATTGACTATGCACTACATTTGTACTGATTTGGTGAAGGTATTGCTGAATAGTTAATGGTATAGCAGCCATTCATTTACAAATACATATTTCCGGGGACGTCATGCCAAGATATAAAACATTTCCTATGAGCTATAGGAAAGTTAGCCCCGGTCATAAGCAATTCTTTAAAAATTAAAATTTTTAACTCCACAATTGTTTGGAAAAATTATATAGGACAATCCACATTAATGCTATCCTACTTAATATACTCATTGAGGGTATATATTTGTTATAATCGTCTGTTTTGATACGTTGTATGTAGTGCACAAGGCAACACCAGTTATGTGGGTTGAGCTTGTATGGCGAGATTAATTGACTAAAGAATACCTAAACAGCTTCCATGTGGTAAATTAACAACTGTAAGTATATTGAGCCAAATGGAACTGTAAGGGTAAACTAACCCTGAACATTGCTATCCTCAATGGATTCCTGGGAAACCAGAATGTTGGGTCAACCAACATTCAGGAAGTAATCAAAAAGTGCAGGAGCTTCTTTGAAGCTAAGATACTAGAGAGTCTGAGACTAAGAGGCATAAACACAAACAGTGCTAGAAATGTTGTAGTGATCAAAACAGGAACTGTTGTCACAATTGTTTAAAGTTATGTAGTACAGAAAACTCGTTTCCACTCCAGCTGGACGGGTTTGGAGAAGTAGCTCTCTAAGATAAAGGTGAAGAGGGAAAAAAATAGACATCCTTGTCGATATAGTGCAAACCACTTGTTTGTATAAATGGTCCTTTAAAAAGAGCCATTTTCATGTAAGCTGCCAGGAGTCCTAGATCTGATGGGATTTTTTTCCATGCTATAATTGTACACAACTCAACATGACCATACTCATTTCTAAGTTCCTTAGTTAGATAGACCCCTCAGTGTTTAAAATCAGAAGCTACAATGTCAGACTGCCTGGGCTTGAATCCTGCCTCTGTTACTTCCTGAGTGAATAAAGAGAAGTTAACCTTTCTATACTGATACCTTGTCTGCACAAGACGGACAGTAATAGTATCTACCTCAGAAAGTTGTAATGAGGGTTCATCTCTACTTGGATGTCTAACAAGTTCAAAAGGTCCAAAACTGAATCCCCGTGTTCCCCTTCCAAGCCTGCTCCTTCCAGTCTTTGTATCTCCATATTAATTCCCTTTTTCCATTGTTCAGGGCAAAAGCCTCGAGTCATAATTGATTCTTCTCTTCCTCTCAGACACCACATCCAAAATCCAACCACTTCTCATTACACTCCAGCACTACACAACTCCGTTCCAAGAGCCATACTCTCTGATAGACTATTCCAGCAGCTTCCTAATTGACCTCCTCTTCCCCCACAGTCTATTCTCAACACAGCAGTTAGCAATCCTGTTAGAATGTAAGTCAGATTGTGTCACCTCTCTGTTCAAATCCTTTATTGGCTTTGTGTCTCCCTCAGAATACAAGTCCAAGTCTACATGATCAGGTCCTTCATTACCTCCTTAACCTCATCTCCTGTTACTCTCCTCCTTGCTTGCTCTGTTCCTGCCACATGCACTTCTCTGCTGTACCTGGAAAGAATGTGCAAAGCTGTTCCCACCTCAGGGCCTTTGCACGTGTTTCTCTTTCCAGACCTTTCTTCTTCCAGATGTCCTGATGTCTTTAGCACTCACTTCAGATTTTTGCTCAAATGTCAGTCTTAATGAGGGCTTCCCTGACTAATCTCTTTTAAATTAAAGAACTGCCACATTCACTCATACACATTTCTTCCTTTTACTTTATTTTTCACCATAAAATTTACTACTGTATAAACACACTATGCTTTACTTATTAATTTTGATTATTGTATATCTTCTCTCACTAGAATATAAGTTCCCTGAAGGAAGAGGTTTTTTTCTGTTTATTATCCAGTATATATCCCCCAGGTTCTAAACTAATATCCATCACAGAGTAGGTACAGAAATACTTATTAAATAATTGAATTCAATAAGTTAAAACATTTCAAAATATGTCTGACACATACTAACCATACAATCAGTGTTAGCTAGTGTTAACTCAGCGTATTTGTTTATGTAATCACTTCTACTTTTTTAAGTCTTTTCGATATACTTTGATCATAGATTATATTAGCTCCATAAATCACATTACATATTAGATTATATTAGTTTATTGTTTCTTAATGTTTTGCTTTTGCTTTGTTTTCAATATGCAATTAATCTAACATTAAAAACTAATGACCATAAAGCTCCAAAGACATTCCCTACAAAGATCTGTTAAAAACTAGTCTTTAATAGTCTTTAAATACCTATTTTTATACTCTTTAAATAGTCCCTAAATACATTTTTCCTAAACACATTTTAAATCAAGAGAATTATAAAAATTCCTAGTGATATATAATTTCTATATATTTCTCTATCATTTTTTGTAATTTATTAAAGGTTATGAACTAAACATGTTTAAACAATAGGAAATGTGATCAAACAATATGGTGAATGTTTAAATTAAAAAAATTTATTACAGGGCCAGCCAAGTGGGATGTTGGTTAAGCATTGGCTTGGGACACCAGCTCTGAGAAGCAGGGCCCCGGTTCGGATCCCACATGAGGGCCAGTGATGCTGCGCCCTCTACAGTTAAGATGGTGAACAACAGCTCTACCTGGAGCTGGGCTGCTGTGAGTTGCCAGCGATGGTGTAGGCTGCAGTGGGGCTGGCCGGCAGCTGGCATGGGCTTTCGTGGGCTGCCGTGAGCTGCCGTGGGCTTTCGTGGACCATAGTACCAACACGGACCAGTGAAGTGATGTCCTCCACAACTAGACTGAAGAACAAAAAGGACAGCAACTTGTCTATTCCCCCTCCCCAATTCCCAATGCTGTTCCCTACCCCCAATTCCCCAATAAAATCTTTAAAAAACAAAAATTTATTACAGCAAAAGACATATTGCCATTAATTCCTCCCCCAAAATCCACCCCCTTGCTTTGAACATATTCATCCCATCATTCTTGCCTCTTTCTGAAGAAGTTCTAGAAGTCCTGTTTCATGGGTGTCTTTAGTTCTGCTGTCGTGGATGCCTTGATGTCCTGAATCAATTCAAAACATTTACCTTTCATGGTCATTTTTACTTTGGGGAAGACCCAGAAGTTGCATGGTGCCAGATCCAGTGAATAAGATGGACACACTGTAATGTTTTTATTTGACAGAAATTGCCATATACCAGAAACGATGTGTGACATGGAACATTGTAATGATGGAGAATGATTTACGGCACACTTTAAAACACACCTTCTCTCAACCGTAGCTCACACCCGACTGACTGCACAGAACAAGTTGAAACTTGTCACACACTGTTTACTAAGGTTAGGCACACTACTTCCCATATTGAAGATCCCTGCCTTATTGTTGGGTGGCACTTGGCAGCAGCATTCACTGTAGTTTCTGATTACAATGAAAAAGCTCTGTGTCACACATCGCTTCTGGTATGGCAATTTCTTTCAAACGAAAATATTACAGTGTGTCCTCATTTACCTTATTCACTGGATCTGGCACTGTGCAACTTCGGGCTCTTTCCAAAGTCAGAATGATTCAGGACATCAAGACACCTACAGCAGCGCAACTAAAGACACTCATGAAAGAGGACTTCCAGAATTGCTTCAAAAAATGGCAAGAACGATGGGATAAGTGTGTTCAAAGTTTGAGGGAGCATTTCCAGGGTGATTAATGGCAATGTGTCTTTTACTATAATACATTTTTTTTATTTAAACATTCCCCATATTGTTTGATCACACCTCATAGTTAAATAAATTTTACTCAAGCTCTGTAATAAATTACTGAAATATCAGAGAAAGAAAATCTATCATACGATTGCTTTCCTCTATCACTCTCTTTACCTCTTTTTAAATAGCACCTCTCTATATCTATAGCACAATGATAGCAAAAGTTCATAGTAATTATTCTGACTCACTATTAGAAAGTCTTGTCTTGCATAGTTTTAGTGATGTAGGCATTTTATTACATTATAATATTTCCTATATCAGTTATTAATTTATAATGCACATGTAATAATCTTTGATTAACACATATATTTCATTGACCAAATGCCTCATTCTCCTACATAACCAAGAATATAAGTATATTGTAATATATATCTTTTTACATAGTACTGTAAGTTTTCAAGGAAAAAAAAATCATCTATGTTGTCAAATTTCAGGATTTAAAATATAAAAATATTAACATATGAAAACTATCATATGAGTGAAAATCGTTCATATTATTATAGAGATTCTAATCAATAATAGTAATAGTGATTAAAAACTGGGTTATTTGGGCTTTAAACACTCATTATAAACCAAAGAATTAAAATGCACAGTTTAAATTCCTGAAGGTAGGCGTTTCAGTCAGGAAATAAAATGAACTCTGAATTATGACCATTAAATTAGGAAGAAAAGTTGGTTGTAATCAGGAAAGTGTTACATTTGGATGACTACTGAAGGCAATTCAGAACAGAGGAAAATGCCTTAAGCAATCAGCCAGATTTGACAAGAATATATAAATTTAAGTCAGAGGTTATAGACTAAGAATAAATCTAGGCCCCTAAGCAAAATCTCTTAAAAGGATCCCTCCTTCACTCACTTCCCTACACTAATATATTCCTCATCATGAATTCTAAATGTATACCCTTTTTTCATGAACCCAATGCATTTAAGAGATGACTTTCCTACTAATTACACCTCTTATCAAGAATCATATATAGCAGGTTAAGACCTAGGAATGCTTTTGAAATGACAAATAATGAAAATAGTTCTCTCTATTAATTGGGTTTGGAGGAGACACTATATGAGAACAAATCTGAAATGATTGTATAGACTTTTCTTTAACAAACAGAAAATGTTGAGAAGCCAAAATTCAACTATCTACACTTTAAAAGTAGTCAACCTATCTCAATCTGCCAGCCAGGAGAAAAAAAAAAAAGAGGAATTCAGGGAGGGAATGTAAAAGGCTAACTTTTAAGATCTCAAGTCAAGTTGTTGTACTTTTTAATATTTCAGCATATAAAGAATGAATACAGCATTTTGCATGTATATTTTTATTGCTTGAACATTGAAAACAATCTAGTGAGCATGTCTCTTTGGTTGTACTCACATTACATATGCATCTATTGATAAAACATTAAAAGCAGAAGGACTCTTATTTAGGCACTTCCCAAAACAAAAAACAACTACCTACAGAATAGTGTAAAAAGATAATATTTCTAGGGTCAAAAGATGAAAATACAGGTCCCAACTAAAATGCTAGCATTATAAGAAACAAAAGATAAAATAAAAAGGTAAAAATCCTAGTTTCAGCTTTAAAGAATGTTTATGGACAGTTAGTTGTAGGATCCATGAGCCTAACCAACAGGAAGCAAAACTTGCAGCACCCTGAACAATGAAGAACCACCCTCTAAAACACAGAGGGTAAACTTTTCATATGACTGGCTCTAAAACTTGTGGTTTGAGAATCATTTGTAAATATTTGTGTTTTCTTATGTTGTTTCAACTACATGCTCCATAGTTCTTTGCTCATGGAAAGAAAATGGGCCAAGCATTAAATAACCAGATTTATTAGCAGAAAGGGCCATGACACTCTAAGATTAGTTCTGCTAAAGGATTTGTAGGGCCTAGAAAAAACAATGGGTTAAAACTAGTACACTTCAAACACTGAACAAGAAGAATTTTTTTTAATCAAAGCCTACAAGATAGAATTAGTGCCTATGAGAGGAAATAATCTTTCTCACTTACCTACTATCCATGAGACCTAGCTATAAGTACATGTCAAAAAGTTAGAAACGTCCTAAGGCAATGAAAGTTTTAAAAACAAATGGCATTCTTCCCTGTTGCCCATTTAAACTAAGACAGGTCAGACCGTGAAGGCTGATGAAAACAGCCAAATTCAACATATAATGATTCCAATGATTTAATTCTTTCACTACCTAAAGAAAGTCAAGGATCATTAGCAGTAGTAGACAGAGGCTTAAAAAAAAAACTGGAGGGGGATTTAGCACTTATATTAAATATGATCAAGCTTTTCAAACACCAAAGCTCATTGTCTAAAAATTGATCATGGAGTCTGTTAAGTGTTCTATGTTGTATCTTGGCTTTAAAGAAATAATGGAACGATTGGGTTGCTGGAAAAGTCATGACGCATTTTTGCAATGAAAAACATAGAAAAAATATGTCATGACTTTTCCGACAACCCAATAGCTAAATGAATTGACCTATATTCAAAATGTTTGAATCATTTTGGTCCACTGTCATAAAATAATAAAAATGCCAACTAGTTAATATTGCTATTAGGACCAACAATTTAAAAGCTGTGTTTTCAGCAACAAAGGATGTAATTTCAGAACTATAACGGGAATTCTCCAATAATAGCCCATAAAAATGATGTATATGGAATATGATGATGTGGGAAATGTGGACAGTATTCCAAAAATAATATTTGAGGTCCAGTTATGTACAAAAGCATATTTGAGAGCTGACAAATTATTCTTCTCCACAACCTATTAAAAAGTCACACAGGTGCAGATTTTTGAAGTTTGAAAGTATCATGGAAATGCTCTAGTTTAGCCTCTTATTTAAATGAAGCATTCCTATCTTATAGTTTTCTAAATTGTTTATGATTCAGAAGGCAGAACACTCTTCCGTCTTTTCCTTACAAATTGTCTGTTAAAGAAAACTGGGCCCTTCATTATTCATTATTTCATGAACTGGACTCAGGAGCAATCAGGAAAGAGCCTCATTTTTCTCCCATCACTGCATCCAATTCTCTGTCAGGTCTCTCCTCCTCTACCCTTGAAAGCACCTCTTTCAGATTTCTTTTCATAACAGTTTCGCCATTAGGTATTAAAAATTTCAGTCTTGTCTAAATCAAAGCATTTAATCTCATCTTCGATTTGGAGCTTCTCCCGCACTCCAGCCAGCCCAGGAATGACTCCTGGTATGTGTGAATAGGAAAAGCAGTAGGAAGATATGGAGGAGGGCTCTGTTCTGTTATTTTATACTCCTTTCTTCCTTCCCTACATCAGCCCACCCCGTTCCTTTCCCTTTATATTTCTGGAATATAAAGGGAATCAAAAGCTTGAATCTGGGCTGGCCGAGTGGCGCGATGGTTAAGAACTGGCTTGGGACGCCAGAGGGCCCCGGTTCAGATCCCACATATGAGGGCCAGTGACACTGCCCTCTACAGCTAAGATGCTGAACAACAGCTCAACCTGGAGCTGGGCTGCCGTGAGTCGCCGACGACGGCATGGGCTGCAGTCCCTGTGGCAGTGGGTTGCCATGGGCTACCGTGTGTAGCCAGCAGCCAGCGTGAGCGGCCAGCAGCCGCAGTGAGTGGCCCTCCAGAAACCGGCGACTGATCTGCCTCGCCTGGGAAGAGCACAATGATGGTGCCAATTTGGGCCAGTGAAGCAACGTCCTCCACAACTAGACTGAAGAACAAAAGGACAGGAACTTGTCTGTTCCCCTTCCCCCAACTCCCTAATAAAAATCTTTAAAAAAAAAAAAAGCTTGAATCAAAAACAAAGGTCCTAATTCTCATTTTAGTATTAAATGCCCTCCGTCATGCTGAGTGTCCAAAACTTGAATCTCACAAGACACATCTGGATTCCTGGGAGACCCTCATTAAGGTCCTATGGCCCGCATGTTTCCTGCAAGGGACAACGAACTCTTACACTGGTGTATGGAAATCAGCACCGCATCCTCTCAGCTTTGACCCAGTAAGCAGCCTTCTCAGAGAGTGTCCATTGGCTCACAAAGATTACAATGGAAGTGCAGCTTGACAAATTGCTGACCCCTTCCTCCTTGTCCTGCTGTCAAGGGCAGCTCTTAGTTTCCTATCCTTAGTCTTCCTCAGAGGAGAAGCAGAAACCTGTTATTATCACACTTTGTTCCAAATTATATGGAGCCACATGTCAGGTTCTCTCAAGAAAATGCTCACACTCTGCTCAGGCTGAGGCATGGGAAAAGCCTGCCAGTTTATGCCATGTTGCGAGCATCTGGCCAGGGGCTGAGATGCCAATCCACCATGTTGTAGGTAACTCTTAACTTTTTTTTTTTTTTATGTAATAGTTAGACATTTACATCCCTCACAAAGTGATAACCCCCCTCCCCCAATCTACTGCTCCTCTGACATCACATATAGCTATTACAATCCACTGACCATTTTATAAGCAGGCTCTTGGGTTCCCCAACACTTGGGGACTTGTGGGCAAAGGAAGCATCTCGCTTTCTTCCCTGTAAAAGGGGAGCAAGAAAGGCCTCCTTGATTTCTATCCCTATGAATTCCCTTCAAAGAATCTTGAACAAATCTCTCTTCTAAATAGACCAGAGGCAGCTAACAGGATTGGAGATCTGACCAACTTCCAGTAATTCTGTGAGGCTCTGTCTAACACCTCTCTGTGAAGTGTAAAGGTAGTTGTCACCCAATGCCCTAAGCTTTACAGTCTCAAATTTTAAGACAACAGGACATCTCCCATTCCATATGTTGTTACAGAAGCAAAGTGACTTTAGAATAAAGCTCCTTTAATGAGAATTTGTCTTTCTGAATGACCACCAAGCTACCCCAAAAGGAGAAATCCAAAATAAAGGGCTGAAGGCTGTCACCCCAAATAGCCCTGCTCCTTTAGAATGAAACTGCCCTTTTATTGAGCTTCTCCTGTCATCCAGCCCAGGTGGGAAGGACATAAGGCAAAGGTAATTAAAAGAATCATGACAAAGAGCAGTACAACATTATCCTAATTACATTTTTCCTGGTGTAAATAAATTCATCTGCTTTAGTAGCCACACTAGCAAACTAGTCCAGGTACCATATCACACTAGAATACAAAACCCATATCATAGTAAAATTAGTAAATGCATTCTGAATTAGCAGTGAATTAGGGCAATGTTAGCATGTCTATTAGCTACTTACGAAAGCTAGAATCCTCATATTTGGAAGATGGATAATCACTGATACTTCCTTTAAGATTTACGAAAATAAAATCCAACCATAGATACTATGCTAGTTTTGTGATTTTTTTACAATGCTAAGTAAATGTAATGACCTGGGAGGTAATTACTCCTGCAAATGTCACATAACTAGCTTCCTTATTATAATTTTATTTGTAAATATGCAGTTAGGTAGAAGTGGGGAAGAGCTGAAATCCAGAGTCAGAAAACCCACATTCACACTCTTGGTCCCAGGATTTACTGGCTGAGTAATTTTAGGCAAATCACTTAATCTCACACATCCTTGGTTTCCTAATTTGTAAAATAACAATGATAATCACATTGCATAGTTGTTATGCTTTTTAAAGAAACTGTAAATCACTTTGCAAATATTATCTTCCTCCCTCTTTAAAAAAATTTTTTTCTGGATAGGTCACATAAATAGAAGTTACCTCAATGACTAGGAGCATAGTCCTTGAAGTCAGACAGTCTCAGTAATCATTCAATGTCAATAAGTATTTGCTGGGCAAATAATGAAATACTTGTTTAGCTTTATCCTTTGTCAGAACCCCTAGTCAAATTACATATACTCTTGAAACCTCAATTTTCATGTATATAAAATATACAAATAAGAAGGAACTTCAGTGAATCTCAATCACAGTACATTATTAGAAACCCTGCTTTGTCTGATTCAGTATGTCAGAGGCAAGGCCTGGGCAAATGCATTTAAGCTTCACAGGTATGTGGAAGCTAACCCAGCACTAAGAACCACTAAACCCCCTCTTTGGACTGTTGTGGGGATTAAATGAGACAATGTATGAAGGTACTGAGCACATATTTAATTCATATAAGTATATAGTTTATACCCTGCTTTTAAAAATATATTTTATAGGGGCCAGCTGAGTGGCTCAGTTGGTTACGAGCTTGCTGAAGAGTGTGAACTCTGAGCAACAGGGTGGTCCATTTGATTCCCCACATGGGCCAGTGAGCTGCCAACAGGTGGCAGGATGGCTCAGCTGGTGAGAGCACACTTTCCTAACAACAAGGTTTCTGTTCAAGATGGTGGGCTATGCCCACCCACAACTAAAGACTAAACTCAGCACCTTGAGCTGAGCTGCCAACCAAGTAGCTCAGGGGATAGAGCACACGCTCTTAACAACGAGGCTGCTGGTTTGACTCCCGCATGGGATGGTGGCTATACCCACATGCAACTAATTGAACACTTCACCTTGAGCTGAGCGGCGCAACTGGGCTTGGAGCTGAGCTAGCTTTGCCCTCCACAACTAAGACTGAAGGACAACAACTTGGCTGTTCCCCTTCCCCAACTCCCTAAAACTGTTCCCCTCCCCCAATTCCACAACACTGTTCCCCTCACCCAATTCCCCAATAAAATCTTAAATATATATATATATATATATATATATATATAAAATACTTATTTATAAAAATTATTTCATACAACATATTTAAGAAAAATCAGTGAATTATTAAAGCAGTGGTTCTCAACCTCCAGCATGATCTAATGGGGGTGGGGTAGCTTGTAACACAGATTGCTGGGCCCTACTCCCAGTGTTTTAAGTCAATAGGTCTGAGTTGGGGCCGAAGAATTTGTATTTCAAACAAGTTCCCAGGTGATGCTGATGCTGACAGTCAAAGGAACACACTTTGAGAACCACTGCATTATAGAAACATTAGTTATATCTAAAAAATTATGTTCATATAAAATAAAAACAAGCAAAAGGCAAAAAATACAGTATCGATATTATATAGTTTAAATGTAAGCAGGGTTGATTTTGTTTGATGACTTGAAATAGAGTCTCATATGGTTACTGTTTTCTCAATGAAGCTTTAACTGACCCCTTTCCCTAGGGTGAATGAGAAGGTCACACCTATGCAGTCCTTGTACCTTATTACACTGACTTGCAATGGAGCATTGCACTTAACAGGTATGTATGGAAATGAACTAGTAAAACATGACTTCCTCACTTGAGTAGAAGGCAAATTTCTTGAAGGTAGAGATCAGGTCAGACTTATCCATGCAACCCCAGAGCCTAGCACAGTACCAGCAAACATGCAACAAAATGTTTAATGAATGAAAATGCTTAACGAAACTCAATTTGCAATAGAGTAAATTTTATGGTTTTTTAAAAAAATTTAAGTGTCATGGTAACTCCATGGGAAAATCTAGAGGTATATAGACAACCACTTCCTTTTCATCTTTTTTGTTAGATCAGTGGTTCTCAAAAGGGGGGAGGGGGTACCCCCAGAAGACAGGGTTCTACTAGCATTTAGTGGGTATAGTTCAGGGATGCCGCTAAACAATGCCCAGGACAGCCTCCATCCACAAAAAAGAATTATCCAGCCCAAAATGTAAAAAATACCAAGGTTGAAAAATTCAATATGAGAAGAATCCAACCGAGCTAATTAAACTCTCCTCCCACTAGCCCTCTTAAAAAAAAAAGTTTGGCCTTAAACCAAAGGAAGAATATCAATAACAACAATTTACAAATATTAAACACTTTGTTTTACAGATAGTATTTTGCAACCTGAGGGCTCAAAGTCACACAGCTAGTTAGTGGTAGATTAGAAATAAAATACAGTCTCACTTGAAGCCAAACAAACATTTGAAAACTTTCTTAGTTTGTGACTAGCTGATCCATAGTCTAATCCAAATCTCACCAGTAGCTACTTCGCCCCTGGATTGCTCACCATAGCTCACTTTCTGTGTCTTGGCAAGATCGCCTGTGTCAAGACAGCCCTTTCCTTCGTATATTACTTTGATTATTTAACTTACTTGTATGATTTTTCTTTCTTTCAGTTATGTGGCCCAGCTCTTCTTTTTCAGACTTGGCCTTTTTTGAAACCAAGCGTCCATAAGACTTTGATTAAATTTACTTTTAAATCCTGGCTCTAGAAATTATATCCCTCCCTCTATACGCCCTCAGAGACCTAGACTTTCCGCTGATAAGCAGCAACCCCTGAGGCAGCAGAAGACAATAGCCCACACCTGACTAATGGTCACAAGGTCTGGACCACAGGCAGGCTAAAGGTAACATCTTGACCTAAGTTAATGTTTCAGCTTCTGAACCCTAAGGTGGAATGACCCCTTGGCTGCTTTCCCATAAGACTAGACAGAGGGATGATGGGAAAGACCTCAGAGCTGTCCTCAAGACCTGAAAAAATTATTCATTATCTACCTCACCTCCGACCAATCAGCTCCCTGCATGAATCAAAACCCCTAACCCGCGGTGTCTTGTGTCTTTGCCCTATATTGTCTGTAACCTACAGGCCATCTGGGAGCTCTGGTTGTGAGCATTAGCTTCCCCTTCTCCTGGATGGCGCCATTCATCAATAAAATAGTCAATATTCCTCCAGTGCCGTTCTCAGTGTTTAGTGTTTGGCTCTGCGAGTGCCAGGTGGACCAGCTCTTTCTGTTCTACAATAGTTTTAAATATTAAGCCTAACTTTGGTTAGAAACATTTTACAACATAGCCTGATTGAAAAATAATGAAACAGCATCTTTAACAGTCAAGAGCAGAAAAACAAACAGCTGTGGCCTTCCCTTTTCCTTGTTAGACCAGCCCTTGAAGGTCATTCCAAACACTCAGCTCCCGGAAGAACTTGCTGCAATCAACACCTCTTGGAGTTTTTACCGCCTGTGGCACTCCTACATTTTTAAGGAAACCATTTTCAATAAATTACTTTTTGTTACCCAAGTTCTCATCCAGTCCCTTTTCTGCTACAATTATTCTGCAGAATAATGGGATTTCAGGCAATTCAACATTGAAAACAGAAGGTAAACACGGTCAGCTGTAGGTACAAATAGGGGAGAGAAAAAAGAAGTGTGAAAAAAACAGAGGCTGAACACCTTTGCTGTAAGAAAAAGCTAGCTTTGACTGCGCTTCTAGTTTTCTGTAGTCCTCTCATTACCAGGAAAAGAGTAGGAGGAGTTAGGAAGAAAGGAAGGGAGGGTGGAAGGAAGGCAGCAGAGAGAAAGAGACAAAGGAAAGGAGAAAGGAGAATGGAATGAGCACTTATTGAATACCTACCACGCACATGATGCTATGTACTTTGCCATTTGTTATGTGCTTTAACCCTCACAAAAGTTCTATAAGGTAGGTATTATTGTCTCTATTTTTTAGGTAAGGAAAGTGTACTTCCAAGAGGTTAAGTAACTTGCCAAAGATCACATAGCTGGGATCTGAACACATCTGTCTGACCCCAAAGTCCGGGCGGGGGGAGGGGGGGGGCGGGGGAGGGGCACAGGATCTGGAAAGTTAAAAACGTTAAAAAAAATCATTTTGGGAAAGTGTGATGAGGCATGATAAGAAATTGCATTTGATATGGCATTGTGGGCCGGCCAAGTGGCTCAGTTGGTTAAGAGCTCGCTCAAGAGTGTGAGCTCTGAGCAACAGGGTCGCTGGTTTGATTCCTGGCCCGAGCTGAGCTTCCAACAGCTGCCAACAGGTGGCCAGATGGCTCAACTAAAAAAAAAAAAACAAAAAAAAACAATGATATGGCATTGTTCTTCCTAAAATAGGATATCTGAGCCCTACAACATCTTCACAATGTTTTCCTTTTCTCAAGAAAATAATATTTATTCATTTATTTCCTCAACAGGTAATTGTGGAACACTAAGTATAAGTAAGTCACTGTGCTAGAAGCCATCCAAGGTACAACCATGAAGAAGGCATGAAACTTATGGTCCAGTAGGAAAGAAAGACAAGTGTACATGCAATTAAAATACAGTTTAATAAATGCTGTAAGTGACACCTCACAGGAGTATGGGGACATGTAAGTATTGACAAGGAGGGATGTCAAAATTTCAAGATGAGACTAAATGCACGAGTAAGCAAAATTAAAGCACCTTTCTTCTACTGTTAACCCTGAGGTTAGAGGAACTGCACATCCATGCAAGCGCACACCACACACACACACACACACACACACACACACACACACCCCCCAATACTCTAATTCCAGGCCATACATGGAAGATGTCTGCTACTCCATCTGCCATATCATCCACAGACAATAGAGCCAATCCCAGAGCATGTGGTGAAAAGCAACATTGGACTAAAAGTCAGATTCGTATTTTAATCTAGGCTTGCCCAAGTTCTGGCTGTGTGACTTTGGAAAAGTAATTTTAACCTCTCTAAGCTGAAGTTTATTCATCTGCAAAAGAAGTTAAGCTAAACCTTTGGTAAAATCTCTCCCACTTTTAACACACTCTGGAACTTTACCTGTGACTTCTAAGTATCACAGCTTGCTAACTGGAAATTGGCTGCAAACTATCTCAGAACTTTAGACTTTTATGGTGATGATTATTTCAAGTTAACACTTTAAAAAAAGTATACTGAACTTCAGTCACGTGAATTTCACAATCAATATTAAAAGAGGTAAGAAAAACTGACATCATAAATGGCAATTGATTCACTTTTGAAGAATTAAAATGAAAAAAATAAACTTCTAAAAGAAAAAAACAACGAAACATGTTTAAATATAGCATGAGCATCTCCTAAGCCAGATTTAAATGTCACTAGTGTTTCCAAATGAAAATAAAAGTGTTAAAAGATAGAATTTTCCTCATCTTGTATCATAATATCTGACTGCTTACAGAATAGAAAAGTAATAAGGCTACAAGTTAGGAAAGCTGAATCTCAGTCTTAATAATATTTCATTTATAGGTTAACCTTTTAAAAAAGTATCCATATGTCAAATGTAAAATGACATTTAAAATTATAATGAAATCATCAAGTGATAGGCAAATTGATAATAAGCAACAGATTCTATGCTTTCTCTTCTTTAGAAATGGGAAAACTAAATCTGCAAATTTCCTGACTTCTTGAAGATTAATGAGATAACAATCATAAAGGTTTTACACCTTGGAAGAAAGCTAATAATTTAGAAACAGGCAGAGAGAACATGGTAGCTTTTCCTTTTAAATAATAACAACCTGAATATCAAGATGATTTTTCAAGATATATTATTTTACCCCAGATTTTAGTGAAATATATAAGGTTGAACACAAATATGTAAATTCACTTGACAGTCCTTAAAATTATATTTGGTATTACATATCTGCAGTTTTCAATGAAACCGTTTTTAATAAATTACTTTTTATTAACCAAGACTAGCCCAAAATAAGAAAAGAATTATAACCAAAGGAGGAAGGAAGGTAGGGAGGGAGGGAAGAGAAAATACCTCTTCAGAAGCTCAGAAATAACTCTATAGTAATGAGATTTAAAGATTCTGAATGTGGAAAAGTCATTTATTAGGACCTAACTAAAAACTATCTCTAGGTGACAGTGATGTATCCTATGGAAAATATACCAGCTAAGGGCAGTCTTTTATATTTTATTCACCAAACCCGATCCCATTGTCTATATTTTTATTTTTATTTATTTATTATTTTTATTATTTTCAGCTGAGCCATCCTGCTGCCTTTTGGCAGCTCAGTGGCAGCTCAGATGAGGCCGGGCATCGAACCGCTGTTGCTCAAGGTTGCACTCTTGAGTGAGCTCTTAATGAACCGAGCCACTCCGTCAGCCTCCATTGTCTATATTTTTAAATCACAATTTTTTGTCCAAGTATATGAGATTTCAGTATTTCAAAAACATCTCTAAGGCCTTGACCCAGAACATACTTATTCCCTGTGGATCATAGCATTAAATTTTCTCTACAATAAAAAACTTTTCATGAGTTGAACAGTTCCCGATTTGAAATCTTGAAGAAATAAAAACAGGAAATCACTTCCTGGTTATCTAGAAATAGATTCACATTCTGGATTGTTCAGTTCAGGCATGGTAGGAACACCATCTACTGCAGGAAGAAGTGATACCCGCTCTGAGCTGTATCTATGAGTTTTAGTTCAGTGGCTGACACCACTATACTCTATTCCATTCACTGGCGTGATTTCAAAAGAAGTACATCTTAAAATTCATTCATATATTCATTCAACAAATTATTATTGAACCCTTACTAAGTGCTAGACATGAAGGAAAAGATTCAGTAGTCTCTACTTTCAAGACATTTACAGCTTAATTTCATATTCATGTGAAAACCTACCATCAACCTACTATTTTTTAACATTACAAAGAATGAATGCTACTTAAAATATAAACACAGGCGTTCCAATTAAAGAAAGATAATTTAGCATCACTTTCTCCCGTACCTTTTTTCTTAGAACTCAAGCTATTATTACATAATCTGACCCATAGACTAATTTTCTAGCTAACTTTCTGAGAATTCCTAACATTAATACAAGGTAATACTATTATGACTTAGAGCCAATATCAAATCTTCTAATATCCAATTAGTACAAGTCCTTAGGTATATTAATAACAAACTCACTTTTCTTTTCAAGGGCCAACTTAACTTTTTGACTCAGAAGCTACTGGGTCTCTTTAACCTAAAGAGATATTTCAACACCCACACAACCTAAAGAGATAGGAAACACACACAAAGGCACACACACACACACACACACACACACACACACACACACTCAATAGACCATTATATTTGAAGGGAACACTTTAAAAATTCAGTTAATTGTGCTAGTTGCATTAAAGCAACGCAATTGAATATTATCAAACCATTAAAATTAAAATTATGAAGAACATTTAAAAATATATAGAAAAATATATGCTTGACTCATTCAATAATACATTCATTTTGTATCTGTGATATGCCGAAAATTATATTAGACACTTTGGATTAAAGGATAAAACACAATCAGGACCGACAAGGAGCTCATAGCCTAGTAACGGGTATGTATGGAGGGGCCTAAGGAAGTGAATAGGAAATAGGCACATGGGAAGCCCCAGACACTGTGAGGAAGCAATCTGTTGCTGCAATCCCATAAAACTCTAGTCTACTTCCAGGAGCATGACAACCTATGTAGAGTCAGGTTTGATCCAGGAAAATTAACCCAAGATGCAGAAAGATTGGAAGCAGCCCTAGAAAACAGTGGAAACGTCCTATCTGGGGAACGGGGTGCTGTTCTTTCATGCACCAAGCAGACTGGCTGGCCTGACACTGCCAAGTTTTGGTTCCTTAGGCTTCAGGGCAGTGGTGGGACTGAAGAACCCACGGGAGCACTGAGAGGAGACGGACAAGTACACAACATTTTAAATCAATATAGGAGCACTAATAGAGGTATGTGCAAGACGTACCGGGGACAGCAAAGAATGTGCTTTAACTGTGCCTATCAGGATGGGGGCTGTGTGGGGAGTGTCAGAAGGGAAGATGGCAAAATTTCTACAGAGTAAGTATGGACATTTGTGCTGAGGCTTGAAGAATAGAAAAGAATTTTCAGCATTACAAAAAAACAAACAAAAAACCAGCATCACAAAGGCAGAGAATCACAAAAGAATGTGTGTGACTCCCAGTATTAGAATGATGGGATTGCTACAGTTAGGATGGATGTGGGAAATGGTAGGAGATGAATCAGAAAAGGTAATCATGGGTCAGATCCTAGACAGCCTTGTACACCTTGCAATGGAATTTTTATTTTTGTCCTTGGTAGGTAATGGAAAGCCATTATTGGATTTTATGAATGTGAAATGATCAGATATGCCATTTAAGAGTATCATATTCGCAATAGTGTGAAAAATAAATTAGAGGTAATTTAGGCCTAATGCAAGGAGACCAGTTAGACTATGAGTGGTTCTAATCCATATTAGAAAGAATGAGCATTGAAATATATCTGTGAGTGGAGGTAAAGAAAAGCAGACAATTCAGATCAACAGTAGTGACTGATCAGGGTTGAGCTCAGGCCTCGAAAAGAGAATCAAGGATATCTCTGGATTCTCAGCTTGTGTAGCTGGGTAGATAAAGATGTCATTAAATAAAATCACCACTGTGGAAAATTATAGATAAAATTAAAGACTAGATGGTAACCTGAAAATAAAAAGTTGAGTTAGGATGACCAATGTTCTATTGCACATAAGAAAAAATTGTTTGTGGCTACGTTTATATTTAAATGCAGATGCTAAAAATTACTAGATTATAATTTTGAGTAGGTTATTTAAATCTCTATGAATTTAGCCTCAGACAATATTCATTTGTTTACAATTCATCTTGTTTCAGGGACAATTTTATAGACAATGAGGGGAAAGAAGAATAAGGATATAAGAAATAAAAATTAATTCACACGTGCATAATTTATGATCCCATCATCTTGTGCAAGAAGTGGACTGGGAGTCAGTTCTGAGCTTCCTGGCCATCTACTTATAGTGGGAAATACAGTGAGTTCCAGGACTCACTTTGTCCATTGTTAGCTAGCTAGTGACAGTTCAGAGAAACTTCCCCATTGGGTACTCAATGCAGACACATCATAAAAGAGTGATCTGCACAAGAAATAACATCCTTGAACTCAATATGGTATCAAGTTTCTCAATACCAGACAGCGTTGCAACAGCTGAGCACAAATCAGCAAACGAACTTCTACAGGAGCCAAAATAACGCAAGCCTGGGCAAAGAGCTATCTCAGAGTCTGGATGATTCCAAGAAAAAGTTTTAGCATATCTAATGGAATGAAAAGATTGCACATTTATTCAGGAAATCCCTCAAAAAGAGCCCTCCCATAAAGTTACTCATGGACATCATCTAACCATGCCCAGTGGGGCATGACTGAGCTACTGGTCTGACAATGGCAGTTTCCAAGGTTCTTCAGCCTCAGTAACACAAAAACCCAGTTTCCAGAAATATAAGATACAGCCTAAAACCTCATTAAGTAGGGCCAACTAAAGGAAGGGAAGTCTACACTCATGAAAATTCTCATATTAAAAAGATATTCCATTCCTTTAATATAGTATAAGCAATTAGCTAAAAATATTGCCTATTAGAATTCCACCAAGACTTGCTTGTAAATTATTTCTAATTCATATACTTTCCTACCATTTATTGCTGCCCCAAAGTTGAAAATGGTTTGTTTCTCCAATAAGTTAAATAGGTTATATGCCTCTCTTGACCCATGCAAACTCATGTATGTTCTATTGATTTGTTTACTCTTCATCATACATAAGGCATTAATTCAGAACCAGGTAGTGAGAACTTACAGAGGTTAAAACATAAGAGTTGGTCATGTGAAGCACATGTCCTTCCTTTGTGGTAATTCTATAGATTACTAAATAAAGTTTATGTGTGAGAAAGGTGATAATTATTCAATGCAGCGTTTCCATAAAGTTTTACAAAGTATACATTTTAATGTAAGACTTCCTTAGCGGTTGAGAAGGATGGGTGAGAGATGTGTTCCAGAGTCACTCTATAACTTGAAGTCTATCCTACCTCATACAGCTAAGACATCCCTGAACACATTTATTTATTACCTAAAAAAAATTCTTTTTAACAACATATGGTCCTTCTTTAGTCACAGATATTCTTTCAGTACAGAATGAATGTCATTGCCATGGGAAAAGAATGTGATGACATTCTTGTGCAGCCAAACAAAAGAAGAATGAATAAGAGAATGAGAACACTGAATAAGAAAAAAGAGCTTAATTAAAAATAACAGATATTGTGAATACTAGAATTTGTGAAGTATGAATGTCCATTTAGTAGCTTTCACAGTTTTTTTCATTGTATGACTTGTGATATTTTTAAACTAATAGCTTACAAAATGTATATAATCATAGGCCAACTTTAAAATGACTTTTGAATTTTTTGTAAAGCAAGCCTGGAGTGATAATAAGCTTTTAATAACATTTTAATGTCAATTTCAAAATCTTATTTTTGTCTCTGACTTTGAACATTGAGAAACAATCCAATGAACTACAAAATTTACATAAAGAACCTGTCTTTCAAGTTTTTAAAATGCGTAAATTTTAAATACCTTCTTACAAAACTTGATTTTTAATTTTTTTTTATCTTACAGGAACATTTTCACTCCACAAGCTTTAGGATCAGTCCTGACTTTGCTCAGTCTTCCTTATCAGATGAAGCACACCTTGAAGGTAGGGTTATTATGAGTGCAGTTCTCTTCTCAAGTCCTTCTAACAGCCAAAAATAGCCGTGTGAAAGACGGCTGGTCTCCCTAATAAGACATGTGCCCACCTGACACCCTACAAAATATTTACAGCACAATTGATTATAGTACCCAAACTGTCTTTCATATCCCCGTGACAATATTGTAGTTACCAATTTGTGAAGCTGAATAATATTGTATGTCAACTACAATTTAATATATATATAGTCACGGGATATGGAGTACAGCATAGGGAATAGAGTCAATGAAATTGTAATAGATATATATGATGTCAGGGGGATGGGAGTTATCACTTTGTGAGGGGTAAAATGTCTAACTATTACATTATTTTGTACAACTGAAACATAGTAATAATAATAATAATAATAATAATAATAATAATAATAATAAAAGATGGCTGGAAGACTGCACCTCCTTTCACATTGAAGAGCTACAGAGCCAGAGCTTAACAAATCGTCCTGTTCTTGAGCCTTTCTTTCACAATTGTCAGACAGATGCAGAATAGAAATCAACAATGTGAAATTGTGGTTCCTCAATTGAGCTAGGTTTTTTGTTGGTTTGTTTTGTTTTTTACCTTGGTTCCTCTAATGTCTTGGACCCTAGTGGGAAACTACCTAAGTTTATAAAAACAGTTTATATAATGGGAACCAAAAAAAAGAAGGAGGAAGGAAACAGACAAAGAGAAAGCAAGGCAAAAGAAAAAGAAAAGTCTTTATTTTTAACCTGAATTATTGGTTTAAAAACAGTGCCTTGTCTAAACATACATAGAACAATGAGATAGGTAAAGCAGACTCTTCCTTTATCAGAAGTTACTTCCTAGATCCTCTCTGGAAGAATGGAAAAATAATGGGGCTAGCCCAGGATGTCTCAACCTTGGCACTATTGACAATTGGAACCGGATATTCTTTGTAATGGGGGGCTGTCCTGGGCATTACAGAAAGTTTAGCAGCATCCCTGGTCTGTGCCCACTAGAGGCCATAAGACTATCTCAAGTATAACAATAAAAATGTCTCCAGATACTGCAAAATTGCCTCTGGTCGAGAACCAACAGGCTAGTCCCTACCCTACAAATACTAAGTTTTTCTTTTGTTCTTTCTGAGCTTTCCAGCTGAGAACGCACTGCTACAGCCAGCAACATAATGACTGGCAAACTTTTCTCTCCTAGCAACTTTCTCCTATTGTGGCATATTTTATTAAATATTTTGTCAGGAAGTCCACTTATACACCTTTTTTAATATCATATTTAATATTTTTAAAAGATAATTTATTTAATGAAATAAAGATAAAAAGGAACATCCTCATAATGCAATGATATAAGGCCATTGGGCAGTAATTTTTCATTACCTTCCAAAAGCTGTCATAAAAAGCAACCAAAATTTTAAATAGTGAGAGAGGTTAAAGACCACCTTGAAAAGCAAATAGTAACAAACAACAAGAATCAAAACCTACCATTTCTCCCACCTTAAAAAAACATTTTTTTCCTAACTACTCCTCCCACTCCCAGCCACAAGCATCATTTCTTCGCTGCCTTTGCAATTGACTATGTTATCTCTAATTTTTACCCTCCTGTTCTCTCTTAACCTATTCCACTCTGACCATCACAGCCACAACTACACTTAAATTGCCCTTGTCAAGATCTCCAGTGATCCTCACATTAATAAATCCCATGGTCCTTTCTCAGCTCTCATGTTACTTCACCTTTTAGCAGCATTTGAAACAATTGATTCTTTTTTCTCCTCCCTGATACACTTTTTCCCTTGGCTCCAGGACCCCACAATCTCTTGATCTCTTTACTTAAAATCCTCATTCTCAGTCTTCTTTACTGGTTTCTGCCTCTTTCCCCTTCCTCTTAATACTGCAGTAACCTTGGGCTCAGAAAGTTTATCTCAGTATGCACTCACTTCCCAGTGCATCACCCAGACTATGGTCTTAAATACCAACTATGTGCCAATGACACCCAAATCCATATCATCAGCCCAGGGCTCTCTCCCAGGTTCCAGACTCATATATCCAATTTCCTACTTGTCATCTCCACTAGAATATAAAATAAATACTTTAAACCCAAATGTGTCCAAAAATGAATTCCTGATTCTTCTCCCTAAACTTGCCCTAACCACCATCTTTCAATACCAGTTGATGGCAACTCCATCTTATTAGGTGCTCAGGACAAAAACTGTGGAGTCATCCATGACTCCCGTCTTTCTCTCACACTCTGCATCCTGTTAGTTCAAGAAACTGTATTAGCTCCACCTTCAAAATATATTTGGTATTCTTCCATTTTTTATATACTCCATTGCTACTACCCTAATAGTTGCCACCATCATCTCTCAACTGAAATATTGCAAAATATTCCTTTACTGGTCTTCCAGCTTCTCTTCTTGCTCCTACAGGATAGTCTCAACACAGTGGCCACAACACTGTTTATTTATTTTACTTTATTTTTTTTTATTGGGGAACAGTATGTTTGTCCAGGACCCATCAGTTCCAAGTCAAGTAGTTGTTTCCATCCAGTTGTGGAGGGCGCAGCTCAGTGGCCCATGTGGGGATCAAACCAGCAACCTTGGTGTTATGAGCACTGCGCTCTAAAACAATTGAGCTAACAGCTGCCCCCACAACAATTCTTATAAAATATCAGGTCATATTACTCCTCTGTTCAAAACCTGCAGTGGTGCCTCTTTCCCTCAGGATTAAAGCCAAAGGCCTTAAAATTGTCTAAAGGGCAACCTGGTCTGTTTCTCCCTCATCTTTCTGAGCCCTTTTCCTATCCCTATTCTACTTGTTAATTCTACTCATCCTCCTTTATGTTCATCAAACATGCCAGGCATATTCTCACCTTAGGGTATCTGCACTGGCTTTCCTGGAAGGTTCTTCCCCTTCTGTGGATAAATATATCACCTCTTTCAAAATTATCTTTTCAATTAGGTCTACACTAATCAACCTGTTAATACTTACAGCTGGCACTACTCCTCGTCCCATTGCCAGCACTTCAAATTCCCCTTGCTATGCTCAATTTTGTTTTCTTTTCCTCACAGCACTCTTCAATTTTTAATATCAACAATTTATTTATTGTGTTTATTATTCATTGTCTGTCTTCCCTATCTAGAATGTAAACTACACAAAGGTTCCATTTTGCTCTCTGATGTATCCCAAGTACCCTTAAAATAGTGCATTAGCACAGTACGTATTCAATTACTAGTGGTCAAATGAATGAAAAAATAAATGAGTAAAATAAAGTGGGCTGATAACCCCCACCAAAAAGCAGAAAGGATGGCAGCCTTCTCCTTGTTTAATTTATCTTCTTTCTCACTCTCGTGATTATATACAAAAGAGGACTAGTTGGGCTGGGAGGGGGAATTCTTTGGCAGGGAAGAGCAGATAAATTTAGTACAAGAGGTTTTTACTGGAAGATTTTAAATTTTAAGGGATTTTTGTCTTTTCAGTTTGGAGGACTAAAAGTCTTGGGCGGTTAGGGGAATTTAGGGCTTTTGCATTCTCTTTATCACTCTGATTTTTATTTTGGTGGGGCTTTTAGATAGAAGGTACCTTCTAAACTAAGTGGACCAAAGGAGCTAGGAATGAGAACCAAACACAAGTGGAGGAGGAAACTAGCTGCTAAAAGGAACTCAAGGAAAACAGGAAAAGAGCATTTCAGGTTGTCAGCCCAGTTCACTCAAGTAGGGACGAGGGCTGCAGTTCAAGACCAATGTTGAGAATGGTAATGAAGATAAGAACATGTGAAGTGCAGTGACCTTTTACTCTCAGGAGTCTGGAAGTGGCCAGTGGGATATAGAGAAAACCCTAGAGTAATTGTATAAATAAATAAATTAATCCCATTATAGTGAAAAGTTTGTTGTGTGTTTTTTTAACTTTCTTTTGCACACATTACGTCTTCCCTACTATTTATACAGCAGTGAGAGGGTCCCTACCTCTCAAGATAGAGGTACAAAAATAATGAACACAGATGTATTCATTATCTAATGCTGTATATCAAATTATCCCAAAATTTAGCAGCTTAAGACAATAGTGAGCATTTAGTATCTCTCAAAGTTCCTGTGATACAGGAATCCAGAAGCAGCTTGGTTGGGCAGTTCTGGGTCAGGGTTTCCCATGAGACTCAGTCAGAGGTTAGCTGAGGCTACACACATCTGAGGGCTTAACTGGGCTGGAGGATATGTTTCCAAGGTAGATAACATCGCTATCTAGTGGGTGCTAGCTGTTAGTAGGAGGCCTCAGTTCCTTCCCACAGGAGCCTCTCCACAGGGATGCTTGAGTGTTTTCACAACATGGCAGCTCATGTTCCCCAAAGCAAGCAATATAAGAGAGCAAAGGATACAAGAGCAAAGCAGAAGCCACAATTCCTTTATGTACAATGTAATCTTCTACTATACTGGTCACACAGGTCAGCTCCAGATTCATTGTGGGAAGGGTATGACTACCCCTATGTGAGGATGTGAACACTAGTAGGTGAAGAATATTGAGGCCATCTTGAAGGCTGGGCACCACAGCCATCAAATGGCTTACCACATGAAGAGCAAAATAATCTCAATCCACCTCAGAGTTGACCCAGATGCATCTGTTCCTGCTTACACATCAAAAAGTGAGAACATTTGTTCACTTGCCTTACCATCTCTTGAGAGCACTGAAATCTCTATACAATATCACCTTAGCATCTGTGAGCAGTTAGCCTACTTTTTGTTAGCAATGTATTTCTAATTTTAAAAGTGGATCACAAACAGTAAAGTTGTGACACTTCTGAGCAAAGTGTAAGAAGATATATCATCCTCTTGATTCACCTAAGGAAAAAGGTCTAACCTTTTTGTATTAGACTTGATAAAAAAACCTGGAGGAAAGGGAACAGATATTAAAATACTGGATGTAAACAAAGGAAAAAGAGTCACCGGGCTTGGTTATGCCTCTCTCCATAGTACATAATTGATTCTTAGACCTCAAGAAAACACGTAATGTCTTTGTATCTCAATTTCCTGATATGTAAAATGCAGATTATTACCACACCCACATGTATAAACAGTAAAGTCTGAATATAAATTGGGCATATATATGGTATATGGGGTTGTTGGAAATCTCATGATGCATTGCAAAGAATATGTATTTACAAATAATAAACTTGACCAAATTCCTTATAGAGACTATTCATATTTAGCAAATCACTCACCTTTTACTGTATCGTTTCCCCAATAACTCTGTAAGACTGAGCCTTCCTTCCTACTCTAACATACTATGACTCTCAATACTGTGGGGGAAAAAGCTGATGTCATAAAACACATTGTGTTACAGTATCACTAAGGGCCAGAAGCATTCTTAGTTACATAATCCCTGAGATACCACCAGCCTTGCTAACCTCAAAAGAGAGACTTGAAGTACAAAGAAAGAGTGGGGAGAGAACTGAGCAAAGCCCTGAAGCCACAAAAATTTTTGGTATGTTTTTCATTATCAATCCTTGGCAAAGAAGCAGTTTGGAGGTGGGAGAACAAGGTGGAGAGATTTAAAATAGTTATTAATTATACCTTCTCTAAATATCATGGCAGCTTCTAGTCAAATGTTCGGAGGGCAGAAAATGATCCGAGACCCCATTTCCCCCCACTCCTCGCCAACATCTCCACAGTAAAATCAGAGACCCAAGAGCATAATTTCCCTGCTAACTAGCTGTCAAGCAGCTACCTCCAGCACATGGCAGCTTTTATCATTAAATTTTTTCATGTTATTTTCATCTGTGTGGTTGTAATCTACAAGAACAACCTAATAATAATTAAGTAAAATCAAAGAGATCTTCTAAAAGCCTGTATGCTTTTCTTGTTATGCTTCACAAGTAAAGGATCAGTGAAAAGCATAAAGGTACCCTGATTTGAACTTCCTTTGTGCTTGAATTAGACCGTTTCTCTTGGAACACTCTCACGTCAGGCCTCTGCTTCTCTTGGCAAAATCATGAATTGGCTGATGTTGTCTTAAAAGGCTTCCCCATGTCCCCTTTGCCAACACCACTCTTCTTTCATGGCCACCTTTTCATTATGTAGGAACCTCTCACACTGCCATCTGCATTCCACCTACTGCAGTCATGTTTCAGACTCTTTTTTTAAATTTTTTTTATAGTCCTCCCGTCTAACCTTACAGTATGTTTTCCTAAGACATCCTTATGAGGTGGGTGACTAACTGGGTAATCTTTACTAAAATGTTGAATTCATCATTCTTTTTAGAATTTTTTTTAAAGCAGATTCCTAGAAATGCTATCAACACCTCAACCCAAAATACTGTAGGTATTTTTGTATATAAGAGGGGATACTAGAGTATAACTGGACCTTTTAGAAAAGGGAAGCCCACTGGGTAGCTTTACTTGGCCTAGGGAGTTGATGTATGAAAGCTGTCTCCCTGAAGTTATCGTCAAAGATGTAACCCCAAACATCTAACAACTATCCAATTGACTTCCTGCTGCACTTGATATAATATCTACACTCCTGTTGAGGGTCAAAAAGATCTGGCTTGGGCCGGCCGAGTGGCTCAGTTGGTTAAGATCCCACTTGGGAGTGCCAGCTCTGAGCAGCAGGGCCGCGGTTCGGATCCCACATTGAGGGCCAGTGATGCTGCACCCTCTACAGCTAAGATGGTGAACAACAGCTCAACCTGGAGCTGGGCTGCTGTGAGTCACCGGCGATGGCGTAGGCTGCAGCGGGGCTGCAGTGGGCTACCATGAGCTACATGAGTGGCTGGCAGCCAGAGAGAGCTGCTGTGACTGCAGTGAGCGGCCGACCAATGACCAGCGACCAATTGCCTCACCCAGGAAGAGCACAATGATCATACCAACATGGGCCAGTGAAGCTATGTCCTCCACAACTAGACTGAAGAACAAAACAGCAATTTGTCTACCTGTCTGTTCCCCTTCCTCGATTCCCCAATGCCGTTCCCCTCCCACAATTCCCCAATAAAATCTTCAAAAAAAAAAATCTGGCTTCTCCCAGCCTGTCTCTACCTCCCACACTGCACTTCAGCCAAACTGCTCTTTCTTCTGTACTTGAATATGCCAAGCTGCAACCTTATTCCTGCCTTAATGCCTGTGGTGCTATATGTTCCAGTTTGGGGCATACAAATGACTCTTCATCATATGGTTCCCAGATCAACTGTCATCTCTTCAGACAATCTAAAGTAACCCCACAATCGCTTTCTAGCACAGCATCTTATTTTTACTCATGGCATTCATCACTGTGAAATTTTCTTATTCATGTTTTTGTTAACCTGCTCCTCCCAGGCCCCCTCTTAATGTACTCTTCATTGTCGTGTTCATCACTGCATCTAGTGTTTTGCACAGAAACTGGAATATATTCAGTGCTCAATAAATATGTGCTAAATAAATGTATAAATAGATGATCCAAGTATAACTTAACCTTTAAATTTAAGTAATTGAGTAAGAAATCCTTGTACTAACATTGGAAAAGCCAGGGGAGGAGGGATGTTAATATCACTATTCCTGATGTAACTGACATGTTTATAAAACTTTTATGGATCAGGGACTACAGTATTTTTTCATGAAAACATTATAAATTTTGAATTGATAACTAGTCCATTTGTCTTCTTGAAAAGCTGCCCTTTGATGAGGCTATCAAAAATAAATATTAGTATCCTTTGAGAAACACTGCCAACTCATCTTATTCTCTTCTGTCGATGTTAAGAAACTGCATTTTCCTCTGGCCAACTCCTAGTTGTTCTAGATAGGCAGTCTCTATTGCTAGGACTTCAGAAGCCAATGAACAACTTGCCTGTCACATGACCCAACGAATGATCTCTCCCCACATGCAGTGTAGCTAAGCAGAGAAGAAGCTTTTGATAGAGGACAACCAACACAGCATGGAATGTATTGCTAAACCTATAGTTTATTATCCAGCAAAATTCACCCCAGCATCCTGAAAAAAAAAAAGCCTAACAATTTTTGCCATTTGGTTTTCTACCAGGCAGTCCCAGTTCAGTTGATTGAGGCTGAGAAGCAGATATCTGAGAGCAGTTCAACAAGCGTGCAGTCAGAGGCTTTTGTAAATCTCTCTCCTCTTAAAAGGCTAAATTGAGGCAATTCAATGGATTACAACTTCCTGGGTTTGCTTTTGTTATCTATAAAATATCACAACCAATTCCGCTTTGCTAAAGTGAAACCCCAAGGATTTAAAAAAAAAGTATCATTCCTTCTAAGAAAGATTAAATAAATTGGTAACCAAAAAAATGAAACATAACATTAGGAGAGAGAGAGAGAGAGAGAGAGAGAGAGAGATCAATAAGAGCTAAATAACTTTCCCTTTAAGAAAAACATGTAGCACGAGAAAACATTATGTTTAAAGAAACTACAATGAAATTTCTTGAGACTCCATGTCCTAGGAAAGCTTGCTCATAACTCTTTCAAAGGAACTGTTAGCACTTACATGACAAAACTTGACTACTATTCTTCAATTATTTCACTATCCAATTTAAGAAAATACACACAGTTCCATCTTGTCATTCAAAACAAAAAGTTCTTGATGTTTTGGGGGGGAGTAGAAAGAGGGGGTGCCTTTTCATCAAATCTCATGCTAGACAAAATTCACTTGTCATTAATTTGATCTTGTTTGTATCTTTTTTTCCTTCTGCCAAGATTAATTTCAAGGTAAGGCTGTCTCTCACTGGCGTGTACTGTAAAACTGTAAAATGTTTCCCACTCTTCATGGACTATTTACAATCTGTAAGGTTTGGGTTGGGTATGAAGTATATTCCTGCCAACAGTTAGCCACATCAGCAGTGCTGAAAACCAATCCTTCTGTTAGCTTTGTATTGCCATATGGTTCCATAAAAAACGAGCTTGTCAATCAGGGTTTAGACGAATTCTTCGATATTATGGTAAGGAAACTGTAGATGAATATATTCTCATTTTTAATCGTCTACCACTATAAACATATACTAATTCATTGATAGAAAAAAATAGGTTTAAGGCCTCTTCTATTTTACAGGAGCTGTAACATGTTTAAGGAAATGCACTGCAAGAAAATTATTTTACATATATTACAGTTTCAAGCAGAAGATCGGGTGTTTTGTAGTAACATCTTCCAAAGATTAAGGGTCATGGTTTTAAACCCTTTCCAGGAAGTGACTGGAGCACTTCGGGGCAATTAGAAAGCAAGCTGAAGCACCAAGATAAAGTTGTGCCCCCCCCTAGTGACCTCTAGAGTGGAGCTAAGCTCCCACAAGCAAGACTTGAGGGGAAAAAGCAAGAAGCACACCAAAGCCAAGTGCGCTGCTATAAACGAAGCTGTTATATTCCATAATTCCCCCTCCCATCTCAGAGTCCTAATCCTATTTTATATAACCCGCACGGCGCAATAAGTCTCCGCCTCTTGGGCCATTAGGCCCATTGGGTCGAAATCCAACTTCAAACGTCTCTGCTTCTACCTCCCCACGATGCTCAGATCCAGTTCCCCCAGCGCACAGCCTTCCTCACCGCGCATGGTGTGCATCTAGCTTCCCTCTCCGCAGTGCTGCAGACACCTCTCGGCCACTGCTGGTTCCCCAGCGACAGCGCCAGAGCTCGAGGAAGCGGGTGAGCGGCGACCTCTGTGAGTCGGTGCTGAGGGCGGCAGCGGCCCGTGCACCTGCTCTCCGAGCTTCCAGCTCTGCAAGTTCTGCGGACGCCCTCGGCCGGACTTCTCCCAGGAGGCTCTCTGCGGAGTCCAGCCTGGATCACGCCGCGTTGCCTCAAGTCACCCCAGCAACAAGCTCTTCTTAGCTCTCCCTGTCATCGCTTCTCCCCCCCCCGCCTCTCACACTGCCATCTGCATTCCACCTACTGCAGTCATGTTTCAGACTCTTTTTTTAAATTTTTTT
>NW_017731434.1:1575619-1602476 GCF_001890085.2 Hipposideros armiger
GGGGGGAAAGGAGCAACAGATACCCAAGCTCGTGGAGCAGGAAAGGGATGGGGTGAGAGAAAGTCTCCGGGTTTCCCCAGGTTACAAAAAGGGGGCAAACTCCAGCTACAGTCTCCCCGGAGGCAAAGGGGGTGCAGCAATGCCGAGGTTCCCCCACCTCCCGGACAAGGAAAACTCTTCCCCGGCAGGCAGCCTTCCACTTGGTCGAGTCTGGATGTAAACAGGCCAGCCCGAGGGACAAACCGCGTGTGGGAGAGGGGATGGAGCGAGGTGGGAATGGAGCGGAACTCACCCTTGATGCTGGTGGGCTTTCTCTTCTTGGCCATCTTCTGCCCCCTGCCCTCCCCCAGACCCCCCACGTGCTTCCTGCGGCTGCTGCCCAGCTCCGGGAGACTGCTCCTTGCCTTCCAGGCGAGCCTTCGCTGCGGCTCTCAGCGCTCAGCGAGCTCTTTGTTGCTGTGATGGCATCTGCGAGGCGGCGGTGGCGGCCGCCCGGCTGCGCGCACCGCTCGGCTCGGCTCGGCTCGGCTGGGGCTGGCGCCGCTGCCCCTCTGCTCTTGGCCGCGCTGCGCTGCGCTGCGAGCTTCGCGCTCGCCCTGCTGTGGCCGCTGTGACTGCAGCGGAGGCTGTTTTGATGGTGCTGTGCTGCTCCTGCTACTGGAGGGGGCAGCGCTGGGTCCCCGGAGCGCCCGCCCAGCGCTGACCTTTCCCTTTCCTACACCCTCCCTCCCCCACTCCTCCACCCCCGGTGTCCCGTCGGAGACGCCAGCTCCAATCCAACCAGTGACAGCGCTGTCATCCAGCAGTCGTTTCTGGGGAAGGCGGTGGTGGGCTGCAGGGGAAAGCGGGGAGCCCACGGTCATCTGTGGCCTGGGAGGAGAAAGCCAGGCAACCCAACTCCGGCGGAGCCCGTCTTCTGCCTACCTGCCTGCCTCCTGGCCTCCGAAGCTCCTTCCCAGGCAGCGGGACTCGAGGTAGGGGAGATGGGGTGGGTCCACAATAGGCACCGGTCTCCAAAAGCCAACAAGAACTCCGGCCAAATGCAAGGGGACCGGCACCTGCGCTCGTGACCCGGCCCCGCCGTCGTCCTCCCCAGAGAGCCTCCCCCGTAGTATGCAATTCGAATTCTGAGGGGACGATGAGGCCCAGGGCGCGCGGATGCCTCTGCGCCTCCTGAACCCGGAAAGGGAAAAGGGACGAGGGAAACTGGAGGCTGGTGGAGAGGAGAGAAATTAAATTCCAGAGGCAACCCACCGCCAGACACCTGGAAGAACGATCTAGTTCAGGCCCTAAACCTCTTAATAAGGAGACTCAGGACAGTTCCCTTGGGGCTGTGGGAAAAGAGGAAAGAAAGTTCACACTCGGATGTTGGAGGATCGGGAGGGGAGGAGTGGTTTCTTGGCCTCCGGTAGAAACTGTTCCAGCGGCTGCGTTTTTACTCGCTGTGATCCAGGGGTTGGACAGCTCTCAGTTGCCTGGAGGAGCTGTCCTCCTCTAGCGTGCTGATCAGATAAGGAATCTCACTAGTGTCCCAAGGCTGCAAGCATGCAAAAGTTTAAGACAAGTCTTAGAATGTAAAGGTTGTTACAGGGCTTTAAGAGAATGGCAGAAGGGGGAAGGGGAGGGGGGAGGGGAAGTTACCAGTGTGGGAGAAGGATGCAAAATCTTTTTGTTTTTCCTTTACAGGATCTCAGGTTTCCGCAAAACTCACTTCCTAATTCACAGCGATCTTATTAACATTTCTGCTTTCCTTCTCTACCTTCCCAGCCCAATCTGATTATCTAAACATCCAGTGATTCAATTCAGTACCATTAGCCAGAAGTTGTCCAGCATCAATGTGGTGCAGCAGAAAGAGCACTGGAGTCCTAACCCCTGGTTTGGAGCATTGGCCCTGCAACTTCATAGCTCTGAACACTTGCACAAGACATTTAAGCCCTCTGTTCTTCTGTTTTCTGGCTTGTAAAATAACATCTCCACGATTCCTTCCAGCTCTAATAAATGTCCTGAGAATTTTGTCACAAAACCATCACGTTATTGTTTGCACTCTTTCTAATTTTAACTTTATATAATGTATTATATTGAAGTAAGTAATCTGAAGAACATGTGATGCCCAATTCCTGTCACCAAAAAAAAGGCATACATCAAAAATAAAATGCAAATAACAAGATTATTTTAATTAGCAAAATAGACCCATTCTCAGACTGGTGGCCATAAATGAGACTCAAATTTTTCCTCTTCCAAAATCTGTCTCTGATTTAATTCAGAACTACTCTGTCATCTCTTCAAACTCTTAAGGTGTGTAAATATTAGGCTTGTAAATATGCTTAGTCTATGTGTTCATATTTTATCACCAAGTACGAGTTATTGCCTATATTAGAATAATGTCTTATAGTGTATTCATTACTTTCATATACTTTATTTCATTTAATCCCAAACACAAACCTGTGAGTTTAGAGGGCAGGTCCTGTCTTCCACGAGGAAATGAGGTTCATGGAGGTGTAATGACTTGTGCACAAGTCTCAGGATTTCTGTTCAGCTCTGCTAATTCAATACCAGGCTCTTCCCATGACACCAGCTGCCTAGCAAATAGGCCAGGGGCAGTTTCAATTTTTCTACTTATTCCTTCCACAGTGCCAATACTATTTTCAGCAGCAGGAACTCAAAATTTTAGTTGACAAAGTATGTCTATTTTTTTGTACCTGGGTATGATTAATATGTTTTTACACTTGTAGCACTTCAAAGGGTTTTTACAAGCCTTTTCTCCATTGACGGTCACAACTATCACAGGAGATAATCAAAAGAGCTTTATTCAGCCCAATTGAACAGATGAAGACACAGACCCAGAGACATGAAAGTCACAACTACCCAGGCTCTGGATTTCCAGGCCAAGTTGTTTCCTTATTAGCCCATAGCACATGTTTTTGTTTAAGGGTTGCAAATAGAATGCCTGTAGGTATCAGTAAGGCAAAATACGTGACACAAGCAATGTAAATATGTAGGCTGTACTTGAATAAAGAGAGCTAAGAGTACATGCACTACTGTGCAAACAGAATTGCTATGTAGGAAAGGAATCTTTGGGGTATAAGAATTCTGATTTTTCAAAAGGAGTCAGGAATCCATATTTCCAGGTAAAATATCCTTGGATATAGTTCTGATTCTGATGGTGTCTACATGCTCTTAGAATTATTGGGTTTTCAGAAAAGTAATGATGTATTTTTGCAATGAAAAACATAGAAAAAATATGTCATGACTTTTCCCACAACCCAATAGATGATCAAGTCTTTGGGTTCACTTAATCATAATCTCTAAAGATAGATTTGCAGAGATTGGTGTTTCTAAATTTCGGGCTATTCTTAGAGCCATCAATGAAAATGATCACATAAATCTAACAATTTTTAAGTTGCATGTGATTTTGCTGAACACAAAATACTTACACATTTTATTTGATGGTGATGATGATGATGACAACGATGACAAGGACAAAATTAGCCTATTTCCCTTATAGGACAGTTCTGAATGAATTCTTTCAGAAAATAGTCTCAGTGATAAAATGGTAAGTTTAGTTATATGTAGTATAATCATTCTTCTGAGATATTCTAGGCCAATCAAGACTGTGAGTATAAGATAATAAGAATGGAGGAAATGAATACATGTTCCTCTTATAGAAGTATCAAGTGAGCTCAACAGGGGAAATGAACTTGTCATACAAATTATACTAAAGACCAAATTAAAAATAATATAATTTATACTACATAAAGCATGATTGTCATTAAATATATGTTATTGTACTTACAGTAAAAAGGTTGAAAAATATAACTCTCAGAAGAGTGTTTTTGGCTGAAATATTTTATATTGAATGCCTATCCATAAATTAACTACCATAGTTTAGGGAAAATGAAAAACAAAAGCCCCACTGATTTTAATCACGTCAATTCCAAAGGATGTTAAAAGAATCCAAACTTGCCCCACTTTTGAAAACCACCTAGTGTTTTTAAATTTTATATACAAAAAAATCATAACTGTCACCTCAGATGAGGTTTTAAGGGAACCTACACTTAGGTAACTAGAGCTAAAGAAAGGTAAAAACAGAAAGGATGCTGGAAGGAGAGTGGGATAGTCCAACTAGTGCATTAAAAAAAAATCCTGCCACATATTCAAAATCAACATGTGAAGTAGTGGGGAAAGGGGTAAGGCTTCCTACTCCATCCCACACACACCACTATGCATGCATGAGGCCTTCCATAACACTTTTTCCCTTTCTTTCTGGTAACCAGGCTGATACAGATATTCATTATAACAAAATTTCACCTGAATTTTTGAAGGGTCCTAGAGTGAGAGCTTACAGAATCTTTCCCTCTTTACCTGATTCTAATTCTCCCATTGATGACCCTGACCTCAAGAAATGTAATTCACTTATGCATGTATGCTAATTGCATGTATGCTTATTTTAAAAATGGACTATCTTAGACACCCCCTCCTTCTGCCCCCCCTCCCATCCCGAGACTATTGCATTAGAGGAACTGACAGAAAACTAATGTAGCTGGAGTTTATTATGGGATGATCTTAAGCAGGGAAAAGTTATATGATCTAATTTATATTTTAAAATACCACTCTGATTTCTGCATGAGTAATTGGAATAAGCCTAATAAATAGTTATGAGGTTGGGTGAGAGTTAAATTTTCACACTAAGACTCAGATGTGCTCTGGAGCCAAGCAAAGCACTCTGCAGCAATGAGCACAACTGGGAGCTAGATCTTGGTTTCTAAATACCATTATACACTAAAAAGAGACAGGGATCCTTGGAGAAATGACTCCAGTTCTGTAGCACCAAAGCATTAAGTGAACCTGGAACATTTTGATGTAGTAGATAGCAAAGGAAGTACTCAAAGGCTAATGAGGCCACTGTAGAAGGTGAAAGGAGCCAGGATGAAGTGTCCTACTGATCAAATACATGAAAATTTGCGTCTCAAAAAGAATAATGATGATAATGGATTACATTTAATAAAATAAAATAAAGCTTATGAATCCATAGTGATATTTAAAAAGAGAGAATTTTTTAAAAGAATTACTCTAGAGTCTTAGAAGAAATGATAGAATTGGAAAATCACCATTTGGTAACCTCTGATTTAATAACTAAGGATCATCAATGAGTGCTAAAACATTTGGATAAAAGGTTGTTGGGAACATGACATTTATATGATCTCAAAATATTATCCTGTATATTAGTTATTCATTGAAAAGGGAAAAAATTTATCTTTATAATCTAGAGTTTGTGTGATCACCACCTTAATCAACTAAACTAAATTTAGCATCACCAATAGTTGAACAATGTGTCATGTGCCCCCTTATGGGACTCAACAGGAAGTACGCAATCTCACCTAGGTAGTCTTTTTCTCAAAGATGTCTAACTTAAATCTAATCATAAGAAAAAAAATCATATAAATCCAAAATGTACAATTCTATAAAAAAATAAAAGTCAATGTCATGAAAACAAAGGGACTGTTCTAAAGATTAAAAAGGCATAAATACAATGTATAAACCTCAACTGGATCCTGGACCAGGGTGGGAAAGGAGAATCACCTATAAAAGACATTTTGGAAAATGTTAAATATGTACTTTATATTAGATATTACTGAATTAATGTAAATTTTCTTAAGTGCGCTGGTACTATTGTGGTTGTGTGGGAGAATGTCCTTATTCTTAGGACATGCATCTCAGAGTGTTAAGTGGAACATACAAAAATGACTCAATATCAGCAATTTCATAAGGTTTATCCTCATATTTAGACATGAATGCCATGGTGTCTGCAACTTATTTTCAAATGATTAGGCAAGAAATTAATAGATGATAGAAAAGTAAGGGGGTAGATAGATTGATAGAATGATCACATAAGACAAAATGTTAAAAATTGGTAAGTGTTGGGGGCCAGCCAGGTGGCTCAGTTGGATAGAGTGCAAGCTCTGAGCTAAAGGATCGCAAGTTCAATTCCCACATGAGCCAGTGAGCTGCGCCCGAGCTGAGCTGCCAACGGGCCGCGGGATGGATCAGCTGGTGAGAGCAAGCATGCTCTTTACAACAAGGTTGCCGGTTAAACTCTTACATGGGATGGCGGGCTGTGCCCCACCCCCACCCCCCTGCAACTATTGGATTATCGGAAAAGTCATGATGTAGTTTTTCTGTTTTTCATTGCAAAAATGCGTCATGACTATTCCAACAACCCAATAGATTGAAAGTAACGACTGCACTTGCAGGTGAGCTTTCACCCTCCACAACTAAGATTAAAGGATGACAACTTGACTTGGAGCTGATGGGTTCTGGAAAAACACAAGTGTTCCCTCCCCCAATTCCCCAACACTGTTCCCCTCCCCAATTCTCCAATAAAATCTTTTTTTAAAAATTGATAAATGTTGGTGAAGAAACAAAATAATGTGCATTATAAAAATCTTTCAACTTTTTTGTTGGTTGAAACTTTTCAAACTGCAAAGTTAATAAATAGAAAAAAAGTGAAAAACTCAGGCTTTCCCAATTAAAGGTAAAACAGCTAATTTAGGATAAGAAAAACTTGGTCTCTTAGGAGATTAATGTTCAATTTTTCAAGGTTTTCCCCCTCTTCTTCATTTGCTTCCCCTTTCATCTTCTAAGATCTGGGCACAGAAAAAGTTTATATGTTTAACAATAGCACAGTGGGGATGTTGTCTAGTCTGCATGCTGTCCTTCTCTCTGGGCACCGATATGATGTCTGGTTGGTGCACAGCTTGCCTGACTTGGGCTCTGAGCATTGGTCTATATGCTTACTGTAACCACTGCTAAAACTGGTGTCAAGGAGGGTAATCTTGGCATAGGCAATACATAGTAATTGCTCTCAAGAAGCTCAGCCATTGCCTTCTGCTGACCAGACTGTCTAGACTGATTTTCATTTATGCTGCTGATCTTCTGGGACTTACCAATATCCTCCACCTGGACCTCAACTTGGAGTTGCACAGTCACAGTAACCACTCTGATGTTTCTTTTAACAGAGGCCTCTACTGAGACCTCCTCTGCTGTGACTGGCAAGTATATTAATGCTTTTTTCTAAATTACCCTTTATGTCTCCTCAGAGTCACGCAGGAACCTTTACATATTTTCTGCAATATGTACCAGCCAAGGGAAACTAGTTATTTTTCTGCCTAACACAGCATACCACCATTTTTATGCTGTCGTGGCCACTCCATGCTACAAGTCTTCTCTCAGAGGCTTTCAACCTCTCAGCCAGTGATATCCCCAAATTAACCCCAAACTATCAATCCACTGAGTTGCACTGTGAGTAAGGATGCTAGCTTGTCTCTTACACACTTGCCTTTCACACATACCCCTTAACTCTTTCCCTAGTGCTTTCTACTTTTCACATGGTAGGACTTCTCCTGGATCATACCTATACTTCATTCTTTCTCCATTATAGCTCATTGTAAAACTCTATTTTCAAATAACTAAACTTTCTTCTTGGTTTGCAAAGGGATGGGGGGTTTTTTTGGTGTTTTTTTTTTGTTTTTGTTTTTTTTTTTTTTTAGAGTTTAGATGCCTCTTTTCCCTTTCAGAAAGCCTGGATTTCAAGACAATTGTCTCACAAGGGACTCAAAAAAGTCAAGTTTGAGATTGAAAACTAAGCAAAGATCCCTTTTTTCTAGGTGGATTCAGCCTTCCCACATGCAATAAATGCTACTGATTCAATGTGCAAGAAGCCACAGGGCAAACAATTTATGAAAATTAAATATTCATTGGTTTCCTAGACCAAAAAGATTATCCTCGTTAGAGTCACCAAAGTATGTTGAATAGAGAAATCTAAGTTCTAGTCACAGTTTTTAAACATAAAATTGGCCAAGGTCCCTGTAAGGGGGTGGGGTGGAGGTGGGGGCGTCAAAGTATTTAGTTAACTGGGATCCTATCTTTCAGAGGTTTTTTGTTAGAGCAAAGGCCCATACAGCCTGCAGGCCATATACCAGCCAGTTCCAGTGAGAACAGTTTGATCCTGAGTCAGGCTAAAGGCTGAACAGCACAGTTCCAAAGAACAGCCTGGACCCAAAGTCTATTTCTTCTATACCCAATTTGTGGAAAGTTTTTATCATGAAACCATGTTGGGAGATCCAGTCAAAATGGTGGAGTAGGTAAATGCTCGCTGTGCTTACATCCTGTCACGACCACATTAAAAATTACAACTAAACTACAGAGCAACCATCATTGAGAATTGCCTGAAGTCCAGCTGAACTGAAGCCTTACAACTAAGGACATACAGAAGACATCACCTCGAGACTAGTAGGAGGGGTAGAGAAGCAGAACGGGCTGGTCCCACACTATTTTTAGTGTGACCATTAAAAATAAGGAGGGATAGTTCTGCTACCAAGGTCACCCATCCCAGAGGAGTGAGGTGTCCCAGCCGCACACCAGGCTCCCCAGCCGAGGGTTCCAATGTCAGAGAGAGAAGTCCCCATAACGTCTGTGAAAACCAGCAGAGATTGTGGCTGAGTGAGACAAAGGTGGCTGCAGTTCCTGGCACTCCTCTTTAAGGTCCTGTGCACAGACTTACTCATTGATGGACTCACTTGCTCTAAGCTGCAGAGCTTAGGCAGCCGATGGAAAGGCACTGGGACATACAGAGAAGAATTGAGTTGCCTGGCTGCAGGGCAAGGGCTGGAGGGCAGCTTTCTCCCAGACAGAGGAGCTGGTGGGAGTCATTGTTTCTTTGTTGAACCCTCCCCACTCTTGGCATGCAGACCATATCTGAGTCTCCATCAACCTGACTGACACTGTTCATTTCCCCTGATTCCCTGGGACCCATCGCACCTAACTTTCAAGCCCACCCATGCCTCTTCCAGTGGCTTTTCCATATAAATGGCTTGCCTTGGCTCATGCTGTGAACATTCTTAAAATCTCTCAAAGTTTAACAAAACCCAGGCAAGCAGCATCTGGCTTCAGCATGTCCCATGCCTCTGGCTGAGCAGCCCTAAGCCCAGCACTAGCAACCGCTGGCCTCAGTTCATGACTTGGCCTCTCAAGGCACCTCCAAGCACAGCACAGGCAGCAGCCATTAGCAGATTGCTTTGAGGTTCATGCCAGGTGGTCCCTGGCAGGCCACAGGCTGCAGCAAAACTTAGCTTGTGGTGGAGCCCCTGCCAGGAGGCCCTGAGACCTCCACGTCCAGTTGCCAGTTTCAGACCCTGCCAGAGCACCACCCAGCCACCTCCAGGGACAACACACCCAACGGGCACACTGAGCAGGCATCAGAGCCACATTAAAGCAAATCATGCCCTGCACAACAGCTCCTCCTCTGTAGTCACGGCAAGTCCCCACAACCAATCAGCCCAAGGATCAATCCCTCCCATTGATGTGCGACAGCAACCAAGGTTCAACTGTAAGAGGAGGGCACACACAACCCACACAAGGGGCACACCTGGAGTACCCAGCTCAGGTGACCAGGGAGACTGCATCACTGAGCCCCACAGCACACCTACTACATAAGGTAACTCTACTGAGATTGGGAGAAACATCAGCCCTACCTAATGCATAGAAACAAACACAGGGAGGCAGCCAAAATGAGGAGATAAAGAAACATGTCCCAAATATAATAAAGGAACAGAACAAAGCTCCAGAAAAAGAACTAAACAAGCAATCTACCAGATGCAGAGTTCAAAACACTGGTTATAAGGATGCTCAATGAACTCAGAGAGAACTTCAACAAAGAAACAGGAAATATAAAAATGGAGATAGAAAACATAAAAAGGAACCAGTCAGAAATAAAGCATATAATAATGGAAATGAAGAATGTATTATAAGGAATCAACAGATTAGATGCAGCAGGGGTTCCAACCAGCAATGTATAAGGTAGTAGGAAACACCCAACCAGAAGAGCAAAAAAAAATAATAATCCAAAAAATGAGGACAGTTTAAGGGGCCTCTGCAACAACATCAAGCATACCAACATTTGCATTGTAGAGTACCAGAAGGAGAAGAGAAAGAGAGCGAGGAATTGAAAACCTATTTGAAGAAATAATGACAAAAAACTTCCCTAACCTGGCAAAGGAAATAAATATACAGGCCCAATAAGCACAGAGTTCCAAACAAGATGAACCCAAAGAGACCCACACCAAGACACATAATTAAAATGCCAAAGGTTAAAGATAAAGACAATCTTAAAAGCAACAAGAGAAAAGCAATTAATTACCTACAAGGGAGCTCCCATAAAATTATCAGCAGATTTCTCAACAGAAACTTTGCAGGCCAAAAGGGATTGACAGGAAATGGGCAAAGTGATAAAAAATAAGGACCTACAACCAAGATTATTCTACCCAGCAAAGCTATCGTTTGGAATCAAAAGACAGGTAAAGAGCTTCCCAGACAAGAAAAAGCAAAAGGAGTTCACCAACACCAAACCAGAATTGCAAGGAATCCTAGAGGGACATCTTTAAGACCAAAAAAAGAAAAAGAAAAGAAAAATGTCAAAAATATGAATAATGAAGTGGCAATAACTACATATCTATCAATAATGACTTTCAATGTAAATGGATTAAATGCTCCACTCAAAAGACATAGGAGGGCTGAATGGATAAGAAAACAAGACCCTGATGCCTACAAAAGACTCATTTCAGATTAAAAGACACACGCAGACTGAAAGTAAAGGGATGGGGAAAAGATATTTAATGAAAATGGAAACGAAGAAAAACAAAAAGCTGGAGTTGCAACACTTATACTAGATAAAATAGACTTTAAAATAAAGGCTATAACAAGAGACAAAGAAAGACACAGTAATTCCACTTCTGGGTATTTATCAGAAGAAACCCAAAATGCTACTTTGACATGTACATCCATATGTTTATTGCAGCATTGTTTACAATGACCAAGATATGGAGGCAGCCTGGGTATCTGTTAATGACTGAATGAATAAAAATAGGTGGTAAATATATACAATGGTATATACAATTATTTTTCTGTGAGAAGGAATGGGAAAGAGATCTACTTACAAATTGGTAGTTACAAAATAGTCATGAGGATGTACAGTACAGCATAAGGAATATGGTCAATAATATTGTAATAACTGTGTATGGTGTAAGATAGGTACTAGATTTATTAGGGTGATAGGTGGGAGGGTGTTGGGGGCAAGATGCAAAAGGTGAAGGCATTAAGAAGTACAAATTTGTCGTTACAAAATATTCATGGGACTGTAAAGTAAAACATAGTGAATATAGTCAATAAATAATATGGTAATAACTATGTAGAGTGCCAAGTTGGATCCCTTCTTAAATTATATAAATGTCTAACCATTATTCTGTACACTTAAATTAATATAAAATAATACCAAATGTCAACTGTAATGGAAAAATTTAAAACAAGGGGGGTAAGAAAGTGAAGGTGAATGAGAGGTTCAATTTCCAGGTATAAAACAAATAAGTTATGGGGATGTAATGTACAGCATAGGGAATATAGTCAATAATATTGTAATAGTGTGGTATGGTGTCAGATGTTTGCTGGATCTATCATGGTGATTACTTCTTTAGGTATATAAATGTTGAATAACTATTGTGTATACCTAAAGCTAATATAATATTGTATGTTACCTGTATTTTAATAAAAACCTTAAATTTTTTTTAAAAACAATGTTGTATTTTGTCAAATACTTTTTTAGCATATATTGAGAAAATCGTGCAGCTTTTATCTTTCATTACATTAATGTGGCATATCACATTTATTGATTTATATTGTTGAACCATCCTTGCATTGATTGTGGCATATGATCTTTTTAAAGTATTGTTTTGGTTTGCTAATACTTTGCTGAGAATTTCATCAGAGATATTAGTCTATAATTTTCCTTTTTTTGTAGTGTCCTTATCTGGCTTTGGTATCAGGATAATGCTGGCCTCATAAAATGAGTTTGAGTGTTCCCTGCTATTCATTTTTTGGGAAGAGTTTGAGGGTTGGCATAAATCTTTAAATGTTTGGTAGAACTTACCAGTAAATCTATCTGGCCCTAAGCTTTTTTGTTTGGGAGGTTTTATTATTATTAATTAAACCTTCTTACTTGTTATTGTCCTGTTCAGATTTTCTATTTGTTCATAATTCAGTTTCAGTTGGTTGTATGTTTCTAGGAATTTATCCATTTCTTCTAGGTTGTCCAATTTATTGACATATAATTATTCATAGTCTCTCTTACGATCCTGTGTATTCCTGTGGTATCAGTTATTATGCCTCCTCTTTCATTTCTGGTTTTATTTATTTCAGTCTTCTCTTTTATTTTATTTTATTTTTTTTTTTAGTCTAGCTAAAGGTTTGTCAACTCCATTTATCCTTAAAAATAAAAAATGAAGCTCTTAATATCATTGATTTTTTCCTATTGCTTTTCTGGTGTCTATTTCATTTATTTCTGCCCTGATCTTTGTTATTTTCTTCCTTTGTCTAACTTTAGGCTTAGTTTGTTTGTTTTTCTCTAGTTCCTTAAAGTGTAAAGTTACATTGTTCATTTGAGATCTTTCTATTTTGTTAACATGTGCACTTACTGTTATGTACTTTCCTCGCAAAACTGCTTTTGCAGCATCTATATTACACTACAGTGTTTCCATTTTCATTTGTTTCAAGATTTTTAAACATTTCCCTTTTGATTTCTTCTTTGACTCATTGGTTGTTCAGGAGTATATTATAGTTTCCACATGCTTATAGATTTTCCATCTTTCTTCTGTTACTGATTTCTAATTTCACATCACTGTGGTCAAAAAGATACTTATTAGGATTTCAATCTTCTTAAATTTTCTAAGATTTGTTTTGTAACCTGTCATATGATCTATCCTGGGGAATGTTCTGTGTGCACATGAGAAGAATGTGTATTCTGCTACTGTTGGATGGAGTGTTCTCTGTATATATCTATTAGTCCATTTAATCTAACATATGGTTCAAATCAATGTTTCCTTTTTGATTTTCTGTCTGGATGATCTATACATTGCTGAAAGTGGGGTATTAAATTCCTCTATTATTATTGTATTGTTGTCTATTTCTCCCTTCAGATTTCTTAGTATTTGCTCACTATATCTACGTGCTCCAACGTTGGATGCACATATGTTTATGATCATTATATCTTTTTGGTAAATTGAAACCTTCATCATTATATAATGATCTTTATCTCTTATCATTTTTAAGTATATTTAACCTTATATAAGTATAGCTATTCCGACTTTCTTTTGCTTTCCACTTGCCTGGAATATCTTTTTGCATCCCCTCACTTTGATCTATGTGTGTCCTTAAATCTGATGAGAGTCTCTTGTAGGCAGCAAATAGTTGGGTCTTGTTTTGTTTTTGTTTTTGGTTGTTGTTTTTTTAATCCATCCAGCTACTCTATGCCTTTTGATTAGTGAATTCAATCCATTTATATTTACAATTATTGATACATAAGGAGTTACTAATGCAATCTTATTAATTCCTTTCTGGCTGTTTTGTATATTTCTTTTTTCTGTTTCCTCTCTTTCTTCCTACCTTTGATAATTGGTAGTTTTTCATTCCCTTCTCTCTATCTTTTTTTAATCTACTATAGGTTTTTGCTTTGTAGTTATAGGCTTTCATATAACATCTTACAGATAAAGCTGTCCATTTTAAGCTGATAGCAGCTTAACTTCAATCACGTACAAAAGCTCCGCCCTTCTGCTCCCCTCCTTTTATGTTTCTGATGTCACAAGTTACCTCTTTTTATATTGTGTATTTGTTAAATTCTAGTGGCTATATTTATTTTTAAAACTCTTTTGTTTAAACTTTACACTATAATTAAATGATTAACACAACTTATTACAGAATTAGAGTTCTCTAAATCTGACAGTATATTTATCTTTACCAGTGTGTTGTATATTTTCATGTTACTAATTAGCATATTTTCATTTCTGCTTGAAGAACTCCTTTCGCCATTTCTTACAAGGTGGATCTAGTGGTGATGAACTCTCAATTTTATTTTATTTTATTTTTTTGTCTGGGAAAGTCTTTCTCCATATCTAAAGGATAACTTTGCTGGATTAGAGTATCTTGGCTGGCTTCTTTTTTTTTTTCTCTTAAAAATTTGAATATATCATTTCACTCTCGATTGGCAGCTAGGGATTCTTCTGAGAAATCCGCTGATAGACTAATGGAGATTTCTTTGTAGATTACAATCATTTGTTCTCTTGCTGCTTTTAGGATTCTCTCTTTGTCTTTGATTTTTTCATTAAAATGTGTCTTGGAGAAGGTTGTTTACACTAAGATAATGGAGTGATCTATCAGCTTAGTGAAGTTGGATATCCAAATCTATCCCCAGGTTTGGAAAACTCTCAGCTATTATTTCTTTAAATAGACTTTCTGTCCCCTTTTTCACTCTTCTACTTCTAGAACTTCAGTTAGTCTGCTATTTGTATGTATAATGGTGTCCCATAGATCACATAGGCTTTCTTCATTCTTTTTCATTCTTTTTTCTTTGTTCTTCTCTGACTAAATTATTTCTAAGTTCCTATCTTCTAGATCACTGATTCTATCGTTTGTTTGATCTATTCTGCTGTGGATGCTCATTATTGCATTTTTCACTTTGCTCATTGAATTCTTCAGCTCCAGAATGTCTGTTTGGTTCTCTTTTATAATTTTTATCTCTTTGTTAAATTTCTCATTTTGTTCAGGGACTATTGTCTTGATGTCATTGAATTTTCTTTGTGTTTTCTTGTAGCTCACTGAGTTCCTCAAAACAGTTATTTTGAATTTTTTATCAGCTAAATCACAAAATTTTATGGTACTATTGGATAAGATAGTATTATTATCTTTTGGTGATGACATGTTCCTTGATTCTTCATGTTCCTTGGAGTTTTTAATTGATTTTTAGCATTTGAAGCAGCGGACATCTCCTCAAATCTTCCCTTATTGTCTTCTGGTGGCAGATATTTTGTGCTGGTCCAGCTCCTATGTAGTACTTTTTCCAGCCCTGTGTGGATACACTTGCTCCACACTTCTTGCTCCCTCTTGTGGCATAATTCTTAAGATTATATGTCTTCTCTGATTCTTACAACTCACCAGGCTGGCTACTGGAAACCTCTTTTGTTTTCCAGAAGATGGTGCTACAGTGCAAGTTTGTGTTTCTCCCTTGCCCGCAGAGCTTGGCCTGTTTTCTAAGGGGACTCCCTGTTAACAGGAGTTTGCTCTCACTGCTACACTTGGGAGCAGACAAAAGGAGCCAGCTGCAGAGTGGGGAGAGGTGTGGGTTTAGCACTCAGGTTACTCAGGGTACCTATAAGCCAGGTGGAGGGATCCTTGGTTGAGGTTCTCCCAGTGACTCATGTGTGGGCTTCCTGCTCAAGTCCTGAAAGCAGTCAGCAGAAACTACATTCCTTTAAGGCCCTTTGATATTCTTAACAGCCTCTTTACTGATCTCCTTCCTCCTTCAAGTCTTGGAGGGCCTGCCTTAATACTCTGGGTGCAGCAGGAGAGAAACAGGTTTCTCTGGCAGCACCCTGAACAGCTGGTATAGCTGTACACTCATTCACAGTTGTCCCTTTCCCCTCATGATATAGGCTACCAATGGCTAGTTTAGCCCCATGCTGTGCTGTCTTGGGGGAGGGGTGGCACTGCCAAAGTTCCTTTCAATGCATCCAAAATTGTGTTCTTTTTTGTTTTGAATGAAGCACTAAATATTATCCTTAGGAAAGTTGGACACCCATGGGTGTCTGCCCAAGTCAGCACTCTCCTGGTTTTCCCCAACCAAGGCTGAGAGGAGTTATGGACAGCTTGCAAGCTCCTGTTGGTTCCACAGCCCTTACCAAGGTCTGTCTGCATACTGCCTAATGCACAGGTGGGCAAGACTGGTCCTGGGTCCCTTGGTGAATGGTGCTGGACCCCACAACTGCCACAGGGATATTTTTTACATGGATGGTTGCCTAATTAGTTGTTTAAAAGGGAGGACTAAAGGAAGGATGTCTTATGATGCTGATGTCACTCTCTTGATTGTAAGTGTTTACTATGAACTGAAAGGAAACTTACAGCCCATCTATCTAAACTTCCTCAGTTTAAATAAAAGAAAACTGAGGCCCAGGAAATTGAAATTATTTCGTGTAGGTATCACAATAAGAATGTGGCAACAAAATCACTAGAAGCTAATCCTTGCATTGTCTCCTAACCCAAATCTTCCCAATTTTAATACAAAATTCTTCCACATTTGAGTATGTGGAAGCCTAATTTGAGCCTAACTAATGGCATACCAGAAATCTCTGAGGAAAAATACCCTGATTACCAAATTCAAAACTCTAAGATGTGGAAGAGGTTCCTCTTTACCTCAGGCCAGTATTGCTTTATATTTTATTTTATAAAACCTTTCTAACTTGTTTCATTGTTTTCATAATTCCTATCCTACAAATTCATCTCATAAATCTCTAGCAGACCGCATGCCAGCTCCCAAACCTAAAATGAATGTTTCCTTTCATTAGTCACCCATTTAACAATCCTGGTAACTCTCCTCTGATTACACAATAGTATATTGATTATAGGATAAAAGACAGGTTTATTGGGTCTGTGGAAAAGTCATGACATATTTTGTCTAGGTTTTTCAAAGGTTATTTATTTATATATAGAACAAAGATCAATCAATGATATATTGCCCGTTTTGTTCAATAACCTTTTGGCATCTTTCAGTGAGCTTCATAATTCCTCATTCATAAAGGGACCTGTCTTTATTTGTGAAAAACTGAACAATGTGCTGATTTACAGCTTTATCTGAATTGAATGTTATACCACACAAGGAGTTTTGAAGAGAGTGAAACAAGTAGAAGTCTGATGGTGCAAGGTCAGGCTAGTATGGTGGGTGTGGTAACACAATACATCCAAGCTCTAAAAATTTTTGATGGGTGTTCAAACTTGTGTGTGGTCTTGCAGTGTCATGATGGAATACAACTCCTTTACAATTAACAAGCTCTGGACATTTCTGGATGATGGATTCATTCAAACTGTCCAACTGCCAACAGTACACATTTGAATTGATTGTTTGGTTCCTTGGTAGGAGCTCGGAAAAGCATGACACCTTTAAAATCCCACCACACTGAGAGCATAACTTTCCTCTGATGAATGTCTGCTTTCGATGTCATTTGAGGCAAATCATCATGTCGGGACCAAGGCCATTTGCCCACCACGTTGTTGTAACAATCCACTTTTCATCACAAGTTATCAGTCGCTTTAAAAAAGGACACTTTTCTTTATGTTTAATGAGCATATTGCAGATGTTTATATATGCTGTCAAATGAACTTCTTTGTGTTCATGCTGAACCCAAATATCAAGCTTGTTTACAAATCCCAGCTTCTTCAGGAGGTCATGAACACTTGAATGATGGATGTTCAATGTTTCTGCAATTTCTCGTGTCGTGTGATGTGGGTTTGACTCGATCAATGCCTTTATTTTGTCCTCAACAACCTCGGTGGGCTTCCCAGACTGAGGAGTGTCATCGAGAGCAAAATCACTAGCATGGAATTTCATGAGCCATCATTGACACTGACGTTCTTGTAGAGCATTGTCACCGTAAACTTTATGCAACTTTTCACAAGCTTGACGTGCATTCTTCCCTTTATGGAAGGAAAACAGTAAAATATGGCAAAAATGCACAGTTTGGTCTTCCATCTTAAACTTGTAAAATCTCCAAAACTCAACCAAATTGCTCAATTTTTATTTAGAATGAAGCTAGAACTGTCAGCTGTCAAATGACATAGCAATAACATAGATGCGAATGACTCTAGTACTTCCAAAAATGAACTAGTGCCATCTGTCGCAAACATGCATCATGACTTTTCCAAAGACCCAATAGATCCAACATATGGCTCTTCCCTGCCACTTTTGTTGATAAACTGGGTTTCAAGCAAATCACTCAAACAGTATGTCCTTTAATTTCTACAACTGACAAATGAGAATAAGAGAGCTCAAGGTTTAGATATTAGGGTTCAGCTAAATCTAAAAATCTCCATTCCACATAACTTAATTATATAAATAGCAAATGGGAAAAAATTATAAAGCAGCAAAAACATATCAACAGCAATCAAACAAGAAGGGTCACATCATAACCTTTGAAAATTGGTGGCTATCAAAGACACAGAAGATTCCAAGAATTTACAGAACAAAGCTCAGAGTGGTATGGCAAGTTTCTTAACACCATCCTGCAAATAAGCACTACGTAGGGAAGATGAGTGAACAAAATCCTGAAAAATCTTAACCACTCCCCAAGGCTGCCCTGAAAGATGGCAAAGAGATTCAGAGGGATATGGGTAACCCTCGGAGGAAACAAAGAATTGTACAAGGGAGGAAATGTCCCATCACAACTACTTTCATGTCCTAACAGAAAAGGGAACTATTGGGGATCTCTATTTTGATATCATCCAGCTGGGAGACAAATGAAGAGGCAGAACAATCATTGACACCCAGCATTAATTATCTCCAACAATAAGTGGTGATTTAGCAGAAAGAAAGAAAAAAGAGAAAATAATTAGGACAAGAGTCTCTGAGGGAGGGAAAGTGGAGAGGAGGCAAGCTTAATGCCTGAAGGGAAGTAACGCAGACTCGTATTATTGATACAGGCTCAAAGCTCTCCATTTAGTATCTTTTCTGCAGAGGAAAAAAGAGTGGGGGTTGGGAGAAGAGAAACTTCTGCTGGGAAGAAATGGGTGAGTGTGGAAAGGGTAAACTGGTGAATTGAAGTAGATAACCCAATAAACCAAACAAAACAAAATTTCAGATTACTTTCTCTAAAGAAAACAAAGATCTTGGGGCTCCGGGATGATTAGAAGGAATGATCCAAAGCCCAGTGGTATTCTTAGCGTGATAAAGATAAGCCCCAAAAGATGGACAGAGTTTAGCACAGGAAACATTTAATAAACTCCTAGGAGAGCAGAGCACAGGTCTTCCAACCAAGGCCGTACACCACAACAGTTAAGCAATTCTCTTCTCCCTGAACCTAAGGTCATAGAAAATCCAGAGGAATTCACCCACAGTGTAGTAGAGCAAACAGAAGGTCTAGACAAAGCTGCTCAGACGCAATATAAAAAAAGATAAAAAGAAAGGGCACAACAACTTCACAAACACATATTAGCAAAAATAAATAAATATGAGAGAGGAGAATACAGATGAAGAAATTGTTCTGGAAGTTAACAGAGCCCCACAGAGAAAAAATTTCCTGCAAGTACTTCATAATATAAGCATCAATGAGAACATATAATTAATTTTAAAACTAAGGTGTCAAGGGATAGTAAAGATAAAAATGGAAAATGCAAAGCAAACTGAAACACATACAGCACTAGTATAGAACTAAAAAACTAGAAAGCACCGAAGCAGCTCTGTAAAACACAATTCCGAACCCATTCAAACTTAAATTCCTTCTATTCCCTAACCTATGTGGAGTAGGGGGGTTAAAATTAGCTTATTTTCTCTTCCTGGCTCCAGCTCCCCAATTTGCTAGTCACGGCTTCTGATATCTGGGAGGTAGAAAGGCAGGTGTTGGGGAAATGGGGCACAGTTTTTGTTGTAAGTACAGTTGCAGGAGCCTCTAGAGAGCAATGTTCAGCTGCTGACTCTATGGGGTGCCTTTATGGGTTCCTTATGAATCCCCTGTGGTTGCCTGGTCTCCCTCTTTTCTGACGACTGGATTTGTAGGTCTCACCCTCTAGTCATGTCCTTCAGGCAGCATGCCTGATTAGGATCATTTCCACACGGTCCTTATTAAGTCTCAAAAATATTCACCTTTACCCTGCCATGGGAGGAAGTACAGGCCAGTGCTGTAGCAGCCACCTATGTGTTCTGCCACCTGAGAGGACATTTCCAGTCACAGCATCTCACCTATAAAATATTCACTGGGAAGACCCTCAAGTTCTCAGAGATGCACAAAACTCTCCAAGTGCCTCCTAGAAAAGCCTCTCTTTGACTTGAGGAGAGGGGGCATTTCCATTTTCTGTTGTTATCATCATCATCATCATCATCATCATCATCATCGGGTTATTTGTCTGGTCCAAGTTCAAGGACAGGTGAAAAGACAGCTTGGCCTCTATACAAGATGGTTTTTACTTCTATTTACTCCCTAAACAGTAAATAAACTGCTGTTGATAAGAAGAGGTTAGTAGCTGCAGTTCTCCATGCTTTATGTACATTCCACAGAAACTCATCTGAAGTTCAGTGGAATTGGTAGCCTGCCACTATTCCAGGTCAGAGAAGGATATGGACTCACTGTCTTTCATGCTCCCAGCTACGTCAATACCCAGAAACAAAATGCCAACGAAAGGCAATAACTCTACTGTGCAGACAGCCATATCCACCAGGCTCTGAAATTCTTGCTGTGTGGGTACTGGGGCAATCTTCATTTCTCTGAGCAAGCTCTGCAGAAGCCTAGGGGTTTCCATTTGTGTCTATTTAGGGGATTTCTGCCATAGGGGAGCACAGCCTTCTCCTTCCCCATCGGAGAGGTTCAGTAATGTGGGTGAAATGTAAAGTACTCTGTCACCTTCTCTCCAAAGAAACCTCTCTCTTCAACCTCCGCTTTGTATGTAGGCTGGAAACGGGTAAACAGCTAAAGCTGGCAGAACTCGTTTAGAATTCATGAACTTAGAATGTTCCACATAAATGATCTGGTACCTCTCTTTAGAAAAATAGGCATGTATCATTTTGTCATCAGCTTATAGGACTTCCAATAGAGCATTCTGATATTTGTCTATCATATCCTGTTATTTGTCAACCATATCCTGACTTACATTATTACTCTTGGGGTATTTGTGACTTCAGGCAGAGAAAGTATGGCCCATTCTTATGTTCTCTGCAGTGCCTGGGAGGGCATCTTGCTTCCTAAAGACAGCCAATAAATGCTTGGGAAATTGAATTTAATTTTGAAGAATGACCAACTTTCTCTTTCCTTTCTACCTGTGCACATACTACCCACCCTTCCGTACTGGAACAAGGCAACTTTTTCCATGAAGGAGTCCTGTTCCATTTCAGCCTCATTCATTTCTCCTTGTCTCTGAACTCCTCCCAAACCTTGTTAATATGATGTTTTATATTACCATTTAAATTTTTATTTATCCTGCTACTTTATTGAGAGCCTGAGCTCTTTAGTGATAATGGATCATCTTACACTTGTTTCTTTAGAGAAGATCTTAGCAAACATTCAATAAATAATGAAATAAATACCATGTTAAATCAAATAAAAACCATCTTATCTATATGTATATTTGAGAAGGAACCACTTCTTTATAATGCATTGACCTACTGAAATTCAGACAAGAATAATCACAGAATGTTAGAGCAAGAAAGGACTTCAGAGAAGATCAATTCCTCAGTTTTTCCCATTTAAGGCAGTAGTGCATTACAAATGCTGCCTCCCTTCACCCTCTGCTGACCATTCTAGTAACTGCACCTTCTTGAATCTCATTTCAGAATTACTATCACTTCTCCAAGTTGCTGCATATGGCTAACACCAGTTTTCTAATGTGCTGTTTATAACACTACTTGTTCACACTCCAGGAAAACTGAAATTCTGTTACCAATAAGTAATATTCATTTAGGCGCTTGGGTGCTGGAGCCAGGTTGCCTGTGTTCATAAACCAGTTCTTCCACTTCATAGCTTAGACAGTATCTCTGTCACCCAGTCTCCTGATCTGAAAATGGGAATAATAAGAATAATGACCTTGCAAGGTTGCTGTGACGCTAAATGAATGAATGTATGCAAAACATTTAGAATAGGACCTGGGAAACTGCAAGTCCTCGCTATCCTTATTGTTTTGTGGTGGTGGTGGTTGTATTTAATCAGTTTCATACCAATGACAAAAGTTTCTCATTTGTTCATTCCGATATACTAATTTCCTTGGGAAGATACACATACTCTCTGTTCTAATCTTTAAATCGCTAATCAAATATATGGTGATGGCAGGAGAAATGACTCTGGGCGGTGAGCACACAATGTGATATATAGATGATGTATTGCAGAATTGTACACTTGAAACCTATGTAACTTTATTAACCATTGTTACTCCAATAAATTTAATAAAAAGAATTGAAAAAACAATTCTAGCACTGTACGCACTGCTTGGAACATGGTAATCACTAGGCAAATGTTAGTTAAATGCTATTTATAAATAATATTATTATTAAGAATGTAGGCTCTGGTCTCAGATTACTTGAGTTCAAATATTGTCTCTGCCACATACTAGCTATGAGATTTAACTTTTCAATACCATGTTCACATATATAAAATGATGGTGGTTACAACACCTATTTCTTAAGATTGTTGTAAGAATTAAATAATTGTATATATGAAAAATAAAGTAAGATTCAGCACATAGTAAACAATCAATAAATGTTAGATAATATTTGTAAAAATTTCCCAAAGTAATGTTTATAAGGTAATATAAGTAGACATGTAAGCACATCTGACAGACCTGAGTTTGAATCCTGATGCTACCATTTATTAGAAATATGGCCTTAAATGTGTTACTTAGCCTCTAAACACTAAGTCTTGATCTAGAAATCAGATACTACTACCTCCTTTCCTAGGTCTGTTGTGAGGATTAAATGAAGTGGAGTGTGTAAAATGATAAAAACTGTGCCTCACACATTGTAATAATTTAATCAGTGACTAGTTTGTTTTGCTGATATAGTTCTTGTTTTTATTGTTAATACATTTGTAAGAAACAAATTTAAAATCTATGTAAGAAACTAAGAAATATATATAAATAACAATGCAACATATATATCATAGAAATTTAAAGTTAAGTGCTTTGATAATTATGAGTAGAAGATATCAATGCTAGCTGCAGTGATATTTCCAGAAAGAAATAAAATGTCCATAGGAGAAAACAAGAACTAGGTGGATATCCCAGGCAAAAAGAATTATGACACAAGGAAATGTGAATGAAAACTCAAAAGCACAATATACAAAGCTTATTTGAGCAGTAGAGAAAGGTGGGAACAGTTGGTAGATTTATTAGGTCATTCATCAAATTCTTAAGTGTAATGTTCTAATCTAGACCTGCATTGTCCAACAGTGTAGTTACTAGCTATATGTGGCTACTGAGTTCCTGAAATATGGTTAGTGTAACTAAGGGACACAATTTTTTATTTACTTTAATTTTAATTAATTTAAATTTAAAAACTGAAGCATTTCACATGAGCCAGCAATTCCACTCCTAGATGTATGCCTAGATGTATAGATATTTGTAGGCAAATGTTTGTTACAGGATTTATTCTCAACGTTATAGCATATATTCTCAACAGCTGAAAGGTGAAAGCAATCCAAGTGTCCACCAACAAATAAATAAACAAAATGTGGTGGGCCGGCCAAGTGGTGCATTGGTTAGGAGTTGGCTTGGGACACTAGCTCTGAGCAGCAGGGCCCCGGTTAGGATCCCACATGAGAACCAGTGACGCTGCGCCCTCTACAGTTAAGATGGTGAACAACAGCTTGACCTGGAGCTGGGCTACCTTGAGTCGCCAGTGACAGTGTAGGCTGCAGTGGGGCTGGCCGGCAGCAGGCATGCGCTTTTGTGAGCTGCAGTGAGCCACCTTGAGCGGCCAACCAATGCCCAGCAAGCGACTGCCTCTCCCCGGAAGAGCGCAATGATAATACCAACATAGGCCAGTGAAGTGATGTTCTCCACAACAAGAATGAAGAACAAAAGACAGCCACTCATCTGTTCCTCTCCCTCAATTCCCCAATACAATCTTTAAAAAAAATAAAAAACTCTTGGAATTTCATAAATGAAGAGAATGATAAAGGTGTCTTTTGTTATGTTAATGAGGTGACTTAAGGATGGGGGCTGGTTGCCAGTGGAGCCAATAATATGATTAGAGGGTTGAAACTTTCATTCCCACCCCCTGACCTCCAGGGAAGGGAGACAGGCTGGAGACCAAATCAGTTACCAATGGCTAGTGCAATTATGTCTACACAATGAAGCCTACATAAAAAACCCATAAGGATAGGGTTCAGAGAGCTTCCAGGTTGGTGAATACGTGGAGGTGCTGAGAGAGTGGCACACCTGCTTCTGATTAATCAGACAGAACTATTCCAAGAGTAGAAAAGGCAATTTATCAGGCTACCTTTCCTTTGGAGATCAACCCTCTTTTATACTTAATCTATGCCACCAAATTTAATTTCATGACTGGATCTAACTACGGTCCTGGGCAAATGACCAGTAGAACTTACAATGTTAGACATAATACCCATTGAAATATATGATTTGACATTTTACAATTTATATATAGTTCCTATTTTATATAAATTCATAAACAAGTTTCCTCTGAGTTTGTTTAATAAAGATCAGGGCCCTATAATCCGACTGTCCCTAGGTACATTTATAAAATCAAGTTTCTGAATCTGTAAAACTAAGTGCATTGGACAACTCCAGATGAATTTGTTGTATTTCTGAAAAGCACCCCTGGAGCTGTGACAGCACAACTAGAAGATCTACTACCCAGGAGGCTCAATTGTTACATAACAGCTGGTTTACGAAAAGATTACTCCACTTTTGGTAGCCTCTGGTGTTTAGTACCTATTTATTGATCAAGAACATGAATGCTTTAGGGAGTACATGTCCTCAATTCCTGGCATAGCATTTAAATAGGAAAAAACAAACGACAACCAAAAAAATCTTGTTAGTGCACTAAATTTATTTAAAAAATAAAAAACAAGAGGTATATTGCCAGCAGATAAATTTATGAATACTGTATAATGACATCTATGTGTATATTCTAAAATCCTGTTTCTGAAGAATTCAAAGTAATTTTCCTTACAGAGAACTGAGGATACTACTGAGTGAATCCTGGGAAGTTCTATACTAATGGGAAACCAGCAATATGTTTTTTAATGTTATAAATAAATGTGGCTGAAAAGCCACTTAAATGTTGCACATAGTCTACACTCGTATTTGTCTCAGTCAAGCTATGCTAGATTACACTGCAATAACCAACAATTCCAACATTTTAGTGGCTTTAGATAATAAGAAAAATTAATTTCTCACTCAGGACAGTCAGGTGAGGGACTCTGTTCACATCTCCCTACTCCAGGACTGAGGCTAATGGAGCCTCCACAATCAGGAACATTGCTTGTTGCTGTGGCCGTTGGGGGTGGCATGGTACACTGAGTCCTGAAGGCCTCTGCCCCAAAGTGACATATGTCACTTCTCTGGCCACATGTCACATGGCCATACTTAAAAGGGGTAAGAAAGTACAATTTTACCATATGCCCAAAGAAAGAGAACTAGAATATTTGTGAAAAGACCTTATGGCTACTGCAACGGAAAAAAAAAGGGGGGAGCGGGGATTCATAAAGGATAAGAAATGTTACATCAAGGAATAAGCTGGAGCAAGAAATGGCTACTGATGCAGGAAATGGACCTGGGGGGCTGGTGGGAAGCTAGACAGATATTTAAGGTTAGTGCAATCAAATCAGTGGCAAGAACCCAACAGGCCAAGAGGTAGGAGAAACGTCAACTCTCTTAAGACTCAGAAGGCGATTATTAGAGTCAAGAAGTTCTAGTGTTTTATTGTGGTCAAGAGTGGCCAGGATTCTGAATATCAGAGATAAAATAGTAGTTAGGACTTTTTGGAGTAATGGAAATATTTTATATCTTTATTGTGATGATGTATGAAATTATCAAAGCACATTAAAATGATGACCTTTTCTGAATGTAAATTATATCTCAAAAGAGTTAATTTTTTAAAAAAGGAGTTAGGAGGGTTAAATTTGTTAAAAATAATTTTTTTGTGATGAAGGCTACGCTAGACACTTAAATACATACATCTCATTTAAAGTCTATAGAATCCAACACATTTGTAGGATCTAAGGCTCATAAGGGTTGAGTAACTTATCCAAGAATACATGATTAGAAGGTACAAGAACCAGAATATCAGCACAGGTCTGACTGATTCCAAAGTTAATCAAAGAAAATAGAAAAGCCACAAGGATCTAGGATACAAAAAGTTAACCAGTTTGAGACTATATCCTGGAAAGTTGGTTTGGTAAAATAAGTCTAACCTAACAGCAAAAAAATATTTAGCTTCTGGTGCTTATGCTTTTGTGTGCAGGAGGCAAATAAAATAGAGGAGTGGTTCTTAGAGACAGGCCCCTTGGAGAATCTCCTGAAAGACAGGGACCAAGTCACCAGAAAATGCACATGTGTACACATAAATTTTCCCATGATTTCAGAAGTTCATAAACCCTTAAAGGCCAATCATAGAGGAATCCATGGACCAAAATCAGGGTATTAACTCTAATTCTGAACAAAATAGTGGCAGTCATAGAGGTTCTATGTATGGTGAATTATTTCAAACCATAAAAAAAATTTTTTTCTGCTTAAACTAAGTTATAAGTCTGGTGATTTGTTTTTCTAAAACTTCAAATAATATTTTTGTTGCTTTCAGTTGGTAGCAGGCCGTATGGGAGTTACAATTTAGATCCATCTCCTTCCCACCCCTAAGACAGGGTCAGCAATCTAAAACCAACTTCAAATTAGTATGCCAAACTCAAGTTTATTTGGCCTGAAGTCAGTGGCCAAAAATGTGGAATCAATGGGAAAATTTAAGACCCCTTAGTCAATCTTCAATTTGATAGACATTCTTGGTATTTATAAGATGTTCAGACATCTTCAGAGATGTCTGCTCAAGTAAAGGGTAAGGGAAAAGAAGCAAAATTAACATTTAGGGGAAAGGGACTATTGGAAAGTTGATAGGTGTTGAGGATTGAATGTTTGTTCCCCTCAAAATTCATATGTTGAAACCCAATCTCTCCGATATGTTGGTATTTGGAGGCGGGGCCTTTGGGAGATAATTAGATTTAGATGAGGTCTGGGAGCCCCATGATGGCATTAGTGTCCTTATAAGAAGAAAAGAGCT
>NW_017731434.1:1602621-1620199 GCF_001890085.2 Hipposideros armiger
ACTCCCCCTCCCTTTTTCCCTCCCTCCCTCCCTCCAAGCATTGAGAAAAGGTCATTTGATGACATAACAAGAAGGTGGTCATCTGTAAGCCAGGAAGCCTCAGCAGAACCCAAACGTGCTGGCACTCTGATCTCAGGCTTCCCAGACTCCAGAACTGTGAAAAAATAAATGTTTGTTGTTTCAGCCACTAATTCTGCGGTATTTTGTTATAGCAGCCCCAGCTAAAACTGAAGGTGTTTCATAGCTCACAGATATCTAGTTGGGGATTAGGGCTGGTCTCTAGTCTTGTTGAGAAACTCAAACACTGAGGGGATTGTCTGATACTAGGGATCCAAGCACTTGTATAGTGCCTAACACAAAGTAGGTGTTTATTGACTACACATTTAAATGTTTATTGCATAACACCAAAAGAATGAGTGAAAAGAGATCCAAGATGGCAGAGTAGAAAAACCTTCCACGAACACATTAAAATTACAACTAAATTATAGAACAATCAACCTGGAGAACCACCTGAAGTTTAGCTGAACAGAAGTTTTATAACTAAAAATATAAAAGGGAAGCCACGCGGAGACTGGTAGGAGGGATGGAGATGCGAAATGGGCCACACCTGTGTGTGGCAGATGAGAATCAGGAGGGATATCTCGGCCACGGAGGTTCCACTCAGGCCCCACAAGCACCCCAGTCCAAAGTACTGGTGCCAGGAAGAGGAGCCCCCACAACATCTGGTTGTGAAAAACAGTGGGGATTCTGACCATCTGGTTGGGATGGAACAATATGGGAAGCCCAAACGTCCTCTTAAACGGCACATGCACAGCCTCACTCACTCACAGGCACTCACCTTGGGCTCCAGCAGAGGGACGATGACTCGGGGGCATCAGAGGCATATGAGGAGCAGATTGAGGTGTGAGGCTTCAACGCAAGGGCTGGAGGACAGTCAATATTTTCCCTGTGCCCTCCTGGGCAGCCGTCAGGCTGGAGCCATCTTTCCATGTCGAGCCCTCCCCCTAAGCTTACAGCGAAATCTGAATCTGATTGGTCTGGTGAGATCCACTGCTCCATCCTGCTGACTCACTCGGGCCCCACCTCGCTCAACTTCCCCAGTGCTAGAGGCACTTTCTCCGTGAGCTACATGAGGCTTTATCAGTGGCTGAACCTTAAGGGAGCCAGCAGGTAGCAGCAGACCTCAGGGTGTCCTGACATTTTATGGAGCTACCCTAAGCCCAATACTAGTGGCAGATGTCTTTGGTTCACAGCATGGCCTCTACCATGCACCTCCAGGGTTAGGAGAGAGAACAAACAACCTTGGATCATTTTGTAGCTCTTACTATGTAGTCCCTGGCCAGTCACAGACAGTACCTGACCTGGGCCTACACCACAGCCCCTCACAAGAGGCCCCAGAACCAACATACTTGGAGGTTGGTTTCAGACTACAACAGAGTACTACCCAATTAGCCCCACAAGCAGCACAGACAAAGGGCACCAGAGCCCAATGGGGCGAATCCCACTCAGTGGGGTAAGCTCCTCACACAGCAGCCTGTAAGCTGTGGACATAGCCAAACCCCACAGCCAATCAGCCTGAGAGTCAATCCCACCCACTAATATGCCAATAGCAACCAAGACTGAACTACAACAGGAGGCCACACAACGCACACAGGGATGCTAGTGGAGCACCTGGTACAGGTGACCAGAGAGACTATGCCACTGGGCCCCACAGGGCACTTACTAAATAAGGCAACCAGCCAAGACTGGGGGACATAGCAGATCTATCTAATACATAGAAACAAACAGAGAGGCAGCCAAAATGAGGAAAAAAAAGAAATACATCCCAGAAGAAAGAACAGGAGAAAACTCCAGCAAAAGAACTAAACAAAATGGAGGCAAGCAGCCCTCCAGATACAGAGTTCAAAACAACGCTTATAAGGATATTCAAAGAACTTAGTGAGAACTTCAACAAAGAGACAGTAAACATAAAAAAGGACATAAAAACCATTAAAAAAAAAAAACAGAAGTGAAGAATACAATAACTGAAATGAAGAATGCAGGAGAAGGAATCACCAGCACACCAGATGAAGCAGAGGATTGAATCAGCAATTTGGAAGACAAGATAGCAGAAAACACCCAGTCGACAAACAGCAAAAAGAAAAATGAATCCAAAAAAAATGAGGATAGGGCCGGCTGAGTGGCGCGATGGTTAAGAGCTGGCTTGGTAAGAGAGGGCCCCGGTTTGGATCCCACATATGAGGGCCAGTGGCACTGCCCTCTGCAGCTAAGATGCTGAACAACAGCTCAACCTGGAGCTGGGCTGCCGTGAGTCGCCGGCGACAGCATAGGCTGCAGCAGGGCTGCAGTGGGCTGCCATGGGCTACTGTGAGTGGCTGGCAGCCAGCATGAATGGCCGGCAGCTGGCATGAGCTGCTGTGAGCTGCCATGAGTGGCCGTCCAGTGTATAATATGTATAGTATATATAATATATATATTATATATGATAATCCAGCAATTCCACTTCTGGGTATTTATCCGAAGAAATCCAAAACACTGATTCGAAAAGATATATGCACCTCTTTGTTCACTGTAGCACTATTTACAATAGCCAACATATGGAAGGAACCTAAGTGCCATCAATAGACAATTGAATAAGAAAGATGTAGTATATACATACAATGTAATATCACTCTACCATAAAAAAAGAATAAAACTTTACCATTTGTGACATCATGGATGGACGTGAAGGGTATTGTGCTAAGTGAAATAAGTCTGACTAAGAAAGACAAATACCATATAATCTCACTTATATGTGGAATCCAAAGAGTAAAATAAACAAACAAACAAACAAAACAGAGGCAGACTAATAGATACAGAGAACAAACTGATGGTAGCCAGAAGGGAGGGGGATTGGGGAGCTGGGTGAAAAGGTGAAGGGATTAAGAAATACAAATTGGTAGTTACAGAATACTCATGGGGATGTAAAATACAACACAGAGAATATAGTCGATAATGTTGCAACAACTATGTATAGTGCCAAGTGGGTACTAGACTAATCAAGGTGATTGCTGCATCAATTATACAAATGTTTAAGTGTTATGCTGTATACTTAAAACTACTATAAAGTAATATTGAATGTCAATTGTAACTGAAAAAATAATTTACCAAAAGAATCAACTTTTGATTTTGTTGATTCTATTACTTGTTTACTTCCACATTAATTTCTGCTGTTATCTCTATAGAATCTTTTACCTTATTTGGGTTTACTTTGCTCTTTTTTTTAGCTTTTTGAATTGAATGCTTCCCTTATTTTTGTTCTTTAAAAAATGTATTTAAAGTAGTAAATTTCCTCTTAATTTTGCTGACAGATTTTAACATGTGGTCTGTTGTTAAAGAGTTCCAGTATTTTGTCTTGATTCTCTCTTTAACTTATGAATCATTTGAGTCCATATTACCCAAATCTCATGATTGGCAATCATATAAGCCTCGTGTTATATCTCAGTCCCAACTTTCTGGAAAAGGACTGCTTATATCTTTATGGTGCTTCCTGAGATCCCTTAAAGTAAATTTCATGTTTGCTACTAATTCTATATGTTCAGGCAGACTATTCCAAACATACTTACAAATTTTGTAGAGAATCTTTCCAGTCTTTTTCACATCATACAGTAACAGAAAACAGTAACAGACCACATTATTAATATGTCTATACAGAAAATAATGTATATAATAATGGAACTATTTTAAACATAGTTAACAACAAAATAATACAAGGTCCTTCCTGCTGTAACTTGACAATCTTATGTCCTACAATTTCATTATGAAAACCCTATCTTTTTAAAATTAATGTGAAATCTGAAAAGTACAACATGTAAAGGGTTTCCGAATATATGATCTGGAGAACAGGAACATCAAGAGAAAGACATTACCTAACGGAAAAATATCAAAAGGTTAGATTAATTAACACACACAGAAGTCCAACATGACCATTAATCAAAACAAGCAAATTGAAACAAGCTACAAATTTTCACCTATTAACTTGTCAAAGACTAAAAATAAGTAAGGTTGGGAAGAAATTGGTATTGATTAAATCTGGTAAATTGTAGAGTATTTGAGTGTGGTTGGTACATAGTAATTATTTAATAGATGTTTGCTATTGTTTGCTATTATTACTGTGAATAATGTGATTTTTGTTATTTAACAAGGCTAGGGAATGTAAAACTGGTAAAACATTACTAGAGATTATATTAAAATCCTTAAAAATGTTATTCCCTTTGACCCACAAAATACATCAATATGTACCAAGGAAACAATTTGACAAGCACATAGAGATGCAAGTTTTAAAATGATTATTAGATCCCTCAAAGATGATATTACAAACTGTCTGGAGGTAGTATAATTGGGAGGGTGGTAAACGGTTTATTCCAGTTTTTTTTCTTTTTGATATACTTTTAGGGATTTCTACATAGTTCTAGAAAAGTATGTTTCATCTGTTTCTAAATTTATTGGCATACAACTTTTCATAGCATTTTCTTGTAATATTTTAAAATCTACACTAAATATGTAGTTATATCTCTTACAATTTCTAAAACTGTTTAAACATTTCCTTATCTTTAGCAGTCTTATCTTCTCTTTATCAGTCTTGCTCGAGGCTTATTTTATTACTCATTTTTCTCAAGAATCAGCTTTTGATTTTATTGATCCCATTGCTTATTTTCTACTGCATTAATGTTGGCTCTTGTACACAAAAGTTTATAGCAGCTTTATTTGTAATAGTCCCAAATTAGAAACAACTTAAATGTCCGTTAACAAATTGGGGTATTTCCAATGGAAGCTACTCAGCAAAAAGAGACAAAATAGTGATACTCTAAATATGAATGAATCTCAAATTTTGATAAAGGAAACAAGGCAGCCAAGAAAGAGCACACTGTATGATTCTGGGTATATAAAATTCTAAAAAAATACAAATTGACCTACAGTAACAGAAAAAAGATGAGAACAGTGATGAAAAGAAGGATGGATTACAAAGGGGCCTGAGGAGGGCCGGCCAAGTGGCGTGTTGGTTAGGAGTTGGCTTGGGACGCCAGCTCTGAGCAGCAGGGCCCCGGTTCGGATCCCATATGAGAACCAGTGATGCTGCACCCTCTACAGCTAAGATGGTGAACAACAGCTCGACCTGGAGCTGGGCTGCCGTGAGTTCCCAGGGATGGCGTAGGCTGCAATGGGGCTGCAGTGGGGCTGGCCGGTAGATGGTGTGTGCTTCCGTGTGCTTCCGTTCTCTTCCGTGAGCTGCTGTGAGCCCCATGAGCGACAATCCAATGGTTGGCAAGCAACTGCCTCTCCCAGGAAGAGCGCAATGATAATACCAACGTGGGCCAGTGAAGCGACGCCCTCCACAACTAGACTGAAGAACAAAAGGACAGCAACTTGTCTGTTCCCCTCCACCAATTCCCCAATAATAAAATCTTTTGGGGAAAAACAACAACAACAAAGGGGCCTGAGGAAACTCTGGAGTGACAGAAATGTTTCTTATCTTGATTGTGATGACGGTTTCATAGGTGTATGCCGCGTCCTGCACAGCATAGGCAGTGATGAGTGAGAGGGGATGGTGCAGGGTGAAAGAAAATAAAAGAGACAAAGAGACAAAGATAAATTTATGACATGAGACCAGGGGGCGGCAGTTCTCTCTCTTTGGCACTGAGCACCTAATTGGACCAACGTGAAGCTTTTATTAAGAAACTTCAAAGGGGTAGAACTTTTTTATTTTTTCTAAAGTCTATGTGATAAGTGCCTTAAGGCCAGTTTCCATCAACCAGCCCCACTGTATTCCAACACCTGCTGTGCCTTCGTATTCCCACACACAACCCCCAGGATGGTACAGCTGCAGCTGAGACCATGAACTAAGGGAGATAACCGACATCATTCCGCCGGGTCCCAGTTTTCCAGGACACTCCCTTGAGGAAGCTTTACTGATATCATTCCACTGGGTCTCAGTTTCCTGAGACACTCCCTCATGACCTTGTTAGGTCAGAGGCTGGTGTGGAGGGGCGGTCGAGGATGAGGCTGTAAGGCAACAGGTGTATACATATGTCAAAAGTCATCAAATTGTACAATTTAAACATGTGCAGTTGTGCAACAAGTATACTTAATAAAGCTGTTAAATAAGAGACAAAAAGCATAGAAACAAATAAGTTTACAGAATGAGAATGTAACTAGGCACAATTTAGCTTGATTAGCACAGATCCCTGGAAAAAGAAATGGGTTCCTACTTTTCCTGGTAACATGGCACAAAGACCTGTTCAACCTCTTTCAAGGAGTTTTCACATAAAGATACAACTGGACTCTTATGAGAACTCCAAGGACAAGGTACGTAAGTACAACAGGGTATAATGACAAATGAGACTGGAGGGCAGGTCTTGGAAACAACTAAACTATCGCTATTTGAAGATGTAAGGTTTTTATTTTCCTTTTTCCTCGTGATCCTGTTTTTCTCCACTTGTCTTCTCTGTTCTTCTCTACCCATTAGCTTTAAATGTTCATAGTTTCTGTTCCTCCATGACGTGTAACTTCCACATGGCCATCATGAGCTCTCTAATTGGTGGGATTACCCACCACCAACAACAAATAACTCTTTCTCTGTTTCTTTGATTCAGATTCTCAAGACAGGCAATCTGATTTCCTAAATTAATTTTTTTGTGCCATGCCATTAGTAAAACGTGCTGACCAGCTCATGAACTGACTTTCCTTAGGTCATAGTGCCCATCCCTTAGTCCAAATAGCTGTGAGCAAGAGGTAACAAGGTTTACACCAAGCTCAGAACACAAATGCTTTGGAGAACATAAACTCTAGGCAGGGCAGATTCCCACAGGAGGCAGGAGGAGAGCAGCCAGTGCTTGACATCTCTAGTAGATAAAGTTCATGCTGAAATGAAGTCATGAGCCAGGTACCCACAGGTAGTCCGTCAGCACCTTATATGACCATGCTAGGCAGACTTTTGGTTGAAGTAAGAATTCTATTTCTATTGCTGCTTGTACTGAGGTATTTTCAATTTATTTTAGAATTTTCCCAGGATACTTCCATCCCTCTAGCTCTGCCTTGTGCTCTATTCCTTGGCTCCAAAAGGACCTTTCCCTGTGGAGGTAAAAGTTACTAAGCACTATCCATGAGATCTGACCTTACAAGCATTCTTGTCATCCTTCCATCAGTTCCCAGGACCCAGGAAATTCTGCCCTTGTCTTTAACTTGTTTCTCTCTCTTTTCTGGCTTGATGAATGTATATTAGACAGTAAAGACTGGTTTTATCCTTTGGTGAATCTCAGCTCCTTGTGGTCCAAACTAGAATCTGATTTTATACTCTGATCTTATTTGGGAGAAACTGATCACTTCAAATTTCTGAGCCTGCTAGTTAAGAATAAAATCCAATGTGACTACATTTCACGAGGTTCACCTAAAAATTATACAGATGAATCCTTCACATACAAAACAGGTCTTCAAGACAGAAAAGCCTCATCATAAGGGTTAGTTCCTGGAATCTAAGCCAAATAGCTATATCTAGTGCTTAAAGCCGGGTCAACATTTATTAAGCATGACCTTTGTTCTAAAAATAGAGGAGTCACTGAAAGAGAGACTCAGTTTTCATTGCCAGGGCTCACAAAGCCTTAAGTAACTCCCAGAGGCTTGGTGGAGGTATAAACATAAATTCCTTCTCTATGAAATCATCTTTCATGATAACAATGTAGTGTGCCTGGCTGTATTACCATTTCTAGGGAAAACAGAACAAGAGTACTACATATTTGAAAAGGAATGGAGGAGAAAGAAATCAGGTACCAAAGAGGTTAACGCTGGTTTGTACCAAATATGTCAGCTTATAATTACAATTTTATCATTTTTCCCACTTAACTGAGAGAAAAAATTATGTATGCTACAAAGAGTTTCATACTTGGGTCAGAGTCACTTTATCTCAAACTACAGTTACAATTCTTAATAATTGCAACATCCACAGAGATGATTCTTCCATTAAGCTAGACTCTCAGTTCTTTGACTCCCTTTCCCATAATAACCTTGTTCTCTGCTCTGCTTCAACTACTTACTCTCATGATGATACTCTAGACCTCATCTTTACTATAACTGCACTCCTCCACCTGACTACTACCCTCTTTTCAGCTCATTCTCTCCAATAGTGGAGTTCTGTTAATTTTTCAAACTCACTAGGCATGTCAATGCATTGAACCTACCACCCCTGCACTGTTTCTCATCCTTTCATATCTTCACTCCCAGCAAGTTTGAAGAAAAAGGAAATAGTCTATACTGACACAATTTTTCACTCTTTCCTCTGTCCTCAAATTTCTAACATTTCTTCAGTCTCTGCCAATAACCTTACTTCCCATTTTATTGAGAAACAGAAATAATCAGAAGAAAACCTTTAAGTACTCCCTGTATCACATCTACCAAACTACTGGCATCTGAACTCATAAACTCTTACTTTCCTATATGCTACGATCTTCTCCTCAGGAACGTAAGCATACATACAATTTTTTTTTCTTTTAACTCCAAAGGATTCTCAGATCTGCCTTAAGTTTATTCAAGGGCCCCAGGTTAAGAACCACTAACCAAAAAAATGGCATGTCTTTATGTCATATTCCCATGAGTTAAAGGGAAGTGGCAAGAGACAAAGGAACACTGGGAAGATATTTAATTTATTTCACCTAAAAAATGGGATAAGCTTTATGGAACAGTGCCCAGTTAAAAAGGTATTTATTGAGAGCTGATTACATGTCTACCACTGGGAAAAATTTAGGAGAAAGATGATATTAAATATGAATCATCCTATAAGTTACTTCTTTCAAAGGCAAAAATATACCTTTACCATAGAAAAAAACTGCCTGTCAGCACCTTAATCAAATGATCAAATTTTACATCACTAATAGTGGTACAAACCTGACATTAAACACCTCCTAATGTGATATAAACATAAATTATACAGTATGACTTAAGAAGTATCCTTGCCAAATATATTTAATCTAAACTACTCAAGCATATAGTAACTTGCAGTTTATAGAAAATACAAGGTCTAGAAGCAAAAATAAATAAAACAGAAAACTCAGAATTAGGGTATTCTTCAGGACAACTGGCTTGGTTTCTTTTAAAAAAAATCAAAATTATTGGGGGGGGGGTGTGGAATAAAGGGATTAGATTAAAATTTTTAGGTTAAAAGAGACTAAAGAAAAACCCAACTGCAATAGGCAATCATTGATAGGATCCTGGTTCAAAAGATAAGCAAAGTAAGTCTTTGCTTAACATTGTTGATAAGCTCTGCAACTTTAATTGAAATGATGTATAACAAAACCAATTTTGCCATGGGTCAATTGATATAAAAAAGAGTTAAGTTCCTATGGCATTTTATCATCAAAATTACAGTTATTTGAGGACCCTGCCATACATACAAAAGACATTTTGGGGACAACTGGGGAAATCTAAATATTGACTGTATATTAAGTTATATTAGAGAATAATTGTTAATTTTCTTAGGTATGATAATGATTTTGTGGTTACATAGGACAATGTCTTCACAGAAGATGTATAGCTAGAGGTGAAGTGTCTTAATGTCTACAATTTATGGTTCTGACAAAAACAAAACAAACAAAAACAACCAGATACACACAAACATATATTAAAACAAATACAACTAATAACATTCTTTAAATTCAGGTGATATACATATGAGCGATTCTGTACATTTTTTTGTTCATCTTTTCTGTGTTTAAAATGTTCAGAATAAGAACTTGGAAAAAAAAAAAAAGCAATGCGTAGCCAAACCCTACCCATCTTTAACAGTCCATTACGTGTTTTAGCTACCTCTCTGAAGGCTTTCTTGCCGATTGCAGGGTAGAGTTCTCTTTCCCTGGTACTTTTATTATGAATTTAGCACTTAACATTCTGCCTTTTACCCAGCCTGAATAAACACATTATAAATTCCCAGAGGACAAAGTGGAAGGTTCTTGTAGGGGAGTACAATAACAGGACATGGGAATTAAACAGCTAAATTAGAATGAGATTATGGACAGCCTTTAGTAGGCAAAAAAGATAGTTAAAGTAGTAACAAGATTTAGGGGTGTGCGATAAAGTGCCCAAACTAGGATGGTAGCAAGAAAAATGAAAAGTCCTGGGGATTATTGGCAACATTTACACTGTTGGCTTTTTAGCTTTCACGAAGAGCTATCCAAGCCTGGACAACTTTACAAATCCTCCGAGCTTTGTTAGTATCATAGTTATCATCTCAGAACTCCGTCTAATTGGAAGAGAGGGTGACTTTATGCAGAATTCTTCAGGCAGACATTCACTTCCAACATTCGCTCGCCGAGCTAGATTTAGATGGGCTCATTTTGCACCGTTATGTACAAGGACACTCTCCATATCTGCACGTGGGCAGTAATAAATAGCCTCGGTAATAATAAATAGCCTTGGTAATATTTTGAAAGGGTGTATTTACCTAAGTGATTAAATTCCCTTTTGCTTAAATGATCTGAAGCACAAAACATCTTTTCCCTTTAGGTTCAGCGTTTCAGAATAAAGGTGCTACTTTGAATCCCTAAGGCAGAAGTGATTTGTATTTGACAGGTTTGTCCAGGTAAAGGTCAAGTTCGAAGCGCAATAGGGAATTCACAGCTCTAAGCCTCCAGAGGCCATGCCCTTTCACCCAGATTCCCGGCCCGCCCCGCCCGTTTCCCCGCCCCTGCGTGCGGCGGCAGCGCGGCCTTCCGGCTTCCTTCCCCACGACGCCGTTAGTTAGCGTCAGCTTGCCCGTCGTGTGAACTCCGCACCAGATGGCAGCGAAGTCTTGTCGGGGACTGCCCCTCGGGACATGTCAGAACCCCGGAGCGCGTTAAACCCGCTCCCAAGATCGCAAGGACATCGCATACAAGGTCCCCAAGCAAGCACTCAGCCCCCGCTTCTCCTGGTTCCTTCCTACCCTCTCATTCGGCTACCTCGCCCCTCCCCCGGCCCCGCCCACCGAGATAAGGTGGGCGGGTAAGGTGGGCGGGGACAGGCGGGTGCGAAGTCTCCCGCTCACGGGCAGCCCTGCAGTGTTTTGGTTCTGCCGAGTAGGTGAGAGTGAGTAATCCGACGACGAGTCGACATGGCAGTGTTGTTTAGGCGAAGCAGCGCGGTGAGAGAGAGAGCGGGGCTGGGTGGGGCTGGGGAGCTTGGGGGTGTTTAGGAAGTGGGGCGTGAGCGGAAAGTAGCCATGGCCCGGACGCTAGGAAGCTGTGATGAGGCAGGGGCCTGCGCCGGGGTGCTGTGGCCCTCCGCGCCCTGCGGGTGGCTGCGGGCGGGGATTCTGGACCTTGGTCTGGCTTTCACGCCTACCCCCTCCTCTTTCCATGAGACAGAATTCATCCCGGGTTTTGATTTGCCCTTATCCTCTCGGCAACTGTCCCTATACAGTGGCGTCCACTTTTTGGAATATTCTTATTTCTCTGGCTCGGGAACCTCCAAATATTTTCCCCGAGAATCTCATCCTTTTCCTAAGTGAACCTGTCTCTGAATTAGGCAGAACCTCAGAGCCGTGTTTTTGCTGAACGGGCATAGTATCTCGCCGAGAAAACCTCGTCTACCCGCTCTTTATCCCTAGCCCAAGAAGGAAATCTTAAAGTAAATGTCATTCTGCAGTTGATGTATGCTAGGAAGTGCAGAATTCAGATAATCTTATCTTGGGTGCCTGCGAAGGCACTAGAAAAGGAAAATGGAGCCGTTGCTCCTTTGGATACTTAATATGTTTAATGCGCTTTTGGTTTTGCAATATGGAGTTTACTTCCACGTTACATACGTTTGAAAAAAAGAAGCCGGCTGTAGAATACTCTTTGAAGCTTGTCTATATATTCTAGTATTGTGTCACACGTTTTGTAAATTGTCTTAGTCATTGTCTTAAATATTGATACATTGTCACATGACTGCTATTTAAATAAGTGAAGAAAGTTATGCCCTTGACCAAAAAAGTAGCAGTTTTAGAATTTAGACTAATTCTCATGGATTGCTGCCCCATATTTGTCATTGCTGTATAAGTTAATTGACTCTGAAGGCAGAAATTGGGGGTTTTAAAGAACGCTTGTAGACAACAGCAGAAAATGGCATATGGGAAATGAAAAAAACAGAACATGGTTTTAGGTTAATTTGTTTTGTTAGTAGAGTGAGGTATTTTAGAAAACGAGATCTTCCTAGTGGGAGATTTCCAGAGGCATACCTGTGAGGCTCACAGAGACAGGGTATCAAAGTCGATGGAGAATGCAACTCGTGCACACAGCGCAATACCATCCTGTTGTGTCCCTTCACCTCAGCTCCTCAATCACAAATGTCTCAGAGGTTGTAGGTCAGATTTCCAGAACAGTGGTCCTGAGTCTACTGCTATCCCTGACTATTTGCCTTGGAAACACTCCACTTTAGTAGTGCAAATACTACTGATTAGTTTTATTTTCATTGCTTAAAAAAAAACAAAACTCCATTATGATAGGTGTTTAAATATCTGGTAATTGGTTTATTTAATATAGAAATTAAATTGTAGTTGAAGGCATCTAAGTAATGACTTAAACTATGCTCTTGAATAAGGTCACGTTGCTGTACTCATAATTGTCAGTATTCCCTTATTTAATGTTTAACTTAAATTTATTTTATTAATATTGTTTTTTACAGGTCCTGAGAAGTCTTACTCGTTTTGACTGGAGATCACAACATACAAAAGCTGCCCTAAAACATGAACCACGGTTGGGATTTAGTTTTGGTATGTGTTTTGTTCTGTCTTTTGACTTTAAACTTATACTTGTTCTATATATGCAGCTCTGTGTGTGTATTTGTCTGGACTATGTTTACCAACAAACTTAGTAACCTGGCCATAATATATCAGAACTGCCGTTTTGGTACTAGTAGATGTTCTGTGATCAGGGAGCCATGTGGTGTTGGAGGGGAGAAGAATACGATTTTCCTTCTCTTCTTCTCTTTAAAATGAAGGCCCTGGGCAAGAAATTTGAAATGTTAATTTCTATTTTAGCATCCTTTGCCTCCTAAAATGCTTCCTGCTTCAAAATTATTACCTGTCCTCTAGTTAAAAACCCATTTTCCCAGTTCACTTGGTTTCAGAAAATAGTTAAAAGACAGCTGAGATAATTAACTGTGACCCAGGTACAAACGACAAACTCAGAGCTCTCCAGGGTTATTGTTTCTGCTTTTTATGTTATTTTTTTATTGTTAGCCCCTTATAAAGTTTTTTTTTTTAAACAGAATTAAATGAAAAATTTCAAGCAATATAAGGACAGCACTATGGGGCACTGGATCTTCTTAATTCCTTATTCAGATTAGCATAGGTTTAGTATGATTACTGTCTTTTTTTCAGTTTGTCACATACTGATTCATACTCAATTGTAAGAGACCCAATTGAAAGGAGAAATGGTGGTTTGCTGAGTGACAGAGAATTAGATAGATACAAGTATTTAGGAGGGAGATTATGAAGCTCAAGTAAAGGAATAGGGTAACACCTATGACCAATTTCTTTTGGTTCTTTATGTATAAAACAGGGATTATATCTACAACACAGGATTTATTTGGAGATTCAATTATATATGCAAAGTTCCTAGCACATAGTGTTTGGACCTAGGTTCTCAAATAATACATAATAAATCCCTGTCTCCCTTACGCTTTCCCCACCCATAACCTTGATGTTGACTGGACCCAGTTTTAGAAGTAAAGTTGTGAAGCAGAGAACACTGAACTGAAGCTAAATATAGTATTTTTACTGCTAATTCATTGTAAGTCTGTGGGGCTATCATTTCCTCAATTTGGGCTTTTATTTCCTTATCTATCAAATGAAATTTAGTTTTAGGTATTTAGTTCAACATCAAAATTCGAATGTCTTGTATTTTATATTTCACATCCCTATAAAAATTACTACTATAATCTTTAAACATTCTTTTGTTCTCATTATTCTTGTCCAAAATATCCTATACCTCTTTTAAATTTTACTTGTTCTTTGAGGTTGGATGCAAGCACATTAAAACCCTGTGATAGTGTGGAAAAATGCAGTGGTCATTGGCTCCTGTCCTCAGTCCAGCCATCATATTTATTTCATTAATTTTATAATAACACAATACCATATTTTATGTAATTGAATTGTTTGGACACCACTTATTATATCCTTATAGCAGAGCTTTATAGCAGAGAAACCTTCCCACTACTTTTACCAGTTGCTTTTTGCTAATCTATAAACTAAATATGAGTTTAAAGCAGGAGTGAAATTGAAATTATGGTATTGATATTCTTATGTGATATTTTGGAACAAGTTTTATTGGTTTATGGGCACCGAGCATAGTCCATCTCCCTAATTAGATTGATTTTTGAGATCAGGCATGTCTTAAATAGTTTCATTTCAGTGTTAGTAAACATTTGATAAATCTGCTTAGGAACAAGTTATAAGTTAAAAAAATGTTTTTGGCCTCACCAAGTAGAAGAGAAAAACTCAAGTTTGTATCTATTGCTTATTTGTAAAAGCTAGAAATCCTACCTAGCTCCTTTGTTGTAGATTTATGTATATTATACAGTGAAATCCTGCTTATTTCAAAAGCACATTTCAAAAGTAGTCTGATTTTCTGGTTAATTGAGGTTAAAATCTCCGCTATAAATCTCTACATTCTGATCCAATAGGATTTTTTCCCTCAAGTAACTATCCTATTTTAATGTTTTCTGAATAACTTTTCCTTAGAATTCACTGAACAACAGAAAGAATTTCAAGCTACTGCTCGTAAATTTGCCAGGGAGGAAATAATCCCAGTTGCTGCAGAATATGATAAAACTGGCGAGGTAGGTATACACATTTTAAGGAGAGAAAAATCTTTTACAAGACAGTATAATCGAAGTATCTAGATTTTAAATATAACTGGCTTTTTTCTTTAATTTTTTTTTTTTAGTACCCTGTCCCCCTAATTAAAAGAGCCTGGGAACTTGGTTTAATGAATACACACATTCCAGAGCATTGTGGTAAGCTTGCTTCACATTTTAAATCCTAGAATGCATATGAACAAGAAAAATTGTGAAACTCAGTCATTCTTTAAAATATTTGTGGCCATTAAATAATGGCTTTCTACCTTTGTCTCTCTGTTAAGACTTTGGTATTTGCAGTTTTTAGAAGCTTTGTACTCAACGCTTTGAGGCATTTTTCCTTCTTTACAACAGGTTCCGATCTTAACTTGATCCTAAACCTTGGTAATCTCTCTCTCTCTAGAGTTAGTTTTTGCATTTTAATTGTACCTTTGATTTTACATTTTATTAAGACTTTTTTTTCTGTGAGGTTTTCATTCCTTTCGTCAAGTCAAAGGGTCAAAGTTTTAGAGTTGAGTCAAGTTTTTGCAAAATTAAGTTGAAACAGGAAGACGGGTCCAGATTACAAATAGCAAGATAATTTTTTGACATTTTCAAAACTTTTATTTAGAGAAGTATAATTTGTTACTGTGCTAGCCAAAATACATGTTTAGTTTCTTGGGTTATAGATGTTGGGAGTAATTAAAATAGTTCACTTTTATTTCAGTTGAAATGTACTACATGTTATGCTCTTAAAACATTTTGATACTGTAGGAGGTCTTGGACTTGGAAGTTTTGATGCCTGTTTAATTACTGAAGAATTGGCTTATGGGTGTACAGGAGTTCAGACTGCTATTGAAGCAAATTCTTTGGGGGTAAGTTACTTAGAAAATTGCCTAAGTAAGCTGTTGTTAATGAGACAGTACTACTAGCTCAGGTTAGTTGGTGGAACACAGTTTTCTTTAAATTAAAAAGGAACTCAGGATTCTTCAGTGAAGCCTGGATGTCTTATTCCAAGAGTTCATTGTTCTGACCTTGTGTCGGGTACTTGGAGCCTTATTTTCCCTTGTGGGAACACTGTAATACTTTGGCTGCTGCTTCAGTGGCATTTCTTAGGTAAGAGCAAGGCCCAAAACGAGAATTCAGGATGGCTTGCTGCCACTGCTGGCAGTGTTGAAATTTGGTGAGCAGTTTTTAGGTAGCCTGATCATATATGCATTATGTATCTTAAATTTAATTGTTTATTTGTGCATTTTACTACAGTAGATTTTTACATATTACATACCAAGACCCATATAACTTAATTTTATGAAAATACTTGGATTAACAGATTTATTTCCTCATTGGTTAGCTCTCTAACTTAGAGTTCGAATAAAGGCCAGTTGTTTGGACTTAGCCATTGGGGGAAAACAGTTCTCTTTTTTTAAATTATAGTATCTCTGAATTTACATACCTAATAAAAATAGCTTGTTTTTAATGTCACTACTCTTTGGTAGGAAATGCCTGTTATTATTGCTGGAAATGATCAACAGCAGAAGAAGTATTTGGGGAGGATGACTGAGGAGCCATTGATGTGTGTGAGTATGTGCAGCTGCTACTTTATTGCACATTTAAAGAAGGGAACAAGGGTGCCATTTCTCCTTTTCAATCTATATGTATAGAGTGGGCAATAACACATTAACACAAAAGTTAGCAACATATTTAGGTCAGTAATGTTTCTGGAATGCCAAGAAAATGTCATAATAATCCTCTTACATATTTCCAGGAGAAAGATATCTACTTCTGATGTTTCTGTGGTGCCAGAAAAGGTCAAAATAATCCCCTAGCTTACTCCAGAAGAGAAATATCTGCTTGATGGAGCACTCTGCAGTTCAGGAACTGAGTGGATGTGTCACAAGTTCAGATTGAATGTGTGACAGTGGGTGATTGAACTAGTCGTCGTTTGAACTAATAAATTAATGTGACTGAAAAGATATCAATTTATTTGTTGAATGAATAACTTAGGGAGAATATTTGTAGATTTTATTTAATTCCCTGAGAGCTACTCAACAAATTTTTAAATTGGATATTTTAAAAAAGATATTTTTATACATACATACACATACATACTGAGTACATACATACTCTGAACATGTTTTTACTTAAGAATTTTTTTTTTATTAGTCGAACAGATTTTAATCTAGGGTGTAACTGTGATGCCAAAATAGGGTAAATTATTAGTTTTGCGTTAATTATGAAAATTAGCCTGAAAGAGTAAAAAGTAATACTTGAAAACAAATATTTTTATTTATTTAAGTTACCTAAATTTTGGGCAAACTGCTTAATAAAGACATTTATATATATTTCCTAGTTAACTGGTAATTTTTTCAGCAAATGAGAGTTTATTAGACTCATTCTCAGTATTGTCTAAATATTGTGTGAAACATTTAGATTCTTTTCCTGTACATACATAATATTAGAAATAGGCTAAAAAATTGTAGCATAGGGATTCTTAGGAAAAGGTGTCTTAATGCACTGATAAGAACATTTGTAATTATCTTGTTAGTTATAAATATGTATTTCTAAAATATCACACTCTAAAAGCAGTTCAGGTATTTTAAACATTTCCTTGGCAGTTTTGTTTAATATTAATACCTCAGTATATGTAAAAACACATTCATTATAGTCCCTAAGTTATTCTAACCTCTGAATTAATAAAGGTTTAGTGTATATTTTCTACTTTCTACTGAATAATAGCAGATGTTACTCAATAGATGAA
>NW_017731434.1:1621404-1622342 GCF_001890085.2 Hipposideros armiger
CCACTCATTACCTCTCACCCTCCTGCAGGTCTAAATAATCATGTCTAATGTCCCTGTGTACCCTATTACTTTTGAATTAAAATTAACTGTTAAGGTTTCTCTCTTCTTTGGACTATAAGTACCTGAAGGGCAAGGAGCTTGTGTCTCAGCCTGGTGTCCACAGTACGTGTCACTCAATAAATGTGAATGAACTTCAGCTACCTAATGCTTGCCTTCTACCACCCCCTTATAGCCATTACTGCTTACATCTTGTCACTCCTCTGTTTAAGAGCGAAAAATTCTCCCCACTTTCCACCAGATAACATTTTAACTTCTTTGTGTGATACAGTGGGTTCTTTGTCATCTGTTTCCTTCCTTTCTTTCCAGAATCATTTCCTACCATTCCCTTACATGCAGAGGGTTTGCATGTTATATTGTAGAACTCTCGTACTTTCTATTTCAAACTGGGTAACCCTGCTTCTTATTTTGGCATCATTGCGTATGTTATTACTTCTGCCTGAATATACATTTCTTCTTTTCCCTACCCCCAAAGAATTCCTTTTCCTTTTTTGAGACTTAATTTAAGCATCACCTCTGATGCTTTTCCTGACACCCTAAAGCTCAGCTAGTTTCTCAAGCCTATTGTGTATGAATTTAATACTTAGACATATTATTACAATATAGTATTTATCTCCATTGTTATATTGTGAAAATCTTGAAGACAGAATGTCTTTCATCTCAGGTTTTTCATTCATCTAGTTCATAACCTGGTACATAGTAGATACTAAGTAAATATTTGAATGAATGAGTACATGTGAAATTAAATTTAACTTGGTTGAAGATATCTAACATTTTAATTTTTGATGTGGCTTGTTGGTATCCTACATCTAATTTAAGTTACAAATTAAATGTTTTTACATTTTGGCAGTTTATTTGACTCTCCCAAGAACACATTTTTA
>NW_017731434.1:1626511-1627307 GCF_001890085.2 Hipposideros armiger
CATAATTTAATTCTTAACATTTATTTTTTTTCTCTTGTTTCCATATATTTCAGGCCTACTGTGTAACAGAACCTGGAGCAGGCTCTGATGTAGCTGGTATAAAGACCAAAGCAGAAAAAAAAGGAGATGAGTATATTATTAATGGTCAGAAGATGTGGATAACCAATGGAGGAAAAGCTAATTGGTATGTTGTTTATAAAAAAAACCCTCTATATTACTTCTTAATTACTTTATATTCAGAATCTCCTCTCTGTCCTTTTCTTTAGTATGAAACCGCCATACTTAAGTCTTATTCATGGAAGGTCCATAAAAGATTATAAATACTTCAGTGATTTCCAGAACTATTTTAAGCCCTGAACTATTTCTTCAGATTAACTCTCAGAAGTTTAATTTGTAAAATAAAATAAAACAAAAACATCTGCTCAAGTTGAATCTGATTAGGAAAACTACTTGGCTTACTGTCTCCTCTCTCCATACCCTATACCAGCACCTCCTTGGAACCATTCCTCTAAGCAACAAGCAATGGCTGTCTTAAGACACAGATTATCTTTTAGAGAAGACAGAACTTTAATAAAACCTAAAAGTTCCAAATATATAGGTCTAAAAATAGTGACATGAAGTTGAACAAAGGATCATAAAATCACTTGTATAAATCTAAAATACTGAAGAAAAACATATTTTGATAGCATTGTTTCGGGGGGGAGGGAGATGAAAGTTTATTTAGTAAGTAACTATAGGTTCATTAGGAATCAACAGTGTGATGTATCTGCCTTTAGGAGGCTAATGCGATATCTTG
>NW_017731434.1:1628949-1629736 GCF_001890085.2 Hipposideros armiger
TTAACCAACTGAGCCACTCGGCCGGCCCTATTGCTGGAGATTTTAAGTTGAGAATCATTCGAAGTCATTATTTGATAGAGTGCCCATTCATGTTTAGATATTTCAAAAAACTTTCCCACTCCTTTACCTTCCTTACAGTAACGTTTCAGGTAGGATAAGTGGCGTTATGCTCATTTTATGGATTAAAACAACTTGACATAAATTGATTACCCAAGATCATACAACACTAAAAATCTATGCCTGAGAAATGCCTTGAATGTGGGAAGGCAAGAAATATTTTATTTAAATAAAAAAAGGTAATTTAATATATTTGAAATGTGTTGTAATCTGAATGTGTACAAATAATTCATCAGTAGCACTTAAAGTAGACTAAAACAAAAGTAGTTTAAAATTTAGCAAAGAAGGAAAGATATGAAGTCTTTAAGGCAGTCTTAGAGCTAAGGAAGTATGATTTAAGATTATAACTGAGAATAGGAAGAGGAGAGTCAATTTTACAACTGTAAAACTTTGCAAAATGAACTTGTGAAAAAGGAAACTATTAATGACTTAAGTGATGTCTGTATCTAAGTATCTAAGGCAAAGGCAGAATTATGGAATTTAATTAAGAGTTACTAAAGGTTACATGAAAGTATTTACTTCCATATAGGGAAAGGTCAGATATTATCTGGTCAAATATTGTATTAGACTGGGCCGGCCGAGTGGTGCATTGGTTAGGATTTGGCCTGGGACGCCAGCTCTGAGCAGCAGGGCCCTTGGTTCGGATCCCACATGAAGACCAGTGATGCTG
>NW_017731434.1:1633031-1634547 GCF_001890085.2 Hipposideros armiger
TGCAAGCCATAGTTTGTTGACCACTGTTTTAGACAATTACAGAAAGTCATAAAGAAATGGTTTAAGCCAAAATTTATGCTAGCTCAAAAAATGTTCCTTAATATATATTGTTTTCCTTGATTAGGAATTAAATATGGGCCAGAGATGTTCAGATACAAGAGGAATTGTCTTTGAAGATGTGAAAGTGCCTAAAGAAAATGTTTTAATTGGTGAAGGAGCTGGTTTCAAAATTGCCATGGGAGCTTTTGATAAAACCAGACCTCCAGTAAGTATTATGACTTGATAATCTTTATACGATCTTTTATTTGTTGCATTTGAGTAGTTTTATTTTAACATTGAATGCTTGGTGTTTATTTTTTAATACCTGCTTTTATTAACGATGGAGAGAGACTTTATTTTTTAGAATCCGTCAACTCTTGCTGCCTGTTACAGAAATTATTTTAGCAGATCCAGAATTACTATAGTTGCTTGCTGCTAGATTTATAGAGGCAGTTCACATGTAATTTCATTATTCCTGCTGATATGTACTCATTTCCTCTTCTCTCACCCATTAGGAATATTTCCTCTAAGAAGCTTTCCTTTGCTAAACAGTTGGAATGATTTGTCTCTAGGCTGTGATCCTGTGCCTCACAAATGCCTTCCATTAACCTTTAATGCATAAATAATTTAAATGCTTGCGTTTCTCTCTCCCCACCCCCACTTTTTCTTGCTGCCTTAAGCTATAGGTCATCTCTCTGTATAATCCTTAATTTATAGACTGTTAGGCAAGTAGCCAGTATATATATATATATGTTTTACAGACAACATGAACTTCTGCTTTGTAAAATGTTAAAATCCTAGGTAGCAGCTGGTGCTGTGGGACTAGCACAGAGAGCTTTGGATGAAGCTACCAAGTATGCCCTGGAGAGGAAAACTTTTGGAAGGCTGCTTGTAGAGGTAATTTTAATAATTGTACTTGCTTTGTTCAAATGTAAATACATTCATTTTCATCTAAATATTTGAAAATTATCTTTTAAGTATGAACTAATTTATTTCTTCTTTGGTAACAAGAAGATAATGTGCTCTATCAAGATGAGTTTCAAGAATAGATTTTCCTTAGACTTTGCCACTAACTATTGTCCACTTAGGGAGTTATGTTAATTAAAGAAGAAAATGAACAGCTCATATCAATTGAGTGCCTGTTGTATCCCTGATACTGTGCTACACATTTTACAGCAATACCTTGGTTTCGAGCATAATTCGTTCTGGAAACAAACTACTCGTATTGCAAGACATTGCTCGTACTTTGCTTGTTTACCAAGTTAAAAGATGTATTAGAAATGTTTGTTCATCTTGTGGAACCCTCGCAAACCAAGTTACTCTCAATCCAAGGTTTTACTGTAAATATATCATCCAATTTTCCCAGTATCACCCTTGTTTTGGTAGTAGTACAATGTCCATTTAAGACCAGGAAACTGAAGCTGAGAGAGATAATTTTCAAATATTTAGATGAAAATGAATGTATTTACATTTGAAC
>NW_017731434.1:1638783-1643600 GCF_001890085.2 Hipposideros armiger
AAAAAAATTATTCTTGATTACAAAAAGGCAGGCTGTATTTGGTTTGGTCTGCTTGCTTACCTGGGTACATCAAGAGAATCAATAATATAGGCCTTCTTGAATTTACTTTGCAAATACAGAGGCAGGATTAACTTTTGTCTGAAACTTTTCATAAAGACACTCATATTGGACTTTTAAATGTCTCCGTAATTTGCTATCTAAAGGCTAGGGAACCAAGCCCAAGAAATCCTCCACCAGGTTTCTCCAGTAGTACCTAAGAATTTGGGTCAATTTCTCTTGTCAGCGTCTTCAAAACTTACTACGTCCTGGCTTGCCAAGAAGGGACCTGTAAAACCAGAACTCTACAAACCAGTTACCACTGCAGTTTTACTGGGACAGCTTTGTAGGCATTGACTCTATGTACATACAGAGGGTGCCAAAAAAATGTATACACATATTAAGAAAGAAAAAAAACTATTAAAATTGTAATAATATATACCGACAACAAAAGATGAATACAAGTAACTTTTCTGCAATTACAAGAGGTGCTCAAAGTGGTTACTATCAATGTGATTTTAATATAGTTTTTTCCTTTCTTAAAATGTGTATATGAGGTATAACACTTAAGTTCGCGAACTTGCCACCGTGCACTTAACATTGATGGCATTGTACAAACCGCTCAGTAAGGTTTCATAACCTTGGTACATCAGTGTCTCACAGCTGTGTTCGTGTCGATGCGTGGCAGTGTCTTGCTGAGTGGCGTTCATTATTGTTGCATGTTTTGTATGCTGGCGTGAGAATGTCTGAGCTTGAATTAGAACAACGAACAAACATTAAATTTCTTGTTAAACTTGGCAAGAGTGGAAGTGAAATCAGGGACATGTTACTTTACGTTTATGGGAATAATGCCATGAAGAAGATGGCAGTGTACAAGTGGATTAAAATTTTTCCTAAGGGAGAGAACGTGTCACTGATGAAGAGAGGGCAAGGCAGACAGTAATGAGCAGAACTGACAAAAACATTGCAAAAGGTCATCCAATTGTGCATTAAAAATGTCTGCTGACTGTGAGAAGCATAACAGACCAAGTAAACATCATTAGCGAAACAGGGAAATCTTAACTGAAAATCTTGGCATGAGAAAGGTGTGTGCAAAAATGGTCCCAAAGGAGCTCACTGATTAACAAAAGCAAAAGAAAGTCGAAGTTTGCCAAGACGTTTTGAAGAGGCAAGACGATGTTTTAGGCCATGTTATCACTGGTGATGAAACATGGGTGTACCAACAAGACCCTGAAACACAGCGTCAAAGTGCACAATGGAAGTCAGCCAATTCTCTTAAGNTGTGACCTTAGGCATTAATTTCTCCACTTGGAGTTTCCTGACCCACAGAGGCTGTACACATTGATTCCATACTTAAAGAGACACTGAGAAGGATAAATACAATTTTTGTGGTATTTTCATAAAAATGCATACTTCATTCCAGTCCTAAGAAAACATCAGATAAACCCAAATCCAGGGACAGTCTACAAAAAATAACCAATCAGTAATCTTCAAAAGTGCCAAGATCATGAAAGACAAGGAGGGCTGAGGAATTACAGCAGACTGGGAAAGACTAAGAAGAAATAACTAAATTTATTTGGAATTCTGTCTGGGATCCTTGAACAGGAAAAGGACATTAGTGTAAAATTTGGCCAAATTTGAATAAAGTTTATAATTAAGTTGATAGTATTGTACCAATTTTAATGTCCTATCTTTCATCAGTATACCATTGGTTTTGTAATATGTTAACATTGGAGGAAGCAGAGTGTAACTTCCTAAGTCTAAGATTAGTTTTAAAAGTTTTTTTAAAAGTTCCAGGAGAAAAACTTTTAAATTAGTCAATATATATTCTTAAACTTTTTCTTTTTAATTCTAGCACCAAGGAATATCATTTTTGTTGGCTGAAATGGCAATGAAAGTTGAATTAGCTAGATTAAGTTACCAGAAAGCAGCTTGGGAGGTTGATTCTGGTCGCCGAAATACCTATTATGCCTCCATTGCAAAGGCATTTGCTGGAGATATTGCAAATCAGTTAGCTAGTGATGCTGTGCAGATTTTCGGAGGCAATGGATTCAATACAGACTATCCTGTAGAAAAACTAATGAGGGATGCCAAGATCTACCAGGTAAGGTTAAAAATGATTTGTATTGCTTTTTAGGAAACAGAATATTTGTAAATGACAGCTTTCTAATCATTTAGGGATTTTATGCCAATAATAATAATAAATGACACCCTAGATGTCTGAAAGCTGAAGTTTTTAGAACTAATTAACACAAACAAGAAGGTTACCTTCAACTGTATGCCTTAGTAGAGAATAGGCTAACAAAGTAAATGGTACAAACATGTACACAGGTCTAGATCAGCCTTCTTTGAGTCTTGACATCCTAACTAATTGTAACAAACGCCTTGCCCTTCTAAAAATTTAAAATTAAACTTTTTCATTTTGAATCATGGATGACAACTATTGAATTGACTGACACAGAGTAAAAAACCAACACGAGGAGACAGATATAGATGATTCTGTTTTCCAAATTAAATTGGTGGTTAGAAAAACTTATAGGAGTAATTTAGTAAATTAGATATAAATGCACATGTTCTGTACATGTAGCTTAAGTAATTATAACCCATACTCTGCAGTATCTCGTCCCTTGCTTCTTTCTACTCCCAGGAAATTATTTGACAAATCCAGTCATTGGAAATCTAGAAGTAGAATTGTCGAATGCTAGTGTGAGAAGGAAATTTAGACATAGTACAGCCTGTCAATTTATAAATGAAAAAACCTTATCCAGAGTTACAGGTTTATCTGGTGATATTTTCCCTCTCCTAGAGCCAGTAATTAATATAATTATTACTGTTAGCAACCATTTAACTTTTCTCTGCTATCTGAGATGAACTAACAAATCGCTAGGATTAGAAAGTTCAAACTGGAAGTGAAGGTTGGCTAATAGGAATATCTAATGGAACGAAACCAAATCCAGCATTGTTTTATTTAGCAACTCTGTTCCTTAGGCGGCAAGAGAAAAAGAAATCAGATTTAAGAGTAAGAATAGAAAATGATTGAAAGTGACAACTAGCTAAACACAGTTCAGAATAATTAGAGAAATATTTTAGCAACATCAAACTTTGGATTTCCCAAGCTTTTAAAATGTTGATATTCTTTGATTTTTTTCTTTAAGACTCCTCCAAAATTGTGGTAAATGGCTTTTTTATAATTTTAACTAATCTCTACAGAATTATATATTTTCATGGGTTTCACAAAATCAGGTTTGAGAATCATTACAGAGCCTGTATATGGTTTGATTAAATTGGGTATTACAATAGAGCTTACACTACTTTCCAAAATATTAAGTAAATCGAAGTATTTGTGTACTAAAGATAATTAACCTACATGTATATTTTTTTCTTGCAGATTTATGAAGGTACAGCACAAATTCAAAGGCTTATTATAGCCCGTGAACACATTGGCAAGTATAAAAATTAACAAGATTGCTGTAGAGACATGATTAATTGTTGAGGTGATAGAACATTATCCACTGTTGAAGCTGAACATTACCCATTTTAAGCAGAAAAGAATAAGGGCTTTAAGATTTTTTCCAATGAAAATTTTAAAATAAGTACTCTTACACCAAACATCTGCAACTAATTCTAATAGTTTTCTACCTTTCTTTAACTTTTATGATTTGCCTTTCCTCAAATAGATTTGGTTTCATTAAAATTATGTGTTGTCCTCAGTACCATTGTACCTGAATTATATTAACCAAAAAAATACATATGTTTTGTTATTTTGACCTCTTAAAATTAAAGTAACAGAAATCACTTGGAATTTCAATATTTTTCCAATGACAGAAAAGTGGGCTTATAGAAAGTATTCAGGCTGTTCTAAAATTTACATTGTGAGAACGTATTGTAAGATTCGGATGCCATCAAGTAACTTGCCAGTAACTTTGTAAACTTAATGTATTAGAGAAGTTCACTTTGCTACAATTTGGAAAGCATTTGTTTTCAATTTTGTACAGTAATAGTAAAAAATTTGATGTTCATATTGTCCGATTTATACAACAACCAGAAGTTACTTAAAAATCTTGTTTAATTCTAAGCCCACATTTTGCTTGCCTTATTTAAAATAAATGAATTTTGCCTTGAATGATTTTTATGACTCTGTTGGTCTCTGGGTGGTCTTTGGTCTGTTGCACACAATCTTATTTCATGTGACTACATTCTGAAAAGAAACTTAAAATAAAATTGTTCAATACTTATCAGTGTATCTGTATTCTTCCTGAGAAGTTTTATTACTTCATGTAATAGTAGACACCTAATTTATTTACTTTGATGGGAAAAAAGTCATGTTTTTATTTGAACTGCATAAAGTTACCTGCCCATTTTTCATTAAGTTATATTGTGAGATACCTCAGAAAATATAAGATAATGTAAGAAGCAAAGCTTGTGAATTTTAATTTTTTTCTAATTCTAAATATCAAATAACTGCTAAAATATGTTATACTAAATGGTGTTTCTGACATCACTTCTGATTTCCAATTCCAACACCAACTGGGTGTTCTACAGTTCAGTCCTATTTTGACACTAACTCAGAATAGTTAGTATCAGACTGCAGAGGTTTAAGGGCTCAGTCCCACAAAGTACCCTCACTTCAGACACTAGTCACAAGTCCTGGGTCCCCAGGCTACCCACACATCTATCCAATTTTGCGGCAAATTCAGGTATTCCCAAGATCCCACCCTCAAGTTTGATAATTTGAATGGCTCCCAGAACTCAGGAAAAACATTTATTGGTTAATTATAAAG